>NC_046299.1:29032954-29335984 GCF_004115265.2 Rhinolophus ferrumequinum | reverse complement strand
TTTGTTCAACCCTTTGTGCCTCAGCTTCGTCATCAGTAAAATGACCTCCTCTCCTCTCTGACTACCACTTGCCCAGTGGCCTCACGCAGTCTGTTGGCTTCATATGGTCTTTACATAGAGATATTTCCAGTTTAGAGCCCTCGCCTGAATCCCAGAGTCATATATTCAATGGCCAACTCTTCTCTGCTTGGAAGTCCAACTGATACCCAGACCTTAAAAATTTGCCCCAACCCAAACTTGTGGTTCTCCCCTTCAACCTCCAAAGCCAGTTGATGGCAGTTCTATTCTTCCAGGTACTCAGGGCAAAAACCTTGGGATTGTCTTTCACTTCTCCTTTTTCTCTCACCCGTATATGTTCCATCAGTCAGCAAATCTCATCAGTTCTACCTTCAAAACATGCAGAATCCAGCTGTGTTTCACCACTTCCCTTGCTACCACTCTGGTCCAAGCCATCACCTGCTCTTACGTTGTTGCAATGGCCACCTCATTGGGCTACCTGACTCTGCTCTTGACCCTATAGTCAAGGGGATTTTGTTAAAACAAAAATCAGACCTGTGGCTCCCACCTCAAGCAGTAGAAATCCTTTCCAAGCCCATAAGTTTTCACCAGATTCAGCTCCCACTCCTTCCTGTTCTCAGTGCCTGCCACCCTCCTTAAAAAGAAAAAAGAAAAAAAGAACATGCAATATTTCTCCATTTTAGTTTCTCTTAGGAATGTTTTATAAGGCAGATAGGCTTTACATTTCTTTTGTCAGATTTAGCCTTAAGTATTTCATGTTTTTGAACTAAATTACAGAACAACCATCAACATCAAGCATATCAAGCATATCAACATTTGCATCATAGGGGTACCAGAAGGAGAAGAGAAGAGCAAGGAAATGAAAACCTATTTGAAGAAATAATGATAGAAACTTCCCTAACCTGGTGAAGGAAACAAATATTTAAGTCCAGCAAGCACAGAGAGTCCCAAATAAGATTAACCCAAAGAGGCCCACACCAAGACACATATCATAATTAAAATTCCAGTGGTTAAAGACAAAGAGAGAATCTTAAAAGTAGCAAGAGAAAAGCAGTCAGTTACCTACAAGTGAGCTTCCATAAGACTGTCAGCTAATTTCTCAACAGGCACTTTGCAGGCCAGAAGGGATTTACAGGAAATATTCAAAGTGATGAAAAGCAAGGGCCGACATCAAAGATTACTCTACCCAGCAAAACTACCTTTTTGAAAGCCAGATAAAGAGTTTCCCAGACAAGAAAGAGCTAAAGGAGTTCATCACTACAAAACCAGGTGGTGTTAGAGGGGCTTCTTTAAGATGAAAAAAAAGATCAAAATATAAATAATAAAATAGCAGTAACTACATATCTATCAACAATTACTTTAAATGTAAATGGATTAAAGGCTCCAATTGAAAGACATAGGGTGGCTGAATGGATAAGAAAACAAGACCCATACATACCCTTAAACTGTCCTCTTTTTTTTTTTTTTTTGATTCTTTTTTCTTTTTGCTGTTTGATTGGGTGTTTTCTGCTACCGTATCTTCTAAATCAATATTTGATCCTCTGCTTCATTTAATCTACTGTTGATTCCCTCTAATGTACTCTTTATTTCAGTTATTATAGTCTTTATTTCTGACTGGTTCTTTCTTATTTTTTCTATCTCTGTTTTTATGTTTCCTATCTCTTTGTTGAAGTTATCCCTGAGATCACTGAGCATTTTTATAACCAGTGTTTGGAACTCTGCATCTGGTAGATTGCTTGTCTCCATTTGTTTAGTTCTTTTCCTGGATCTTTGTTCTGTTCTTTTATTTGAACATATTTCTTTTTCTCCCCATTTGGCTGCCTCTTTGTGTTCATTACTATGTATTAGGTAGGGCCGCTATGTTTCCTGGTTGTAGTAAAGTGACTTCAGTGGGGCTCAGTGGACAGTCTCTATTTTCACCAGAGCCAGGTGCTCCAGGTGTATCCCTTGTGTGAGTTGTGTGTGCCCTCCTGTTATAGTTGAGCCTTAGCTGGTGTTTGCACATCACTGGGAGGGATTGGCCCTCAGGCTCATTGGCTATGAGAACTGGCTGTGACTATAGTGGAGTTGTGGTGCAGGGGCTGACCCTACAGAGCAGGATTCACTTTAGCAGGGCTCTGGTGCCTGCCTAGTCTACTGTTTGGGTGTGTTCTTGGAAGTAGGTGGACGTGCTCTGGCTTGGCCCAAAGCTGGCCACTGGGCATGCTAGCTCTGGGGCTTCCTGGAAGGAGCCCCACTGCAGGCCAAGTTCAGCCACAGCCTGTGCCCTGCCCAGAGCCCCCTGGAATGAGCCACAGTGCAATCCACAGATGGCTGCTGCCCACGCTGTGCTTGGAGGTGCCTTGAGAGGCCAAGCCATGAACTTAGGCCGGCTGTTGCTAGTGTTGTGCTTAGGACTGCTCAGCCAATGGTATGGGATATGCCAAAGCCAGATTCTGCTTGTTTGGGTTTTGTGAACCTTTGAAAGATTTTTAGGAAAGTCTGTAGCATGAGTCAAGCAGGCTGTTTGAATGGAAAAGCCACTGGAAGTGGCTTGTGTATGCCTGAACGTAGGATGGGGTGAAGGAACAGTGTTAGCAAGGTTGATGGATACTCAGATGTGGCAATCACCTGTGTCTCCATGCTGGGAGAGGGGCAGATGCTCAATGAAAGGAGAGGGGCTCCGACCAGCGCGCTCCGAACAAAGCAATGGCTCCGCACTCTTCCGTCTGGGAGAAAGCTGCCCTCCAGCCATTGCTCTGAAGCCAGACAACTCAGTTTCCCTGTTTGTCCCTGGCACCTTTCAAGCTGCTGCCACTGCCCTGGAGCTCAGAGCAAGTGAGTCCGTCAGCAAGTTAAGTCTGTGCTTGGGCCCTTTAAGAGAATTGTGTGGGACTGCAGCCACCTTCCATCTCACTCAGCCACAATCTCCATTGGTTTTCAAAACCAGAAGTTATGGGGACTTTTTTCCTGGAACTGAAACCCTGGGCTGGGGAGCCTAGTGTGGGGCTGGGACCCCTCACTCCTCCAGGGGGTCCTCCGCAGCCAAGATATTCCTCCCAATTTTTTATGGTCACATGTGGGTGTGGGACCAGCATGTTCCCCGTCTCTACCCCTCTTACTAGTCTCAAGGTTGCTCCTTCTGTATGTCCTTAGTTGTAGGGCTTTGGTTCAGCTACACTTCAGGTGATTCTCCATGATGGTTGTTCTGTAATTTAGTTGTAATTTCGATGTGGTTTTGAGAGGATGCAAGCACAGCATTACCTATTCCACCATCTTGACCAGATTCCTCTCCTTGTTCTTCATCTTACTGAGAAAGCATTGAGTCTTTCACTATTAAATATTGCATTGCCTGAGGTTTTTTTCATAAATGCCCTTTATCAAATGGAGGAGGTTCCTTTCTATTCCTAGTTTGGTGAGAGTTTGTATTATTTTTTGAAATCAAGAATGGATGTTGTACTTTATCAAATGCCTTTTCTGTACATATCTCGATGTTCATATATCTTTTTTAGTCTGTTAATATGGTGAATTACATTGACTGATGTTAAACTAACCTTGCATTCCTGAGATCATGCTTATTTGGTCTTGGCCTTTTAATGTATTTTTAGATTTGACTTGATAAAATTTTCTTAAGAATATTTGCATGTATGTTATTGAGGAATATTGGTTTGTAGTTTTCTTTTTTGTAATATCTTTGTATAGTTTTGGTACCCACGTAATCATAACATCCTAGAATCAACTGGGCAGTATTCCTTTACTTTCACTTTTCTGGAAGGATTTGTGTTGAAATAGTATTATTTTGTCTTTTATAACTTGGTGGAATTCACCTATGAAGCCATCTAGGCCCAGAAATTTATTTGTGGGAGTTGAACCATAGGACCTCATAATAAACTGAATGTGAAGAATGAGAGTGAGGGAGATATCTGGGATGACTAGAAATAGAAGAAGTAACATTCACTAGGACAGAGAGGCAGATCATGGTCAATGTCAGATGAGGGGGAAGATAAAGAGTTCAAGATGGGACATTTTGACCATTGGGGTGTCTATTGGAAGTTCAGTTGACGATGTCCAAGAGACAGTTGCAAGTATGGTCTGGTGTTCAGGACAGAGAAGAATTGAATTGGGATTCATCAATGGATGGTGGTGGGGAGGTACATGGCACTTGTGGTTCTGGATGAAGCTATCCAGGCTGAACATGTAGAGTCAGAATAACAGGCAAGAAGGGAGGCTTGGAAGGGGACTGAAGGGAAACCATCCAAGAAGAGAGCAACTCACCAGGTATACTTTCTTTAAGCATTATTGGTTTTATTCACTTGTTATATATTCAAATCACCTTTTTTGCTTAACCTAAGAGGACATTTCATGTTAATGGAGCATGTAGGACTTTTATTCCTTGTTAATGATGTACCAGTATCTGCTTCTCAAAGCCAGGAGGATGAGTCACATGACCCAGCCCAATGCATCAACCCCAGCCACTGTGCAAGGCAAGGAAGGATGAGGCACCCATTGCTGACTTTCTCTTCCCACTGAGTCTCATCTTGGTGGGTATAGCCTCAATGAAGGTGAAAGAAGCCACCCTTTACTGAGAACCTACTATGTGCTAAGCACTGTATAAGCCAGTTATCGACATTATGTGTCCTTCAAACCTCAAAAGCGAAGTGTGAGAAAGCTATTAACTCATTCTATTGGTAAAAGAACCTACAGGCTCAGAATTCTGGAATGTACTTATGGCCTAAGTTCTTTGCTATATTAACCTTCTTCACCCCACCCCCATTTTAGTATTTCCACTCTATTTTCTCTCCCATTTAAACAAAAAGTCTGCCCTGTGCTCCGAGGTCAAGGTAGATTTGAGACAGAGCTTCCTGGTTTTTTGTTTCCAAAAGCTTAAAAACTTTAAGAACAGTATTTGAAGAGGGAAGGATTTTATTCATACGAAACAAAACAAAACACAAAAGTAAATAAACAAATAACAACAACAATATCCATAAAGAAACCAAACTTCCCAGGGCTGGAGGAGAAGGTAAGGAGAGAAGAGAGCCCTCTTCCCCACCAGAGAGCTGCAAAGGAAGGGCTTTCCTGTGAGTCTTAGGTGAAGGAATAAGGACAGCCTCACAGAGGTTCCCTGCTCCAAAGGTGGCACAGAAGCAGGAAGGGGGAGGCATTCTACAGATATCTTGCAGACAAGAGCAAGGGTTATAGGGATGATCTGAATGGAGCCACAACTTAGATGGTGGGGCCAACTCCATTCCCAAATTTGCCCTCCACCTCTTCCCCTCCCAACCCAGGCACTGGGAAAGGAAGAGGACCAGTGGTATCTGGTGAACTGGCTTGCAAAAAACAAAAGACAAGACCCCCAAAAAACAAAAAAGAAAGAAGCTCTGATTTGTAGCACTTGCTGATTCTGTAGTGTAACTTACTCCCACCCTGGCTGCTTTAAAGCTACCAACGTGAGGTCGCTGAACGCAAAGTTGGAAAGAGCTCCTGGAAACCCCTTGGAAAAGACAAAAAGTTGTGCTTCAAAAAACACAGTAATTTATTTTTTTGCCCACCTAGTTTATCGACAGAGGTTGTACTGTTACTTAATCTAACAGTACACCAAGAATATTTGTTTAGATTTGAACCCAGGGTTACCTGACTCCAGGCTTTGCCAGCTTTCTGATGGACTCTATTCTCTAGGCTGAGGCCCTGGGTGGGGGTGTTTGGCCTGTGCTGCTGTCTGAGATTCTGACACCCCATTCTTGCCCCCCAATCTTGCCTTTCCATGGTCCTGTGAGAAGAATATCCTCGACTGAGCGTAGGGCAGCAGTCAGGGGCATCCTTTAAAACCATCCCTCTTCTTGCTCTATTCAGTATTTCCCTGGAAATCACTGGGCCAGGGGACTAAGTTTTACTTTCAGATTCTGGACACAACAAGCTAAACATGAACATTAGATAATTGATTGCTGGCTAGGGTAGGGAAGGGAAGAGTTTCTGTGGGTCATCATCTTGGCTAGAGATCTCACTTTGCTTGCCCAACTGTCTGAGCTTTTGGAAGTTGGGGAGCCATGCTCACTTCTCATGATCACAGTGCAGGTAATTTAGTCACCAGGGCAAGAGCAACTATGTGGCATGCATGCTACCATTTCTCTTTTCTAGGCTTATGGCCAACATCACCAATTTATCAGAAAAAAAAGATTTTTTTTTTCTGCTGAGCCCAGACTAGGCCTCATAAGCCTCAGTGTTGTTCTCCAGGAAGCAATTACCAAACCGATTGAAGGTGGTGGGGCCAGTTAACAAAAGTCCACACGCCTGTCTCTCTTCTCCATCCTCACCCTTCTATACCCGCTTTGTGATGCTGGGGATGGGATTCTGTCCACCAGAGGGAGCCAGAGGGAGGCTGCCAGGCTGGAGTACAGGAAGGGACTTGCTCCTTCCTGTCTGCTTCTGTTCCTGTGCGTATCCCAGGAAACGCTCCTTCACGTTGGCAGCAGCAGTTTTTTCCTGCAGCAAAAGCTGAATCCAGTTTGTAGTTTTCCCAACACACTTGTAACACCAGCCTCCTTGTGCCCCTAAGAGACACTGGCACCAGCCTGCCAGCCCCTTCCTCAGAGGTCTGAGTCTTGCCCCTATGGGCCCCTTGTCCAAGCTTCCATATTTTAATAATTTTCTTTGAGCCCTGGGTATAGGGGTGGTAGCTGCTTTCTGCGGTTGTTACCTCCATGATACCCTAGTTTCTTTTCACCCTTTTGGTTCCCTAGTTAGCCATTCTTCAGATTAAATTCTGTCTATTAAAATAACGGGTATGATTTCTGTCCCCTAACTGAACCCTGACTAATATAATGCAAACAAAATAAAACCTATTTGCCATCCCTGGACAGGGCCATTCTGGTAGTATCATTGACAGGCGCTTATACCACATAAAATTTGAGGCTTTTCTACAGTTCCAATATAGTGCAAATCTAGCCTAGTGAGGCAAGATAAAATATAAAGGGCCCTGAATAACATTGCTCTCTCAGGCTGGGGTGTCTAGGTGGCAGGCTACTCCCCTCCCCAGTGCACCAATTAAAACTCAAACTTTATAGCTGGAGTGGAGGAAGCCTGAGAAATAAGCCGCCTCATCTTAGAAGATGAGCCTGAGGTGCAGAAAGAGGAAAGGACTAGACTAAGGTCACACAGCAGGTAAATAATAGTGTGGGATTGAACCCAAGGTTTCCTGTACTATTGGGCCTCCTTGGGTTACCATCTGGTTTGTTACTCTCCCCACTTAATAAATATCCAGGCTTAAGATGGAGGTTGTGCCAACTTGTTTCTCTATTCCATCCAATAAAGTAAAGAACACTTATTTTCCAAAAGTGTATTAAAATGTTTGACATGCTTGTTCTTTTTACTTAAAATGACCTGATCACTAAGTGTAAATGCATCATCTCCAATTCAAAAATTTAAAAATATAAGTTAAATGTGGCACTATAATATAAAAGAGTATTTGCACACCTAGGTGCAGCTAGTTGTGGGATTGTGGGTGACTTTCTTGACCTTTGTTTCCTATAAAATGGCAGTTCTATTCATATTTGCCTCTCCAGGTCAATATTGGGGCAAAGTATTCCTTTAATAGATGGGAGCTGTTGTTGATGAATGCCTTTAATCTTTGCTTCAAGTGCAGAATATCCACTTCTCTTTCCAATTGATCTTTTTGGTTCTGAAACAAAATGTTGTTGTTGTTTTCCAGTAGCACTATTCCTGGCATAAAGCCTGACAAGCTCAATAAACACCGGAGATTAAGTTGTCAATATCAGCATAGGGTATTTTCCTAAGAGCTCTGTCAAGTAATATTCCCACCCAACACACAGTTGAGGCGATTCCTTCTTAACCCTGGAAAAGGTCCCTTCTGATAACTGAACAGGTCGGCTGGTCTCACACTCCTGGTCACCCATCAGGAGTATGGGGCCTGTTGAGCTTGGCCTCCAGGAGAAAGGGTCCCCGAAGGCCATCACCCAACCCAGCTGGGTTCCCACCCAGTGATTTTACCAAGCATCAGGCCCATTGACACCTTTTAGTCCCCTCCTCTAAGCCAAAGGGACATGGTGAGGGGAGAGATGGCTGGGAACCCACCCCTGGGTCACCTCCACAGAACTCTCCCATCGTTGATGGTGTCCCTTTGCCCTGGAAAACAAAACCTAGGCCCCTTGACTTTGGGTTACCAGCATTTTGGCACCACCTTTGAAGCCATGATCTGAATTTATGACACAAGTGTGAAAGACAGTCTCAGGCTGTGCCCTCTTTCCCGGCCGCTGAACTTCATGTGGTCCAGAGTAAATCACCCTAATGGCCATTGGGCCGACATTGTTGAGGGATGTTTTATACCCGCGCTGGCAGTTATTTAGGGTGGCCAAGTTGAATTGCCAAGTGTCGAGTTACAGTTGTAGCTTTCCCTTGCCTTGTGCATAATTATGAAGAGACATAACCACCAAAGGTAGGTTCAACGCAGGACATTTCAACAACTAGACTCAACAAAAAGGGGAGAGAAAAAACAACAAGGCATCTTGTCTTTTAGCCCATGAAGGGATCACCTTTCTCTAATACTGTGGACCAAAAAGCCACTTTCTCCTGGGAGAACAGGTGGCACAGACCACAAGGTGATCTCTAGACTTGCTGCCCTGTGAAAGGACCCTTGGCTTTGGGTCCTCGGTGTACAAAGGTGGGGACAGTGAGACACGTCCCAGAGTCACTAGCCAGTTGAAGCTGTGGTCAGAAAAAACAAAAAAAAAAAAACCCCACCCAAAACCCTTAATTTCTTCTCCACTCGCATTTGTACCCAGTGAGCATTTTTATAATATGATGGGTTTGTACTGCATGTAGGTAGCTGTTTACACACCTGCAGCTCTGTAAGAGCCATGAAGGCACATACTGCCCTCTCACTCATAGAGCCCAGGGACACAGCTGCTGGAATAGCCAGTCCCCAGCACACTTTAGTATTGCATGAGGTTAAGAATGGAGCCACGGAGACCAGTTAGGAGGCACTAGATCCAGCTGGGATGGTGGCCTGATTCAGGATGTCAGTGGGAAGAGAGGATGGATTCTCTCCTGCCCCTTAGGACAATATCTGTAACGCCTGGATCAGGTAGGTTCAGTGGACCGTCCCAATTCCCCCCGTCTTTCATGCTGGCGTCAGGGCATGGGGATGTCTCTGCTTGTTCACCCAGTGATGGAAAATACAGAAGGGGTGGAGAATGGCAAGCAGATGGAACTAAAATTTGTCTCAGTAGCCTCTTCCCGGTCTGGGTGGCCCTATCCCCTTCACACGCTCCCTGAGGGCCCTGAACTGTGTTGCCTTTTCCTTCTTAAGGCTTTCGGCCCTTGAAGCACATGTTGTTTAGTGACTCTTATTACAATGTAACTGAAAAAACTAATACATTAAAACTCAACAAAAGGCATTTAGTGAAAATAAGTCTCCTTCCTCTCTCAGACCTCAGGTCCTTTGCCTTGCTCCTCAAAGGAAGCCATTGTTACTGGTTTTTTTTGTTTGGGATGTCTACTTTTTGTATTTACTTTTACTTGTATGAAAATGTTGCGGATGAAGGAAGGGAAGGAATTGTGATTTGCTTCTGGCCCTTCGCTACTGAAGGGCAAAGACAAGGCTGACCAAATCAACAGTCAGAGCCATGTCGAAAAGCAGAAGGGATGCTGGCGTGAAGTCCTCGGGGGTTGGGGCAGGTCTTTCAGGAGGCGCGGCAGTGGGCAGGTAAGCCTTGTACAAGGTGCATTATTATTTCAGAAACCAGGAGAGGCCTGGGGTTCCAGAGTTGAAAGATAGGGCTGCCCCTAACCAAGTCTAGTCGGGGAGATGTGCAGAGAATTTAAAGGCAGTGCAAGGATGACATACAGGTGCAGTGATCACACAGCACAGAGGGAACAGAGGGGGAAGGGGAGCGTGACTTAGTTGGAAGAGGGAAGGTTTCCTGAAAGTGGGCTGGGCTTTGAAGGATCCACAGGAGTTGACTGAGCTGATAGGAGGCTGTAGGGGAAACCGTGTTTGTGCAAAGGTTTGGTGCTCAGGGAATTATAATCAGATTGACACTGCTGAGGCTAAATTGTGTGTTTCCATGTGCATGCCTGCACACACACATCAGTGCATAGTGGTGTGTGTGAGTGTAAGGATGAGATTGCAGCTGAGGCTGGAGAAGCACACAAAGGATGGATTATGAAGGGAACCGCCCTGACGGATAGCTGGGGACAAAACGTATTTTCTTCACTCAGTCTTCATTCAACAAATATTTAATGAGTACCGGTGTGTGACAGGCATAGTGCTTGATGTCTGAGAGACGACGGAAAACAGGGCATCAGAGTACCTGTCTTCACGGACTGATATTCAATGTGTGTGTGTGTGTGAGGGGAGAGCAGGCAGATAAAAAAATAACAAGTGCAGGCTAATTATCAGTGCTGTGAGAAAGAGAATAACGGGGACACTCAGGGGAGTCCTCTCTGAGGAGATGATGTTGAAGCAGAGCCCCGAAAAAAATCTATGCATGGGAAGACATGCCCTAGGGGGGCAGCGGGCAGGTCAGCTGTTTGAATGAGAAGCAGCAGTGGGAGCTATGATACTCCCAGGTGAGGAGAGGTGACCAAGCCAATGGCTAGGAATCCCAGGAGGTTTGGGGGATGGGAGGGACCAGTTTCGGATGGTATTTGGGGGGGTAGAATCTGGCTGCCAGTGGAGGGCACGTGGGAGCAGTGGAGGTGGCAAATAGGAAGACAGGCTCAGAGGCACTGTAGGATGCAGGGGTAGGTGGGCACGGCCTGGGCAAGGGTAATGGCTCCTCTATACCACTATCCAGTCCATCACCGTGTCTAACTCACTGTTCCTCATAAATATGTCACATATCTTTCCATTCCTTTCCATCCTCAATTTCCACTGACATCCCGAATCAGGCCACCATCCCACCTGGATTTAGTGGCCCCTGGCTGGTGTTCGTGGCTCCATTCTTAACCTCATGCAATCCAGTCTGCACTCAGCAGCCAGAATGATGTTTTAACATGGATAAATGATCACATCACCACCCTGCTCAAAATCCTGCAAGTGTTCCCTGTTGTCCTTAAGCTCCTTAAGATGATCTGGCCTTTCTGGGTTCAGCATCATCTCCTCTCAGAACTCCTTGCCCCTCTCCCACCTTCCCCATTTCTTTTCCTAGTCAGATGAAGCTCTTTTGCCTGCCCTGACCTGGTCTTGCCTTCTTTCTTGTCTCCAGGCCTTTCTGTGTGCTCTTCCCTCTTCCTGTAATTCTCTTCACCTCTGTCTCCCAGGCCCTCCTCACTGGTCTCATTTCGGCTCATTTTCTGAGGCTTTTTGTTCAGGAAAGCTTTTCTGGTTTGCCACGACTGGGTCAGGTGCCCCCCATGGCAGCCCACACCTACCCTAACTTAGATCTTATTGTGCTATGTTGTAATTGCCTGGCTTCTTGTCTGTCTCCTTGATTCCAAGAGGAAGGGCAGATTTGTGTTCTCAATCTTAGCACAGTGCCTGGCATATAGCTCGTGGTTGATGGGTCTTTATTGTTGAATGACCAAAATCTGAGAGGTGATAAAGAAAAATTCATAGGGGGTGAGAGTAGGACTGAGGAAGGAGGAGTTGAGGTGATGTCAGCAGGAAAGGATGATGGCCACGGACAGCAATAACAATGACAGGGAATATTCACTGGTTCTTACTGTGTGCAAGGCACTAGTCTGAGTGCTTTATGTATTAGCTCATTAATCCTCTTGAAAACAATATGAGGAAGATACCATGAGTATCTCTGTCTTACAGATGAGGAAACTGAGGCACAGTAAATATAAGTAACTTACTCTGAGTCATATAACTAGTAAGTGAGAAGGCTGACATTCAAACCAGACAGTTTGGTTCCTACGTTTTCTGTACACCATTGTCATGCAGGGCGGGCTGCGGGGTATGGTGAGGCCAAAAAGGAACCCCCCTCGGAGACATAGATGGGGAGTCATACCACTATATTCTCGCTGGTGGCATCCGTCTCTCTGAAATCTGCTCTTACTAGCTCAGCCACCATCTTCTTGCTAGCCCCCCCTTTTCTGCTAGTGTAGCCACGGCAGTTATATTATTGGCCAATGGCTCATTGGTTACAGATGACAACCAACTAGCAACAGCTCATGGCCATCCAATCACAGTTGATGGCCATTTACTACCCGAGTGAGCACCTTTCCACGTGAGGCCAAGAGCCTGGAAACTGCTCTCTGGGGCTCTGTCCCCACCCCATGAAGACACATTTCTTTAAAAATTTTTTTTTTTTTTAAATTGGGGAACCTTGGGGAACAGTGTGTTTCTCCAGGGCCCATCAGCTCCAAGTTGTTGTCCTTTAATCTGGTTGTGGAGGGCACAGGTCAGCTCCAAGTCCAGTTGCCGTTTTCAATGTTTAGTTGCAGGGGGCACAGCCCACCATCCCATGTGGGAATCGAACCGGCAACCCTGTTGTTGAGAGCTCGCGCTCTAACCACCTGAGCCATGCAGCCGCCCCCTATGAAGACACATTTCATTTGGGCACTTCAAACTTTAAATGTCAGTAAACCAATTCTCCCAACAGCTTGTGCTCACCTCATGGGGTTGTGAATAGCTCAGCTGGTCCAAATGGGACCGGCTAAAATGTTGCACTATAATTGGTATCCCAGAGGTGACCCCTAGGCCAACATAAGAATTCTAAGCCAGCACTGAATTCCAATCCAGAGAGGCAGCAATAAAGCTATCACCTCGTGCTGGTGTCCGTCCTCTAAGTGACTTTCTAAGCTGGGCAGGTTGTGAATGTAACAGTGGATTTTGGTGACAAAGTTGACTATGCCAGTCAAGAAACTCCGCCCTCCTAGGTGATATAAGTGGCTATATTTTAAGTCACTATTAAAAATTTACATATGTTTATGGACCCCAAAACAACTGTTGTAAACCTGAGGGGCAGTTGTGGTTAGGAAGCTCTCTGATGGACAAAAAAAGAATCATTCAGTCATTCAACAATATTTATTGAGCACCTGCTCTGTGCTGGGCAGAGGGCCAGGGGCTGGTCTAAGGTGATGAATAAATAAGACAAGGTGGTCCCTCGTGGAGCTTAGATTATAGTGGGGAAGACAGATGAGGTACACATGAGCAAAAAGTTACTACTCGTGATTAGTGTTATGAAGGCAACACTTGATGGGCTAAGCTAATAACAGGATTATGATGGTGGGTTTTGGGCTGCTGTGATACAGGCAGGCCCGTTTTAGTGCTGGTGCTTTTGGGGTTCCACTAAAAGGACAGTGGAAATTTAGGGTAGTGTCAGGCCATAGGCATTATCTGAAGCATGATGCCTCTTTAATATACCAGAACTTCTTTGAAGAAAATAAGCAGCAGGAAGCAGGGTCAATCCCTCTCGAATGTTCTGGTAGGTAACCCTTCACAACCTCTACTCAGAAACCAAAGGGGCTATTTTACCAGGACCCTGAGACTAAAAATGAACCTCTTTTATTTTATTTTATTTTATTTTATTTTTAATTTATTGGGGTGACAATTGTTAGTAAAATTACATAGATTTCAGGTGTGCAATTCTGTATCACATCATCCATAAATCACACTGTGTGTTCACCACCCAGAGTCAGCTCCCCTTCCATCACCATACATTTGATCCCCCTCACCCTCATCCCCCACCCCCCAACCCCTTTACCTTCTGGTAACCACCAAATTACGTTCCCCAGATTAATTTTCAAGCCCGTGGCCATCCTATGGTCACCGATTGCCCTCCAATCCCCTCACCCTCCCCCCCACCCTCACCCCTCCCGCCCATCTAGCAACCCTCAGTTTTTCCTCCTTGTCTCCCAAACTGTTTCTGATTAGTTCATTCACTTATTCTTTTCTTTAGAATCCGCAAATAAGTGAGATCATATGGTACTTATCTTTCTCTGTCTGACTTATTTCACTTAACATAATGTAAAAATGAACCTCTTTGATCCCTCAGACTTTTCTGGTGGGATAGTAAAGTGGTACAACCTTTCTGCAAAAGTTTTGCAATATCTACCAAGAGTCATAAGAAGGGTATTCCTTTCTGACCCAGCAATCTCCCTCTGCAGATCAGTCTTCACAAAATACTTAGAATTGAGGACAAAAGATTTCTGATTAAAATGTTCATTTCAGGGTTGTTTTAATTGTATAAAATTGGAAACAATGGAGACTATGCAAATAATCATGGTATATTTTCATGATGGATCATGGTACATTTTTGATGAATATTTAATCCTGGGAAATGTTCACTATATAAGTGACAAAAGCAAAACATTAAAATATATTAAAAACACTAAAAAATGATAGGAGTCTATTTTTAACAAACAGAGATATATGCCTGTGGAAAAGATTGCTGCTGTTCTTAATGGTTATCTCTGGGAGGAGGGGATCTCAGGTGATTTTCATCTTTGAACACACCTTTCTGTGTTTTCCCAAATTATCCTCAACAATCATGACTCATTTGTAATCAGAAGAAAGACATTTAAAAATGTATCCTAACTTCAAGAAAAAAAAATAAAGTGTGTTCAAAGGTTTCACTGCTTTTGCTAGATTCTGACCTGAAGGAGTTTCAAGGCTTGGAAACTAAGAGAGAGAAAAAGTGTCTCCCTCAGCAAAAGTTCCGCGGGGTCCTTAACCTCATCCCTTCTCTGCTGCTACTTGAATGACTACTCTGGCAGCTGAAGAGTCAAGGAACATTCCTCCAGGATTGCTGGCAAGCCCATGGATCATAGGTGAAAGACACAAAGGGACTGAAACAGCAAGCCTAATACTGAGTGCTTACTCTGTGCCAGCCATGATGTTAAGTCTTGGTTTCTCTCTCTCCACCCGCGCCTGCCCCGCTCTTGAATTTATTAATGCATTTCATTCTCACAGTAACCTTATGAAGTGGGTACTGTCACTCTGTCCATTTTAAAGGCTGAAGCTCAGAAGGATAGGGCAGCCCAAGTCACATACCTGATAAGAGGTACAGTCGGAATTTAAATCCAGGTCTGAAGGTGCTAAGTTGGGGAGTGGGCAAAGCAACAACTAGGGAGGAGAGGAAAGACAGAAAGACAAAAGAGGGGAGGAACTCATGTGGGTATGAGCAGGAGGCCAGTAACCACAGAGTTCTCTCCACACTGAATAAAGCACCAGCCTGGGGTGCCAAGAAGCAATTTGGAGTAGGGGAAAGATCGCTACCTTCACATATGTGGGCTTCAGTGATTCCAGCGTGAGCCTGGACAAGGATTTCTTCTCTCCAAGAGCAGCAATAAAAAGATGAAAAAAAGAAATTGCTTGTGACTGATCACAAGTGTTGGTATTTGAGAAAGTTTTTCTTAAAGGTTAAGAAAGAGGCACAAGTTTCTGGAGTGATTCTGAAGACAACTTCTGGGCACTTTCAAGATTTCCCAGGTTGATAGCAATGCTTCTTATTCCAATTTCACTTTTGAACAGATGGCTTTTCTGTTCTGTGCTACAGTTAGGAGAGCCCCTAGAGCTACCCTTATGCTCATCAACCTCTATTGAAGTTGGTTTTGGCACCCAGATGGAACACAGATGGAGAGCGTTGGGGGAGGTAAGAAGAAGAGTTTTCAGAGGTTTCTGAGCAAAAGAAGGAAACAGTTAGAGGTTTCATGCGAAAGATAATGCCTGTTGCTTGCAATAGAAGGGAAATGGATACAGGCAAAAAGGGCAGCGAGGGTTTTACCCCCTTGGAGGGGAAAGGAAAGAGGACCAGTTCTTCATACCTGTCACCAGGTGGCAGCACTGGCACAATGAAGCTTGGTTGTGTCTAATTTTATCAGAAGGAAGTCCTGTGTGATTTGGGGGTGAGGGATGAATGGGCAGCAGCAGTTTAGGCGCTGGTAGAGCAGGGGAATACAGCGCCCATCTGGCTGATATAAAGAATGCCAACACTCTTAGCTTGTATTACCCTATAGTGTTCTTCCCTGGGCCCGTTTTCCAGCAATATAAAAGGTGAAGGGAATTAATAATTACTGCACATTTACTATATATTATGTAATGTGCTGAGGTCTCTCATTTACTTAGCTTATTTAGTTTTCTAACATCCTTTAAGTCAGTGTTATATCCATTTGACACACAAGAAAAAAGAAGCTCAGAAATGTTAGTTACTTAGAGCTTAGAGCTAGTAAGGGCCAGAGACAAGATTCAACTCAACATCTGCCTGCCAACAAAGCCTATTCTAATTTACTTCCCATGTTGACTCCAAATATCAGAGGGAGGCACTGCATTCATTGCTGAAGCATTCTCACTCTGAAACTCCTAACTTGACTAAATCATTTTTTTTTTTAAACCTACGTGAACATAAGGATTCCCAGGATGCTTGTTAAAATATACCAATTCCTGGGCTCTATTCCTACAACTACTAATAGAATCTCAATAGGAGGAGCCTGAGAAGCTATTTTTAACATGCTCCAAATGTGGTACTGATGAGCTCAGGCAAGTTTGGTCAGTATCGGTATAGGCAGATTTGCACGTTTATGGATGTAGACTCAGTAGACTGTAAGCTGTTTATCTTTGCAAGGTTTCATGTGGCTCAGGACGTAAAATCTCTCAAGTTCTACTGATGTAATTTCCCCCAATCTCTGTCAAATACCGCTCAGACTTTTTACGTTATGACATTATTTAAAATAATTAATGGGGATTATGTTTCCATTCGATGGTATGGCTAAAATACAACAATATTTCACCCCCTACGGTGTCATTCCCCATTTCACTCTGTATGTTAGTTGAGATATTTATTTGCATGAATTGAATTGAAAGGAATTCTCTGGTTAAGTGGCAAGAGTTTGAATTTTGGTTAACACTGAGCTATAAAAGGCCAAGGTGCATACTCAATTTCTTAATCTTCTCTTTGGTGGCCCCTGGTACTCTTCCCATCCTTGTCTATCCCTGAATGGGTTTAAGAGGAGGTAGTTTAATTTACATTCATGAAATCAAAGAGAAATAGAGATTTGGGGGGAATTGTAAAGGTAGTTAAGCCAAAAAATTTTGGTCTGAAATACTCAAATGTCAATTCTAATAATGCTTTTTGGGAGTACGGGCTACATGAAACTTTTACATTATTGGAGGTCCTCTGAGATCCCGTATTCTAGTCCCAAAAATGGGCAGATTGCACAGAGAAGCAGAATTCCCTAATAACTCCCTAATAACTATCAATTTATAAAATTAATATCTCTTTGACCATCTCTGTTGCCTCTCCACCTAATCTAACATCAGTATCTATCCAAGCTAAAATAATTTGTAAAAATCTTGCGAAGATGCAAGATTTTGTGAAACTGGAGATTTAGTGATGTTGGAGAAATCCTAAGGTTTCAGACAAAGCTTTTAACAAATGTGAATCTGATAGAATTAGTCCACTTATCCATTGAAGGAGACAAAATTGACAAGATAGTTTAAAAGAGAGTGATTTGAATACAAAATATTAAGAAAGCCTTCAGAAAATGTATAAATGCTTTCGTGAGAATGACTATTTTAAATAATTGTGCTGCAAAATAAGATGTAAAATGAGGGATATTACTATTATGCTATCATGTAATATTGCCAGAAAAATGCACCAAAACCCTGGAACTTAGTCGTTTGTTGTATGAATTAGAGCATATTTACTATTATTTTCCAAATAAAGTTTAATATAAGATAAAATAATCTTATTTTTATTTAGTTTCATTTTTAAAAGACAAATTTCCCTCAGTTTTTGTCACTATTTACTATGAACCTTTTAATCTTGTTAAAGAGGACTCAACTGAAGCATGAGGATTAAAAGAGTTTTTACATGTAAAACATACAGAACAGTGCTAGGTATCTATTAAGTCCTCTGCAATTTTAGTCATTATTGTTATTAAAGTGTAAATTTTTTAGCACCAATTATACTTGGATATATACTTGGATGTTTAACATTTGGTCTTAATACCAGTTACCAATTACTGCATACTATTTGTTAGATACACTTACATATATCATGTCATTTGACCCTTCCAACCCACACTAGAAGACAAGTGTTATTTTTAGTCCCATCACAGTTAAGGACACTGATGATAAGTGTCCTTATCACAGTTAAGGACACTGATTAAGTCTCACAGCTGGCAAGTGGAAGAACCAAAATTTGAATCCAAGTTTGACTGCAAAGGCTAGAATCATCCTTCCTTCTCTTTCTCTTCCTCTCTCCTGTCCTTCTAAATTATTATTTAAAAAAAACTCAAACATATACAAAAGCAGCAAAACAGTCCCATGAGCCCTTAGACAGGCTTCCCCGACTTCAAAAAATGATCAACTTGAGGTCAATCTTCTTTCATCTTTATCCCCATTCATCCCTGCCCCCCACAGATTATTTGCACAAAATTCCTGAAGTTGTATCATCTCAGCTATAAGTATTTCAGTGTGTATTTATAAAAGGTAGGAACTCATATAAACACAGCCACAATATCATTATTGCACCTAAAATAAGATAACAATACTAACCAACATTCATACAGGCTTTGAAGTTTTCCTGATTATCTTATAGTTTTAACCTCTGGTTGGTTTGAAGCAGAGCTGCACATCGTATCTGGTTCATATATGCCTCAGATCTCTCTTAATCTGTAGATTTCTTCTCCGTTTCTTTTTTACTTTCTTGAGATTTATTTGTTGAAGAAACTGACATTTGTCTTGTAGAATTTTCTATAATCTGGATTTTGACTATTTCTTCCCTACGGCTGGTTAGCATCTGTAAATTGGTTGTTTACTTTTTTTAAAACAAAATTTTTTTTTAGAGTTCCTGCTGTGTTTAAGGTGCTGGGTTCCCATCCACCTACTTTCCTCGCACATGGAGCTTAGAATCTAGTGAGGGACACAGACAGTAAGGAAACAAACAAACAAATAGAAAATTGTATTTATATTATACTTACATAACATATAAATATATATTGCTTATGATATACATACAACTCTACTTGGTCTTCATAACACTGTGAAGTAAGGTTTTTCTATTTTACAAAAAAATCATTGTGACGTCAAAGAGAATCAGACAAGGTTCAGGTCTTTCCTCTCATATCAACTAAGTGTGACCATGTGTCAGGGGTGGAGGAGGGAGGAGTGGGGAGGGATAGAGATGGGGAGGGTAGAGGGGATCCCTTACTATCTCTGGACTCTGGTATTTTCATTTTTAAAATGATAGGCTTGGACCAAATAAGTCTTTTCCAATCTTAGAGCAATGGAATCGTTTCTCTCCAGCACATGAATTCTCATGCTGAACCCTAATATACCAAACAGGGAACACTGGAACTGCTCTGGTGAAGCAGGGGACAGCTGTTGAGCCTGGCCCCATCTCACTCTCTATCCCTAGCTTCCATGCCTGACCCCTCACCTCCTAGGACAGCCACGGAGACACGTCCTTAGAACCCAGGTCTCCATGAAGCAGTCAGGAAACCAGTGGATTAGGTAATGTTTGATGTACTTCTAAGTATTACCAAACCATAAAAGACCTGGGCAAGTAATGCCTTGGTTTCCTCAGTGGGTTTGGAGCGCTATGTAGTTCTGTGTGTGAAGCCTGATGTGCCAGCACTGAAATGCACTAATCCAACCTCCCTTTTCAGTCATTCCTCCTTCAGTTGCATGTGACAGAACCCAAGTCAAAGTAGCTTGTGCAAACAGGGAAATTATTGGCACATTGAACTAGGAAGTTCCTGCATAGATGTGGCTTCAGGCCAGGAGTTCAAAGAGCACTATCAGGAGGCTGGTTCTTTCCACTTCTCAGTTTTCCCGTCTGCACTGCTTCCTTCTCTGACGTGCATTCCTGGTGGTGTGGCTGCCAGTAACTCTAGGCTTACCTCCTACCAGCCCAGCAACCTCCCTGGAAAGAGAGGCCCTCCTCCTTGATAGTTTCTATAAACTCCTGCATGTCCACCTACATTGGCCAGGTGTGGGCTACATGCTCAGCTTTGAACCAATCATTATGGCCTGGAGAATTCAGAATCGTAATTGGCCACCTTGGGCTACCTGAATTGTATGGGGCAGGAGATTCCTCAAGAAACATTGAGGTGCTACTATCAAAAAAATGGGAAATACCCTCAAAAGATGAACACTGTACTTAAAATGACCAGATGAGTTGTCATCCAGACGGGAATACTTCAGAGAGTAAAAGAGGGTACCATTTGTAGTTACAAGGGGACAATAAATGTAAACTGGTACTGTTCAGGGCAAACTGGAACATATGGTCCCCTTAACTATACCCTTCAGAGAAGTTAACTGGTTTTGCCAAAGTTCTCAAGCAGGTGAGTGAGAGAACTGGGTGTACAACCCAATTTCCATCAAAAGTTCATTGTCAGCCACAGGAAATCTGTAGTAGAGTAGTCTCTATAGAATAGGGTTTAGTAGAGTAGGTATTACTGAAAAAAAAATAGGACCTCTGATGAAATTAGACCAAGTGAGGAGTCATGTATAGTGTCATGTCAGTGACCATCTGCAACAACTTTCCATCTTTGACATGTTCATATATCCTGCAGTAAATGTTTTAGGTGCACAGACATATACACCCTAGAATGGTATGGCATAGTCAGTAGTTAAAGAGGGTGGGTCTAGAACAAGCTGAGTTTGAACCCAACTTTACCACTTATGAGCTGTGTGCCTTTGGGCAAATTACTTAACCTCTTTGAGTCTGTTTGCTTATCTCTAAAAAGAGGCTAATAATAGCACCTACCTCAAAAGTTTATTGTGAGGAAAAAGTGAGACATCGTTTATCAAGTATTGAGCATGGTCAATGCTCAATAAATCGGAGTTATTTTTATTAATTTTATTACTGGCATGCCTGTAGAAACTAGTGTAGTCCCTGGCTTGGTCTTGTACCAAACATTGTTAAAATCTGGACTTTGGATGCTCTATGTTGATAGAGGATCACTGGACAATGTGACCAGTGTAACAACCTGCTCGGTTTCCAGCCACTCACCTGTCCAGGTGTTTTCTCCCCTATGGCCAGCCCTCTGTGACCTGATCAGGTAGTTGCAGCCCCAACCCCACACCCCCATCAACGGGAGAGCCGTCAGTTTGTGTGTGTGGCATCGACACGACATTGAAAAGTGTTGGTCAGTAAACTGTGGGGATTTTATAGCATGTCTAGGGGTGTTAAACTGCAGGGAGGAAAAATTGTGTAAAAGGACAGTAAAAAATGTCATAAAAAATGAAGTCATCACCATGTCGCTGCAGTTCACGGTGCTAAATTCCAAGCCAAAAAGAAAAACACGAGCCAAATATTTTAGCGAATGTCTTAGTCTCAGACACCTGGTTTGGAAACACTACCACCTGTACTGCATTAAATCTGCTAAAAACCCAGGAAGGAAATACAGTGTATGAGGCCAGCAAAGGGTGGGCTCCTGGATCCCTTAGGTCAAACAGCAGGCTGTAAATGACTCTTTTCAAAACAGACATATTACTTCCCAAGATTGCGGCCTGCCACAAGGAAGGTACACACAGCGGTTGTTCCCAGCAAGAGTTATACTACATGGCTATTAGGGGGAATAGAAGCTGCTTGATTCTCGCCAATGACAGGAAATAAGGTCAAGTAAAGATAACAGGTCTTTGAATTAAAGAGGCTTTAAACACATACCCTGGCCTCATGGCCTTCGTAGCAAATTAGAATTATGGAATGAAGACTCCAGTTTTCTTACGCCCTTTAAGCTGGACTCCTGAAACACACCCTTTCCTTGACTAACGTGAAGGAGGCATGTGTGGGAAGGCACCAGCTTCCTCATACCTTCAGTTTGTTTATATTCTTTCTAAACAGGCCTCACTGTCCTGTTGCTAATGAGATCTGGGCTGGGATCACTTCAGGAGTTAAAAGTCACAGGTAGGGTGTTTGATAGTCTTGGTGGTAAGTACCTTCAGATTTAGAGGTCAAGACTGCATTGCTTTTGTCTCGGGAGCTTGTATACCCCAGGAGGTACACGCCAGTGTATTTATTTCTATGTTGCCATATTTTTTTAAGGACCAGATATCCAAATAGGTTTGACCTAATTCACCAAGACAGAGCATCAGCTCACGGAGAAAAACACCAAAACAAATATCAAAAGATTGTTTGTCCCATAGACTCCTGGCTGGGTTCCTTGGCCCATTCAGACTGAATTTATTATATACCCACTTTGATTTTCTTCCTCCCTGGGTCGGGGAGAGGGTGCAGGAGTGGGAGTAGGGGCAACTGAAGTCAAGCAACCAATTATAACATTAAAAAATGCAATCCAGGTAAGTCAGTGAGCCAACCGGTTATTCTACAAATAACCAGCTGGTTGACTAAATACCTTTTTTGGATACTTGGTGGCATCCATGGGTTCTGATTCATGTGACCGTAGACATGGGTTGGCTTTCCCCTCCATAACTACTGAATGAAGAACACATATTCTTTATGCCTTCATGTGTTGTTTTTCTGATCATTGAAATAGAAAAAAGACCTTGATTTTGACAGTTGAGCCAGGACTCTTCCCTAATATGGATGAGAGACACTACTGGTTGGTGTAGTCCAGAGGGTGTGGCACTCAGAAAAGTCACATGAGGGGTTTTGCATATATACAGAGATGGGTCAGGGTTGTCTGTGTGCTAGCTGTGGGTCCCTAGGCAAGTAATTTATAGTCTTCAAGCTTCCGTTTTCTCACCTGAACAGTGGGAATAATGATTTGATAGTATGTACTTCATAGGGTTGTTAAAAGATTACATGAGATAATCCAGTGCTCAGCCTGATGCTTGCCAGGGTAAGGCAGAGTTCTCGAGATGTCCACTGTTAATTGTGTTATTGTTGCGATCTTTGTAGCTCATACATACGCTCGTTGGTTTCATGGAGAGTCTATACACTGCAAAGTTTCAAACATGTTATTGCTAGAGAATAGTTTGAAGACCTGATGAATTTCCTTGAGGTGGTTTGGTTTTAATAAAGCTTTGGTTCCTTGGTTTCTACCTGAATTCAAAGCATAGTTCTGCTTTCTGGAGTGTTTAAAGATTTTTAATATGTACAGAATAAATTTTTTTTTTGCTATCTTACAAAAGCAATTCATGTTCATTGTTAAAGAAAGTAAGTGAATATTAGTGGAAAAGAAGTAAATAATCGATAATTCTACCAGAGATTTCCACTTTCCACATTTTGCTGAATTATTATAGCACATGTTTTGTGACTTTTCACCTAATTACATATCTAATGTCTTTCACATCATTAACTAGTCTTCAATGTCATGTTTAATAGTAACAGAGATTCCTCTCCATGAGGCACCTCATTTACTTTTGCAAATCCTATTATGGACATTCAGACCCTTTCAAATTTTTCTACTATTGAATAACATCATTGTTAAACTCCAAATCACCAAATTTCAAGGTATGGTTTTCAGTTTTGGGCCTTCATACTCTCTGCCTAAGCCTATAGATAGGTTTTTCTGAAAGTTAGAAATCTCCTTCATCCCAAACTAGCGCCCAAGATGCCCTTTCAAAAAGTTGAGAAGTTAAATTCCTCTCTTGTTCCTCAGTGAGACAAGGCAAAATTCGGGTCATTTTCATGACAGCTGTTACTGTGTGTGAGGTGCTCCAAAGGGGTTTTCCCATCCTTGCACCTTTTCCCCTAATCCTGGGCAATTTCCTCACTGCAACAGCAAGCCAACCTTTCATGGGGATGTCAAAATGCATCATCCAAATAGAAGGTCCCTAAGACAAGGGAAAAGTTCACACACATGTGTTCTGTGCAACGCTCTAGCGCCTTTAGACAATGTCTCACCTTCTATTCTGGGGCAGAATTGACAGGGGTAAGGCCTTTTCCTGTTTACCTGGGACATGAACTCATTTGAAGGGTATATACCTAACTTCATCTGCAGTTGAAGACGAGTTGTCTAATCCGAAAGTGGGGATTTCAAAGGGATTTGGATGTGTGAGATGAACTAACTGCTCAATAAAGGGAAAGGGCTCAGAAGAGCCCGGAGTGTTCGTGGGAAATTTGGGTTGGCTTTTCGGTCCTAGTCAAGACCTAGGCTAGTCCTGGGCAAAAGTGTCAAGTAAGTGAGGGTTGTCTTCGGGCCACACCTTGCCTTTCCCTGCCCTCAAGCATTTAGGAGTGTCATGGACTTCATGGGGACCTCTGGCTCCCACAGAGCCAGCTGCTCGCTCAGGCCATCTTTCAGGGAAGCCTCTCATTGCACGTTAGACGAGTCCCGACCCTTGTCGTAGAAGAGGAGAATACTTGTCCTTCTGCTGGCAGACCGAGGTCTTTAAGGACACCAAGGTTACTATAAGGATATTACTATAAGGATAAAACACTTTTCTATGAGTAAAGCTGATATTTGGGGCTGCTTAGGATGAAGAGTATACAGATGGGTTACCAGTAGAGTGGCCAGTCAAATACAGGACGCTCAGTTAAATGTGAGTTTCAGATAAACAACAAATAATATTTTAGTATAAGTGTGTAGCTTGAGTATATTGTCTCTTCTATTTATGATTCCCCGTATCTTTTGAGTTATTTTTCTTACACCTAATTTGAAAGCTTTTTTTTATCTTGAGGAATCTTTCCAAAGCATTGAAATGAGTTTCAAAGAAACAGTAACTCTCTCTTATCACTCCTATTTCTTTGCTGTACCTAGTAGTTAATTAGAGCACACCGTATAACAAGGACAGTTGACCCTTGAACCAAACAGGTTTGAAGTGCGTGGACCCACTTATATGGGATTTTTTTTTTTTTAAATAAAGGCAGTCAGCCCTTCATATTGGCGGGATTCAAATCGCAGATTCAACCAATCACAGATCTAACAGTATTTTCGCACTCCCAATCAAGGATTCCCAGCCACTGATGGAAAATTACTGTTTGTGGTTCCAGGTTGATTGAATCTGCTGATGGGAGGGGCCGACTGTAGAGTCAAAAGTTATAGGCGGCTTTTCAACTGGTCTGTGGTTGGTCAGTGAGTTTGTTAACTGGAGACAAGCAAGAGGGCGACTGTTCTGCCAAGTTCTTGATGCCAGACACACTGTAAGTGTTCAATGAACATTATTATTATTATTATTATTATTATTATTATTATTATTATTAACTAATCTATTGTGAAATACTTGTTTACAGTTTATTGATTTTATAAATAACAAGGTGGTGAATATTCTTGCAGGTTAATCTTTGCGCAAATCCTTAGTTGTTCCCTTAGGATAATTCCTTAAGTTTTATAGATGAGAAAAATGAGAACTAGCTCAGCAGTGTTGTGCTGGAGTTGCTGGCTTGTGAGAGTGGATTGTTAAATGTTCAGGAATTTTGTAATCTGGTCGTTAAACACAGCCGTTATTTAAAGTAAAATTATATAAACATAACTAAATTATAATTAAAGTATATATATTAAGTAAGTAAACAAAGATCATAATTGCTCAAAACTCATCACTTCCTAATTATTTTACTGTTATTGAAGCTCTTGAGGTTATCTGTGTCTATTGGACGTGTGTGGTAGAAATACTAGAAAATGATGGGTTACTTTATACATCTGACCGGTTCTGTGTTCAAAGTAATGTCAACACAGATGTCGATGACAGAGTGATGTCATGTTACCTAAAAATCAGCCACGGTGGAAGTATTTACACTGTGGAAATCGGCAAGTGATACAAATTAGGGCCATATTTTACCATTGTTAAATATTTACACCACTGCGTTTATACAATTGTATGTGAAATAGCTAAGTAGCTAATGACAGAACTAGAAGTAGACTCCATTTCTCCTGACTCCATCAGCGCTTTTTGAATCATGTTTTGGGAAGTTGTTTTTTTAATCCTCACCTTCCTGGTATACTCTGACACCTATTAAACATCTGTAAACAATCTTTACCCAAAAGCATGAAAATGCTTACAGGCTATTGAGAAAGTCATAGAACTTCATTCAAAAAAACATTTATTGAGTACCTGCTGAGTGCTGAATACAAAGAAGGCAAAGATGAATAAGACGTACAATGTTCTCAGATAACGGTGCTCCAGACTGTGGGTCACGGAGTTAAAGTCCTTAAGCTATTGCCTTGTATTAAATTAAATAATATAAATCAAATAACATGTACATATGTAACATAGTATAAATAATATATTTTATTAATATATTATGTAAAATATACATATGGTAATATAAATTATATATTATGCCTACACACACACTCACACACACTGTTACTTTACTATCATATGGTGGTCTACACTTTAAAAAAATGTTAATAGGGTTCTACAGTAGAGTTAAGGAAAGCAAAAAAGTGTGATTGCCAGCATGAGCTTTGAAATCAGACTAACTTGGGTTCAAGTCCTGACTTGATCCATGGCTAGCTCCATGACCTTGGGCAAATCAACTTCTCTAAGCTTTGGTTTCCTTGTGAGAATAAAAATAGTGATCCCCTTGTAAAGTTTATTTGAGGATTAAATAATAATCTATGTAAAGTGCTCTATGACTGGTATAGAGCCAGCACTCAGTAAATATAAGCTTAAAACAAATCTTGAAGAAGTAAGTCTTAAAAGAGAAGAATATTAATTTTGTGGAATTATAGACAATTCATGTACTTCTGAAGTTTGAATGTTTAAGTGAATCTTTCTTTACTCTGGGAATGATTGCCTCCAAACTTAGAGTGGGGTCTTATACAACTCTTTGCAGACACACAAGGCGTCCCTTAGACCTCTGTGCTTGTCCTTGTGCCCCTATCCACATCGTCTGGTGAACTGTCCCCACATCTCACATCTCACTCATTACTCTCCTCTCCCTCACTCCTTACTGTCATCTCACTTCCAACCTCTACAAGCCACCGAAAATGCTCTTACTCAGATCACCAAAGATTTTCCAGGCGATCTTTTTATAGTAGTTGACACTTTTTATAGTAAAGACAGTTCCATCTTCAGGTAAGGTTTGGCCAAGTTAGCTTTTAACTTTATGTACCCAAAGGTGGAGAAAGCGAAGAGAGGGAGGCCTAGGGAAGAAATAGGGAAGGGTAAAAATATTTGTTAAAGTTGTGTTTTCATTTTGATTTTTTTTAAAGAATGAATTATGCAGATAAATTTTAGAGTGGAGTCTTGCTATATTTTTTAGGAAGGGAAGTGTTTCTTGTTGACATTATTAGTGGTGATTTATACAGTCAGAATTAGTTACTCACATGTATACCATGTACTTCGTCTCCTTTCTTGTGTCTCTGATATTCCCTTGGGGTCATTTTCCCTTTTGAGGTATATTCTTTAAGAAGCACTTTTGGTGAGGGTCTGTTGGTAAATTTTCTCAATTTTTGTTTATCTAAAAATATCTTTACTCTCATTCTTGAAAGATAGTTTCTCTAAGTACATAATTTTAGATTAAAAGTTATTTTCTTTAAGCACTTTGACTTCTGTCATTGTTGAGAAGTCTTCTGTCAGCTTAATTTTCATTCCTTTGAAGGATTCCATTCTTGCTTTCTGGATACTTTTGAACATCTTTTCTTTGTGTAGAATTTATCCTGCTTTGAATTCATTGGAATTCCAAAATAAAGGATTGGAATCATATCAACCTGGGAAAATTCTCAGCATTCTCTTTACCTCCTTCTGGATTATCAATTAGATGTCTATAGGACCTTTGGCTATTTGACTATCTTCTTGTTTACTCACTCCTGTTTCTTATTTTTTGTTTTTTTTTCCTGTGTTCTCTGTTTAATTTCTTCAGATCTATTTGGTTTCTTTAGTTGTGATTTTTGCCCCTGTGTTTTAACCCTTCCATTGAATTTTAAATTTTATATTTTAATTTCTAGAAATTACAGTTGGTTTATTTTTGGATCTGTTTGTATGCGTGTTTTTGATTCTTATATTTCTTAAAAACATATTAGACATTCTCATTTTATGTTTTGTATCCAGTAATTCTAATACCTGAAGTCCGTATGAATCAGGTTCCATTATTGCTTCTGGTGACTCTTATGCTTACGGGTTTGTTTCTTTTCGTTTTATGTAATTTTTTATTGTGAACGCATTTGCTGAAACTTTTTATTTTAAAAAAAATTTCCTTGCCCTTTTTGTGGGGCAATGTACATAATATAATTTGTGGCCCCAAACCTCTGTGTATGGCCAAATTTGTGGTTACAAAGTTGCAAGGAAATTTTATTTATTTATTTATTTATTTATTTATTTAGTTAGTTAGTTAGTTAGTTAGTTAGTTAGTTAATTATTGTTAGCTCCACCCAGAGCCAGGGCTAAGATGACCATTTTCTTTGTTGCCCACCATGGTTGGATGGGTTTTATTCTAGATCATCTTTTTCTTGGGGCATAGCCTAATCAAGTCCTGGCTTTGTGCAGGGTTTGTCTGGCTCTTCAGCCTATATGAGATACCTGAAGATCCATAGATACCCCCAATGTAGGCAGGGGTGGCAGCAGTCACTTAGCTCCGGTCTCCTGCTTCAATCTTAGTCTCAAGAAGGTAAAGTACTCTTATTTTCTCAGAAGCTTATCTCTTTATTTTAAAGAGGGCTTTCTATATTTCATCTAACATTTTAAACTTTCTTTGTAGCCACAGTGTTTTAGGATACCTAGCCACTCTTTTGCTGGAAGTGGAAATCTGTGTGTATTTCTTTTAATTGGTGACGTTCTGTGCATGCTTTTGTTATATCTTGCAGATGTTATTTCTTGTTAACCCAAGCAAAATTAATTTCTGACAATGGAAACCAGGAGAAAAATGGAATTCACTTAATGGAAACCCACTTTCTAGGAAATGTGACTCTTTTGCTAACTCTGCAATCTATCTAGATTACATGGCAGTCATTTAAAACGTATTTACTGAGCACCCAGGACTGCTAAGGAATGGCAGAGCTATCTAGCAAACATAGGACAGCCCCTCCTATTGATAAGAAATTCATGAACTGGCATTATAGATTTCCATGATACTTGGATAGGAAGGGTCAAAAAGCTCCCTTAGACTAGCTTCTCATTTGTAGGTGTGTGGATTGGTAGCCAGAGAGAGTATTTCACTCAGGGTCATAGAGCTGGTTAGCAGTGCCTGGGGCTTCCCTCAAAGACATTAATGCAGACACTCATTATTATTTTTTGAAATTTGCTTGTGAATTCATTCAGACATTTGTTCACGGAACATTAATTGAATACCTTCTCTATGCCAGGACCTAGGATGCCCTTTAGCAGGTAGGTACTCAGTAAAGGAGTAATATATAGACATATTTGCCTAGCTTTAGAAACAGATCCTCGGCTGCTTATAAGTATCTCTCTTCCCCCTCCTCCTACCTGCTACCCCAGTGCTGACCTACATACTTCCACATATAGTTGAGACGGTCTGTGGCTGATGGGGAGGAGAATGAAAGAACAGGAAAAGCTGTTACGGAGCCCATGGGATGTGAGTAAGAGCTGATGCATTGAAAGGCTGAGCCTGCACTCTTGGGACCATGACCCATGGATGGAAAGAACTCAGTGAGAATTGGCCACTGGCATGTATCTGAGTCCTGCCACTGCCACATACTAGCTATTAGTCTGCCTCAGAGCCTTAGGTTCCTCTTCTTACAGAATGGGAGTTACCACTACTGAGTGCTAAGCACTCATGTGATGCTGTCTTTGCCTTTAAGAACACATTAGAAAAAGAGTCAGAAAAGGGATTTCCACAATGTCCTAAGTAACAAGAAAGAATCAGTCTTAATCCATAATGCCAAGAAGTCCCTGTGGATCTGTTTGGCTAGGATAGATATTTCTACAGCCTGGCTTACACTAGCAAAGATGGACAGTCATTCCTGTGAGTCCATCACTCTTGCACCTTAAAGAAGGAAACTTGCCAAGTAGCTCTTGCGCCTCAGATGGAGGCTATCATATAGATTACCCAGCCACTAGGGGGCCAGAGTCATTCCTGAAAGGCTGCACTTAGCAATGAAATCATAAGAATCTTAAAATATCTTGAAGTTGGGGAACCTGCTTTTGCGAAACCAAATCCTGTTTGAGTATGGAAGCCAATAAAAATAAACAATAGGAACAACAATCAGAACACACATCTTGACACCCCAGGAAAAATACCGTAGCTCATTGTCTGATCAACAAATGGATCCAACTCTGCTCCCAAAGACAGCTCTGCTTGTTCAAAAACTGTCAAGGTTAATTTTTCATGACTAGGAAGTTAGGTGTTAAACTCCCTTCCAGTTCCCATCAGGGAAGCAGGATTCCTGGACAGGTCCATTTGAAACAGCCTGTGCATGAACTGAGTAGCTGATGCAGTGTGGTGACGTGGCTGGCTGGGAGGGGCGTATGTGTGAGAGGGTGGGGTTTGAACACCCATGGGCTACAGGAAATATCGGGGGGATGGGGTGAAGAGTTCTCCTGCAATAAAAACCTCTTACGCCCCATTCATGAAGGGTGGCACCCCAACTGGACCTCTGCTAGGTCTGAGCCTGTGAAATGGTACAGCCTGATATCTGCCCCACTCTGAGGGTAAGAAGTTTGGTGATTGAGGAGAGTGAATCAGGTGCAGATGCTGCAGGCCGTGGGCTTGCCCTGGCTTGCCCATCTTCCTGGCAAGACAAGCAGTTATTAGAAGCTGCTGACGACTCCCTGTGTCTGGGGACGAGCTGTCTGCATTTCTAGGAGCCGGCTCCTTCCCAAGGGGAAAGAAAGTTGCCACGCCGTGGAAGGGTCCAATTATTGGTGGCTCTATTTTGCAGAATGATTGTCTAGGAGTGAAGTATGTGTTGTAGAATCAAACTTGGCATTTTAATTAACATAAAAGACTCTCAGTTCTTACATACCGTGTACATGTATAAAAAAGGGAGGAATTCTTGATACACTTCTCAGAAAACAGCTTCAGAGCTGCTTGGCCGCTCTGAGTTCTCTTGGACAATGACCACCCATGAGCAATTGCAAACACTGATTTCATAAATGGGGTTTTCTGATTAATTTTCTAATTGTCTTTTGAATGATACTTTTATTCAACTTTCTTAGGATTAAAACAATCCTTAATATTGCCATCAAGGTAGCCACTGTTGCTAACATTGTTATAATCGGATCTGAGGGGCTGAATGGTCATGGACATCTTACCAGGACCACATACCTGTGATAGAAGAATGTTCCAGCAGCTTTTGGGATGTGTATGGCCTAGCATTACAAGCTGGAAAACTGGCAACCACATTCCTGGGTCTCAGAGTGGGTCTATGTTTGGTGGATAATAGTTTAGAGGACCATTCTGACCTTGACCTTTGAGTAAACCAGTGAGCTAGTGTCATTGACCCAGCACTGTGACTGCAACAAGCAACTCTGAATTTTGGAATCCCATTTGACTTCTAATCCTAGTTCTGCTATGTACAAGCTGTGTGACCTTGTACAATCTAATCCACCTCTCTGATCCTTGTAAAGTGGGGAAATAACCCCTTCGTCACACGGCTATGGGGGAGGGGAATAAAATGAGATAATGTATGTAATGTGCCAATTTCAAAACTTGTGAAAGGGACAGTCAATGACTGAGAGTGTTCCAACTACCCCCACCCTTAGAACTCCACCTCATTTTGAAAAAAAGGGCACAATCAGAAAGGCTGCAGGTTCTGTCTTTTTCATTTTCTTCCATCCTTCCTCCCTCCCTCCTTTTCTCCTTTCCTCCCTCCTTTCCTCCTCCCCCTTATTTTCTTTTTTTGCTTTAGGCACAGGAGAACAATTTAATCCTCTTGAAGTAGATGACTCTCAAATTTACATTCCAGCCTTGATATCTCTTCCAGGCTTTGGGCTTACACGGAATATTTACAAGTGGTGGTTCTATCATGTTAAAGTGTCCAAACATAAAATTCATCTCTGCTTCTGTCACCCCGCTCCCAACAAACACACACAAACCCCAACGAGCAAACCTGGTTTTCCTTTCTTCTTTTTTTTTTTCCTGTTAATGACAACAGCATGTTCAAGATCCAGACTTCAACTTAGAGTCAGTTATCTCTGTCTCCTCTTTAACTTTCATCCTCATCCAGTCAGCCTTCAAATCCAGCTAAAACTTCCTTTCTTCTTCCTCCTTCCCTTCTCTCCTACTCTCCTTCCATTCGTGCCATTCTCAGTGCCAGCAGCTTAGATGGGATAAAGTGTGATGCGTGAAGGCTGTCCAGATCTCTCACCCATCCCAGATGATAAACCCAGAAACTTCTCTGACTCTGGCATTGGCCTATGCCATCCACTTTGTCATTGTCTGCCCCCAACCCCTCATCCTTGCCCAGTTCAGGTGCCTCCGCAGCTTCCTTTGTGCCAATTTCCTGCTCATGGTCCTTCAAAGGCTCTATGTGGTCTACAAGAAAGATTTTTTTGGCTTAGTCTGCCCCACTTTTCTTTTTGACCCAAAGTCTTACTTTCTCTGCTCCAGCCATATATGAGTACGTGCATACGCACTTACTGGAACTGTCATGTCCTTCCCTTCTCCAGCCATGCCCTCCCATATACGCACCTACCCTCCTCGTCCTGTAGTTCCCACCTAGGCTACGAAGCCTTATAAACTCTTTCCTAATCAATTGGATGGAAACAAAATCCTTTCTGACATTTGAATACTTCCTTCAATGTGCATTTCTTCATTCCATTGTTGGGGCTACTGTCCTACAGATGCCCCCAATAACCACTATGATACTTTAGGAGGTAATGCAGCTTAGCAGTTCAGAATTTGCTGCATTGGTGTCAGATGGATCTAGGTCAAAATCTCAGCTCTCCCATTTACTAGTTGCATGACCTTGGGCAAATTCTTTAGCCTCTCTCACCCTCTGTTCCCTCATCTGTAAAGCTGAGTAATAGTAGTGTCTACTTCACCTGGTTGTTTTATGCTAAGGGGATAACGCATGATAAAGCGCTTAGCACAGCGGCTGTCACACAGTAAGTATTCAATAAATGCTATTATCTTTTAATTCTTGCTTCATTTAACTTTCCATGGCTGGTTTACCAGTAATGAAGACTGCCTGTGATACCAAATTTCTTGTTCTAGGGCTGTGCAACCTTTAAGATGGTCCAAAGAATACAAATGGAAGTCAGAGAAATGGAAGTGATAGTTTACTGTGTTGTAAGATTTTCAAGGGCAGGGATAATGTTCCTTTCATCTTTGTGTCTCCAGCCCTAGCGTGGGAATATAGTAAGCAATAAAAAATATAGGTTTAAGTCAATTAAATGTTGAGTTGCAAAAACTTCATTGCAATCACATACGGTCAGTTTTCATTTCTATTTATTTCTTATGGTGGTCAAAGTGAACTTCCAGAATGTTGGGATTCGTTCACTCTCTGCCCTTAAAAAAAGTGTGTGCGTGAGTGTGTATGTATGGTTGTATATATATATGTGTGTGAATACACACACACACACACACACATTTAAATTCTTAGCTTTCTAGTCTAGCTTCACTGTGTTTAGTGCATGTTTCTCTCTTTTCCTACCCTGCACTTTTTGGGTTTGGGTCTTTTACTAGGTTTCACCAGAGGTTTCTCCTTGGATTATAACCAAGCCAGAAGAGCCTTCCAGGAAAGAGAGCTACCTCCCTCTGACTTACTTGAGTTGGCCCTGGAGTGAAATCCTTCTCGCTTTCACAGTGAGCTGGAAGAGGCCCGTTAGGTCTGTGGATGACTGATGAGCGTTGCCATTTTATTGAAAATCTATTACGTTTATTTCTGGGCCGCGACACTGGACTTGTCACTATGTGGTTCATGCAACATGTAACTTCCTAGCGCAGATGTGTAAACGGGCATTCAGAGCGCTTACTTTGTTGGTACTCCTTAGGTTCTGGGAGCTTTAAACGTAGACGTCTAATGCATAAAGTTTAATTCAACACATTCCCTGAGTTTTTAATTACATGTCACGCACCATGTTAGGTACATTTTCTAGAAGGATTGAGACACTTAACACTTAAGTAGTTACTAGGGTGATGAGTGAAAGGTGGATTGTTCTTCCCTCACCCTCTCCTTTCTTTTCCCTTCCCACCCTTCCCAGCATAGAAAAGGAGACTTATCAGGAGGACAGTGAATCAGAATTATGGCCACCATTACCAAGATAAGCCGTTATCTGTGTTTTTACCGTGGAGAGAATGAAAGATCGGGTGTCCCCTAGGGCTTGGAGAACCTCAAGGATCTGCTCTTCCCCTCCACATGGAACCAAAGCCCTGAGGAGGCCCAGGGTGGTAGAAAAGACCCAGGTGTTCATGTGAGTGGAGGGAGGAAACAAGGGAATCCAAAGAAGGACCTCAGAGTCTTCCTTCACTCACCATCACTGGAGCACTGGCCTTTTCAAAGGGTTGGGAAGGGGGTGGTTGGAGAAGCATTTGGAAGTCTCATGGCCAGTGCACTGTGGTCACAGTGAGAATGGGACACACTCCTACTATTCAACTTCAGACAATATTAAGTTCTTTCCTGAGCCTTTGAGTTTCCAAAACTGTCACTTTATTCCAGCTGTAGGTTAACATCACTCCAATTCTGTGGCTTTGGCTGAGCTGACATTGGTGGGGTCTGTGAAGCTCTTTGAACTTCCATGTCTGACTTTTGGGTCTGCAGGTTGGCTGCTGACCTGGGCGGAGGGTTCCTGAAATGCAGCTGTCACTCCCTCTTCCTAGCCCTGATGACTGCCTCTTTCCCATGGGGGCGGGGGCATGGGGTTCGAGGGGGGCACTGCTACAGGCCCATAGCTTTTCCGCATTAAGGAGAGTAGAATAACCTTTCCTGAGGCATTTCTTGTGGAGAAGATGCCTTCTTTGGTTGTGAGCTTTGCAGTTAGACTGCCCTGGGCCCTTGTTCAGGCTCTGCCAGCTATTAGCTTTATGGCTTGAAACCGCTGGCTTAGGGAAGAATAGGTGTCTCAGGACTGAGCTCAGGAATGGAACAGGCAAGGGCCCTCCACCCAGTTAGGGGTGGAAGAGCAGCAAGTGAAACTGCAACAATAACCAGAGCTTGAATTTATTAAATAATAAAAATGAGAAAAGGAATTAGGAGCTCTTTACTGTTTCATAGCCAAGGATGAGGAGAACAGCAGGGGCAATCTTCTAATTGCCTCATGGTGCCAAGCGGTCCAGAAGGAAGGGGGCCTGAGAGAGGTGCTGAGAGGTCCCCGGAGACCATAAGACATTGGAGGGTGTGGCACAGGGAAGAGAAGCACATATTATCACTCATGTGGGTGAGTGGATAAGAAAGCCTTTCCCAGGAAAACACAAATGAAAAATTTAGTTGTTACACTAGGATACATGTCCCTGAATTTACCACCAAGTCTGAAGCTCGTTAACAAACCCATGCCATTAAATTTCAGGTCTGTTAAGGAGAGTCTAGACTAGGATGCAGAACAAGAACTCAGCTTGAGGACTGCACGTATTGAAATTCTGGCTCCGCCACTTGTTGGTTGTGCAAGTTTTCCCTCTCTAAGCCCCAATTTTCTGTTTGAAAAATGGGTAGAATCATTGTACCCACTTATTATCGTTATTGGGAGAATTAATGGGTTAGACCCTATAAACGGCTTGACTTGGGAAATGCCCCACACCCCCCAAATGGTAGGTATTTTTATATTCAGAACACTAACGTTTTAATATTATCATGTACTTAGCATCAAACATCGTTGATTTAGTCATTATGTATTAATAATTCCTGATCGTACTGGGCCATTGTGCCCTGGCTCTAGAGTGAAAGGTTCAGCCTGGGTGTTCGTGGGCAGGTGAGGGCAGGCAGTATATGCTGTGCTTCGGAATGAGGCAGGGCTTTCTTTGTCTCCTGTCAGAGACATTAGCACAGACCTAGGCCGCCAGGGAGACTTCAGAATTATAGGCCTGTGGCTATTTCCACAGGGAGTAGGGTGTTTGGGATTGAGGCAGAGACTACCATCTCTAGAGGACTTCTGTATGTTCTGGACACAAGTGTCCCTTATCATAGAATGTCATGGAAACTTCTTTCATGGACCATTTAGGAACACTGAACTAGAGGTCCAACCTCATCTTATTTATTCATGCCTGGAGGGGAGACTTGAATTTGGCTCACAATTTAGGTTTGGACATACTAAGTTCTGTCCACTAGCCTGGGGAGGGCAGTCTCCAAAGAGGGTCAGGCTTGAGGGAAGATCATGCAGTCCCTAAAGAGAAAGTCACCTGGAATGAAGACGTTTGCCAGAGAGAGTCAGATTAAGCAGCGAGGCTAAAAAGAATTAGGGGTCTCCAGGTACGCGTTGGCTCCATTCCCATGCCCACTCCCTCGCCACCCCTCTCCCCAAAGGGTGCTCTAGAAAAGGGTTGTGTGCTAAGGTAAGAACTGTCACTTGAGCCCAACACCTCTGCTGTGGGAACCCCAGAGAACAGGAGAAGATCCTTGGAGGTAGGTGGTCAGGGCCCTACGGGAGTCAGGACAATAACAGTAACAGCAATTGCAGGGCAGTGAGGCAGGGTAACCCTGAGCGAGAGGACAGAATCATGGAATATGAATTTCACCTCTCCATGAAGTACCTACTGTCTAGATTGTGGAGAGCCTAGAAGCGTGCCTGGCACATAGTAGGTGCTCAGTAAACGTTAGCCGTTATTGTTGGAGGGCAGTCTTCCAGATGGAACTCCTGAAGGGAATAGTTGGGAGTGAAATCCTGGGAAAAGACTGGGCAGTCTGGAGTATGGCTATCAATGTGACCCATGGAGGGTGAAAGCACGGGCATCTCAGGAACGCGCACACAGGACCCGCTTCCCTACCAGCTCTCCCACCAGCTTTTTGGTCCTTCTGGCCTCTGATCCCGAGGCTGGGGCCCAGAGAAGACACTGGTTTGTATATAGCTCATGGTTGATTCCTCTGCATCAAACTGCTGGCTCTGCTACGGGCTTGTTCAACAGCCTGTTCTGGGGTGGTTTGAACAGTGTTTCTAAAAGCCCCGACTATTCCCTACACTTTGCATTTGGTGCAGGGGTACTTGTCAGGACAAACCTTGCTTGGTTTCCTTCACACTGTTCTAGCAGCAGGGAGAGTACTCTTTTTACTTCTCTACTACAGCAGCTCATCTCCTTCCGCCTGCTGAAGTCCCCTTCTTGCGGAGACCCTGTTCATTTTTCAAGGCTCTGCTCATGTTAGGATAAATCATTCCTTGCTCCCAGAATTCCTTATTTATACATTACACTTGCTCATTATCCCATTCATTCTGCAATAATTCCCATGCCTCTGCTTCCCTCGTTGTGTTGTAAGTTCTTTGAGAGAGCACCCATGCACCCGTGTGTGTGTTGTGTTCATCATTTTACCCCCATGGGGTCATATCATGTTTTCTAAATCTAACACGAAGTAGGCAATATCATTATCCCCATTTTAAAGATGAGAAAACTGAGGCTCAGAAAAGGTAAGTGCCTTGTTTAAGACCACCCGGCTAGTGGGTGAAGCAGCCAACATCCAGGCAATCCAGGGTGCCAGCCTTATCCATTCATTACACCTACTGTCTTTTATGGGGGAAACCTAAATACTCCATGAATTGATCAGCTTCACAGGCCTTGCTCTGAAGATGATCTACAATACTTATTCCTGCCCTTTGGGGGTGATAGACCATTTCCCCTTCTGAAAAGACTGTGTCCAAATGATGCTAAGATCAGCATCTTCTTGAATTGCCTGTCATTGCTAAAACCAACCAACCAACCAACCAACCAACCAACCAAACTGCCAGAAGTGTCATATAGTGGCAGTGCTTCTTTATCCTTAGCACAGACAAGCCTCTGTGGGACTGGTAGATACATGAGTAAAATTTCAAATTATAAGCCCTCCAGTTTGAAAGATTTGAATAAGCCTGCTTCTGATCAGCTAACATTGCAGTTCCTCTAGCTGAGTAATTTATCCAGGAGCATTAATATATTGGGTCTATTCATGTCTTAGGAAAATGTTCTAGTAACTCATTTTCTCTTTTCTGTTAAAGTCATTGAATTGAATCAACCTCTCAATGAAACTCTTTTAAAATCCATTAATGAAAATGTTAGTACATTAACAGAGTACCAGGATATCCATCTAGATTTAAATATTTATTGGGCAAACAGGAGAAATGATTAAATACCCTTATGAAAATCAATCAAAACTGTCCCCTAAGCCTTGTCTTGTAAATAGTGTCACATACCAGCCACACTCACCCTCTCATCTGCTTTTTTGGCACTAAATCCAGTCAGCTGAGACCAAGCTACCATGTAAGGAACAGATTAAACTAACATCCATCAAGGTGAAAGATAATTATTACTTGTGTCAGACAACACCTGTTTTTGCCGCATTCCTCAACTTAGTTAAACTGGAGACAGGCTAAACTTTCCACTGAATTTTCCATTTGACAGTTGCTCCAGGCAGTGTGTCTGTAGAACACCCTTGCTATGTTTACATTTTGAGGCAGATTAAAAATGTCATCTGTGAAATATAACCTGAAAATCTCAAACTGTTATATATTCACATATATAAATATAGGGGCTGAATGGGAGTCAGACTGAAGGAGAAGGCAAACCTTTAGCTGCTTCTCAAGCAGAAATCTTTCATCATGCATCTTTTATGATGTTAAACGTGCAGATTGTCCACAGATATTCTTCATACTTCATTCAGATCGTGGTGTTGTTGATCACTCTTCACTTTACAGTTTTAGGACTATTAATCATTTCTCAACATCTTGTGGCATTTTCTTACCAATAGACAGCCAGAAGTCAGGTGCCATTTGGAATATGTGAGTCCTGGGTCTCCATTTCCATGTCTATAATGACATTTTTACCTGACAAAAGAATCTCTGACCTGGGGCAAAAATCTGAAATGAAGTGGTTTTTGTGTGTGTGTTTTTTTTTTAATCGAAAAGTGACACTGGCGTGGCTACTGCAGAAGTGCTAATGTCATTGCCAAGTACACTGCTTGGGTTGTCCCTTGATGGAAAACAGGAGAACAAAAAGTAAAGGAAAGGCCCTGGTGCACTTCCAGATGTTTAAGCTGGAACACGTTTTCTTACATGTCTAAGAGACAAAAGAAGAGAAAAAGGAGAACCTGTTAGCTTCTTGCTCTGGGGGAAGGTTATGGACCCTGCAGCTTTTCTGGGTGTTAATCTTACTCTTAACATCTGTGTTGACTTCAATCATTGTTCCTTTTGACTCACTCTAAATACAGGCTGCAGCCCAGCTGAAGGTGGAGGGGAAGGAAACATGAAGCTTCCCTTTAATATAGGTGTAGACATTAAAGGGCATTTAAAATACTTAATTCTTGGGATTACAGTAATGAGTATTGTTTTTAAACTCCTGCCGTCATCTCCAACTTCTCACCCTTCACATGCTCTCAGATTCCAAATTCTCTGATGGTTCCCAAATGTGCTCCCTCCTTGTCCCCGCACCCGCAAGCCAGCCCTTTTGCTTTCATTCAGACCTTCCTAATCCTTCACCTGGACTGTTGCTCTAGCCCTTTATCCTTCTCCAATCCAGTCTCTCCCCAATCCTGTCTATCTTCTGTGCACCAACAGTCATTTATCCCAAACACAAGTTCAGAGGTCACTTCTCTGTTAAAAACATCTAATTCCTCGACGATAGGTGGCTACATTTCTCACCCCTTATTGTGGCCTTCAAGACCTTTTGTAATCTGACCTCAACCTTCTAAATTAGTTCTACCAGTTAGGATGCTTTTGGCAGCAAGTGACAGAAACTACTTAAGCAATACAAAATGTATTATCTCAAGCTACAGGAAGTCCCCTAGTACGGCTGACTTGAGGTTGCTTGTTTCAAAGACTCAGTGAAATCCTGGAAGGGAAGGATTTCACTTCCCTTCCAGGCATCACAGCCAGTCCTAACAACACACAGATGAAGAGAAGAGGAAACATTCCTCAGAGCCCCCCTCCCTGGCTGACTTCCCTGCATCTCTCATTGGCCAGAACTGGGCTCGTACCCACTCCCCAATCAGCCGCTGATGAGAGGCTGGCATTACTCTCAGGCCAACCAGTCCCCTCCCACTCCCAAGTGGGGAGTGGTAGCAGCTTCCCCTGAGGCACATGCCTTCATGGGGCACAAGGGGGGACATGATCAAAACTGCAATTTTGTTAAGAAGAAATTAGAGGGATCTGATGCTGGACAGGCAGCACAGTGTCCACAGCCGGCTTTTCTGGCACCTGGAAGAGTTTACTGTTTCCTTAACCACGGTCCGCCACACCTACCATGGCCTTTGTATTTGTTCTCAAAAATGTCTGGCTTCCCCACTTTTTTTTCTGGAAAACTCATCTTCATCCTTCATGACTGCATTAGTTTCTTAATGCTTCTGTAACAAATTGCCAAAGACTTTGTGGCTTAAAACAACAAATTTATTATCTCACAGTGCTGGAGTTCAGAAGTCTGAAATGGGTCTTATGAGGCTATAATAAAGGTGTTGGCAGAGCTGTGTTCCTTCTCGAGGTTGCCTGCATTCCTTGGCTCGTGGCCACATCATTCTAACCCCTGCTTCTGTCATCACATCTTCTCTTTTGCTGACCCTCCTGCCGCTCATTTAAATGGACCATTGTGATTACATTGGGCCCACCCAGATAATCCAGGATAATCTCCCATCTCTAGATCCTTAGCTAAATCACATCTGCCAAGTCCCTTGTAAGATAATATAGGCACAGGTTCTGGGTGAAAGGACATGGACATCTTTGGGGAGGGGCCCTTATTTTGCCTACCATGATGACCTGGCACAAATGCCACCTTCTCTGCAATGTCTTCCCTAACTACCTTCCAGAAGGGTCACTGTGGTAGAAACATAAAGAAGAGATTGGAGGGAGGCAGGACATTTGTCAAAGACAGGGCACTGGTACCAGTGCCACCTCTTCTGATTGTCCACGGAAGGCTGGATGGTGATATTCTCTGGCCACTGCCTCTCTTGGCCCTGCTCTCTGGGCATGTTCTCTCACCAACCTTTCTCTGCTTTTTGACCTAATGTTGAACTTCCTTCAGGTCTGAGTCAGAGACTTTATACCCAACACATTGTGGTTTGTGGAGGTGTTTACTAAAGGAAACGAAGAGGAAATTCTACCCACAGGACAAAGTATTGGCTTTATCTGCCCCCAGGTTACAATGATTTTTCTAGAGTGAGCTTTCTCTTCTGACCATATACTGTCCTAGCCAGGCTGGGGATTCTTGTCTACAGACAAAAGTTGTTCAGGTCATGCCAGAATGTCTTTCTTCTCTCTCTCTCTCTCTCTCTCTCTCTCTCTCTCTCTCTCCCCTCAAATATTTATCATGCACCTGTGAGCAGCATGGTGGTGGGCACCATTGCTGTGAAGTACACAGTTCCCCAGAAAAAAACCCTGAGACATGGAAGATCTTTGTCAAGTGATTTGTTCACAAGTATTTCCAGGAAAAACCAGAATGGAGTGGGGAGTGGGGCAGGGAGGAGAGGAAACCAACCAAGGGTGCTCTATCAAGTAAAGTTCCAGAGAATGACTATGGATCACTCCCCAGGGGCTCTTTGAGACATGTAAGTCACTCCTGGATTGTCCCGATAAGGGGCAATTGTCATTGGTTAAGGGCTGCCTCCAGGGGGACATAAATTCCCAGGCACTTGTGTTCTTCCAGGGCCCCCAGGGAAAGCAATTCTGACAGCCCGAGGGGAGTCCTCAAAAGAGACCCAGGTGCTGTTGGGAATGAAAGCCCACTGGGAGCCATTTGCCCGGAGATGGTGCTGGGATCCTCTGGATCCTCTTGGGATCCACTGACATCCTCCGCTACACCAGGGAAGGCCCTATGTTCAGGTCTTTTCTCTTCTTAGGTGGCCTAGGCATCCCTACCCCCCTAGCCCACTCCCCGTTAGGTCTTCTGTGACACCCTGGCCTCTGGAGAACGCTGCGCTTCTCAAGCCCAGATTCTCTGGGTAGTCTTCAGGTCATGCCATGCTTCTTGGATTGTCCAGGCTTGGGAATCCTGAAGGAAGAAGCCCAGTTTCTTTTAGCACACTAAAATTTCTTGTGCCGACTTTCCAGTCACCTCAGGAAAAGCCAAGCCTGTTTCTACCAAAAACTACTTTGTTGCCTGAGGATGGTGGATGTATCTGTGTCCAAGAGAGGCTGAGTTTCTACCCACTGTCTATCACTGTGTGTCGGCAGTTGGATCAGCCTCCTGAGCACCTAGGCAGTAAAGGAGGCCATCTTGTCCCTGGATGATCACCTTGTCTCCCCTGAGGTTCTCTCCCTGCTTTCCCATCCGTGTAGCTTGACTCCACTCTTGATCCTGCTCGCTTGGCTTAGACTTCCCTACCACTTCTGCACTTGAGGTAGACAGTTTTACCTAAAGCTTCTAACTCCTTTTCTCTGAGGTGCTACAGTCACAAGGTGCCACCATCCCTTTCTTAGGTGTTGACAAATGATGCTGTCCACCTAGGTAACTCAAATGGAGAACTTCCCCAACACATATCATTGTTTTAAAAAATGCAGTAGCAACTTTAGTATAAACCAATATATAAGTAATAACAATAAGTACAACAACAGCTAATATTCGTACACTAAGCCATATAATTTATATGCATCATTGCATTTTATTCTTTAACCCCCAACAATCCTTTAAGGTGGGAAATGTCATTATCACCATTTTACTGGTGGGGAAATTGAGGCTCAGAGAGGTTAAGTAATGCCACAGAGCTTGCAGAGTTGAGACTTGAATCCAAGTCTTTCTGAGTCCATACTCATAAAGTCCATGCTCTGACTTATCACCTTATATTGCCGCCTACCTCACAGTGAGGAAGGAGTCTCTTACTCAGAGTTGAGGACATTGAATAGGAATGGATGGATCTGGCAAATGAGAGTGTTTTTTTCAGAGCTTTGGATTCCAATGGTACTTGGTCACCTCATTTATTAGATTCCCTACCCAAGAATAAAGTAGAAAATAGGTTCTTTATCCCAAATCCTTTTCAGATGTGTTGGCCACCAAAGCAGCCTCCATCACCCCAAAGTGAGTCACTATACAAACCAGTTTTATTTCAATTGTGCTTTTCTGGAAGAAGGGCTTAGGCCCTCCACATTAGCTTTTTTAAAAAGGGCATTTCTGGAAGCCCCACCCAATAATTGCTCCTTTTGTCTGTTTGGCCAGACTGTGTCAAATGATTACCCACTCCTAGCTGCAAGTCAGGCTGAAAAATAAAGTTGGTGTTTTGGTTGTTTTTAAAGCTTGGCGTCCCCAATGATATCAGTGTTTTATTAGGGAGAAAGGGATAATGGATACTGGATAAACAACGCATAGTATTTGTTATACCACACTTCTATTTTCACTTCCTTTTTCGATTGAGAATTCATTGCCTATTATTTCAAATAATCTTGGGTCAACATTCTAAATTCCCTGGCATTGTCCCAAAGACATCCAAATTTACTGTGTCCCCAAAAGAATATATCATCTTCCTAAATATATTCCAGTTCATCTGAGTGAATGGCACTACTGTCAATTCAGTTATTTAAATCAGAAATATAGGCATCCTCCTTATTTATTCTTTAGTCCTCACATCCAATCAGTGACCAAGCCTGTGATTTTCATCCCCATTTCTCTGATCTCTACTTCTCTATCTTTTCCTTGCTTCATCCAGCAGTGTATGAAAAGCATAATATGTCATGATCAAGTAAGTTTATGCTAGGGTTACAAGGATGGTTCAATTTAAAGAAATCTACCAATGTGAGTCACTATATTAACAAATTAAAGGAGAAACCATAAGATCATAGAATGAGAAAAACATTTAATAAAATTGACACCTTTTCCCGTAGTTAAAAACAAACAAGAACAAAATACATAAGAATTAATTTAGCCAGGGAGATGCAAGACTTAAACACTAAAACTACAAAACATTGCTGAAAGAAATTAAAGAGTACCTAAGTAATTGTAAAGACATCTTGTGTTCATGGATTGGAAGGCTTAATATTGTTAAGATGGAAATGCTATCGAGGAGATCTACAGATTCAGTGCAATCATTATCAAAATTCCAATATCCTTTTTTTTCAGAAATGGAAAAGGTGATCCTAAAATTCATATGAAATTGCCAAGAACTTCAAACAGTCAAAACAATTGAAAAAGAAAAACAAAATTTGAGGGCTTACACTTTCTAATTTCAGAATGCACTTCCCAGTTTTAAAGCTACAGTAATAAAGACAGGCTAAGGATAAAATCACAGATCTATGGAATGAAATTGAGAGTCCAGAAATAAACCCAGCATCTATGATCAACTTATTTTTGAAAATGGTGCCAAAATTATTCAGTTGGGGGTGGGGGAAAATAATCTATTCAACAAATTGTGCTGGGACAACTGGATATTCACAAGGAAGAAAAGAAAAGAAAGTTAATCCTTACCTCACACTATATTCAAAGTTAACTTAAAATGGATAAAAGACCCAATTTAAGAGCTAAAAACCATAAAATTCTTGGAAGAAAACAAAGGAGTAGATCTTCATGATATTGGATTTGGCAATGGTTTCTTAGTTGTGATACCAAAAGCACAGCAACAAAAGGAAAAATAGATAAATTGGATTTTATCAAAATTGAAAACTTTAATACATCAAAGGACACTATCAAAAAACTGAAAAGACAACTTACAGAATGGAGGAAGGTATTTGCAAATCATATATTTGACAAGAATCTAGTATTCAGAATATATAAATAAGTCTTGCAATTGAATAACAAGAAGGTAAACAACTCAATTAAAAAATGGGCAAATGATTTCAATAGACATTTCTCCAAAGAAGAAATACAAATGGCTAACAAGTATATGAAAAGATACTCAACATCATTAGTCATTAGGAAAATGCAAATCAAAACTATAATGAAATACCACTTCACATTCACTAGGATAGCTATAATAACAATAAAAAAGGGAAAATAACAAGTGATGGTGATAATGTGGAGAAACTGGAACTCATACGTTGTGGTGGGAATGTAAAATGGTACAAACATTGTGGAAAACATTTTGGCAGTTTTTCAGTATATTAAATATAGAATTACCATTTGACCCAATAATTCCATTCCTGGGTGTGTACCCAAAAGAATTCAAAACAGGTGTTAAAACAAAAACTTGTACACGAATGTTCATAGCAGCACTATTCATAATAGCTAAAAGATGGAAAAATCCAAGTGTCCATCAACTGACAATGGATAAACAAAATGTGGATAAAGAAAATATTATTTGAATAAAGAAATAAAGTAGTGATACATGCTAAAACATAGGTGAATCTTAATTATGCTACATGAAAGAAGCCAGACACAAAAGGTCATATTGTCTGATTCATATATATGAAAAGGAATATGATTCCATATATCTTAAATATCCATAATATGCAATTCTGTAGAGACATAAGACAGATTAATGGGTGCCAGGGAGGAAATGAGGAGCAACTGCTTACTGGGCAAGGATTTCCTTCTGTGGTGATAAAAATGTTCTAGAACTAAATGGTGGCAATGGTTGCACAACATTGTAAATGTACTAAATGTCACCAATAGTAAATTTTATGTGTATTTTACCACAAAAAACGCAAAAAGCCCAAAAGCAAACAAAGAAACATCAAACTTTCAGTAAAATCGTAACAGAAGCTGACTTCTTTAAACTGATAAAATGTATCTACTAGAAACCTATACTAAAGATGCTAAATGATAAAGCATTAGAATTCTTCTCACTATTGTTGGTAATAGCAAGGATGTCCAAATTATTCCTACTACCAACATTGGACTAAAAATCTTAGACAATGCAATATGACAAGAAATAGAAATAAAGTCCTTTTGGATCTTTAAAACCATAAAGGTTTTCAGTGTCCTCTATGTGAAGGTGATAATTAAAACCTTCAGGATAGGTGAACCCCAAATGGAAGAATGACAAGAGGTCTAACTATAACTTTGAAAAATTCTCATGTGTGTGGTGGGATGGGGTAGAAAATAAAGAAAAATAACTGAGAAAGGACAGAGAAAAAAACAAAACTAGTATAATATGTTGCCATTATAATATGTGGCAGTGTAGGAAGAGTTTCAGGAAGGTTATAAATTCTGTGGTCAGGATATCAGTTCTATGGAGAGACTGAAGAGAACAAAAGCCAAAAATACTATTTTCTTGATGTTGGTGACTTTTGAGAAAATAGCCTTAGTGGAAGGAGTAGAAACTGGCTTGAAGGAGAGCTGGGGGAAGGAGAAACAGTGGTAGAGACCATTCCTTTGAAAAGCTGAGTGGTGATTAATAAACAGTGGTGGTGCCTGACATGGCTTGTGTGGCAGGGGATGGATTGGGGGCTTTAGTTTACCCATCAGCTCTATTAATCTTCACAAAACTATTCCAAATAAACAATTTAAGCAAAAACAGTGCTTGGTCTTCTGAAAAGTCTCCAGCTCACCCTATTCACTAGAATATTGTCACCAAATCACTCATCTATTGAAATCCTGTAGCTACCACTGTTGAGAAATCATTTTAATTTACTTGTTTAAGATGCTCATAGCATCTCTATCAGGGCACATTCTGAGCCTAGTTTTGGTTCTGAATTATTCTCTGTGCTTGGTGATGAATCCAACTGTACAGCTGGGGCAGCAGCAGGGGTAGCAAAGTCCAAGCAAAAGCCAGTTGGAGGCAAGGCACAACTTCCAAAACTTCTCCTTTTCATCTTCCTGCATGATCTGATCAAAACTGTGCACAATTTGCATATTTCCTTTCTTTTTTTTTTTGCAGCAGGAACATTCTTATTTTATTAATAGATTAATTTAGTTTTCAAACTGATACATACTCTGTATCTTTCTTATAAAATGTCACATCAACAGCCACCCCGGTGCCTCACTGAATCCTGATCTCTGTGTCTGCCTCAAGGCTGTGTTCTGATTTGTAGAATTCACTCGTAGTGCTTTTGGTTCAAATGTTAGTAGTGATGTATGACCCTAAGAGAGCAGAAGGTGATAATCTCTCTTCTGGTAAAGAAATATTGTGCCCAATCTTATATTTTATGCAGTAAGTTCTGATCCTGTTTATTCTAAGTGTATATCTGGTATAGAATTCTGTAATGGATTCTGTAGATGAAATAGCTCCAGTCTCATTTCTCATCAAGAAATGCTAAAAAAAATATGTGCGTGCTTCCCTTGCTGACTTTATGCAAGAACACTCTTGTGGAATGTTTTCTCCAGTAGTTCTCTCCTTACCCCATTCTTCCACAGATTCATACTCGTCCCGTTGTGCTCAAGTCATCCATCTCCATGATGGTTTCTCTGGCTTGCCCAGACTGGGTTGACCTTTCTACTCTTTGTGTATTTAACTTTTCTGTAATTCATATTTTACTTTTCTAATACATGTGTTTGTGATGGTGGCATTAGTGTTATTGCCTCCACTGGACAGGGAGCTTCTTGAGAACAGAGACTCTGACTATCTCATTGTCACGGCCCCGATGCCTAGCTCTTTGCTCAGCACTTGGTTGCTTATGAAGTATTTGTTAATTGGATTGTACTGCGCCACGGTTATGGAAATACATGCAAAAAGTCATTGGAACACTGAGTAAAGGTTGGCCAGGCCTCAAATTCTCTAGGCATGGGGAAAGGATTTTCTTGACAGAAGAAACAATAAGTGCAAAATGTATGGAGACATAAAAAACTGTGCTTACTCAGAGAAAGGTGGGACATTTAGTGTGATGGGAAAGTAGAGGCTGGAGAAGGTGGTTTGATCCTGATGAGGTGTACCCTAAGATATGTGGACTTTAGTAACAGGAGCCCAACAGTTTTTTTTTTTTTTTTTTTTTTTAAGTAAGAGAAGGACATAAGGAGACTTGTTTTTTGTTTTTTTTTTTAAAAAGCTAACTCTAGAACCCTAGTGTAAACTAAGGACTTTGGGTAATAATAAGGTGTCGATCTAGGTTCATCAATTGCAATGAATGTACCTCTCTCGTGGGGATGTTGATAGTGGGGGAGGCTGTGTATGTGTGGGGCCAGTGGGTATATGGGAAATCTCTGTATCTTCTTCTCAATTTTTCTGTGAACCTAAAACTGCTCTGAAGAATAAAGTCTATTAAAAAAACCAAACCAAAACAAAATGTAACTCTAGCAGTAGTGGGATTCTAACGGGTGGCCTTGGTAAGATCGTTTCTTTTATGTGTTCCAGAAGTAGAAAGGGCTACATTTTTTATTGGGCATTATGACTGTCAATTGTCATAGTCCTGCAAATCACACTAGGTCTAGGCATGGTCTTCTGACCAGAAACCAAAAGTGAATAGGAAGACCTTAGCGGACTGTCAGAAGTTTCAGCCTAGAAAAATAGATCTCATGTTTTTCAGTGGGAAGAATTAAACTGGACAAGCAGAAGGCCAGAAGGACAAGGCTGTGTCCAGAAGCCACCTGGCCAAGAGACAACAGAGAATTGGAAGAGATGAAAACAAAGACAAGAGTATCCGTGAAGTCGGGAGCTTCCTTAAGTGGCCAGAAACAATTAGTTTCTTTTAGGATTATAGATGTGGGTGTTTAATGGATCTCTTTGTTGCTTCTAAGGGAATTCTTGAAAAAGCAGTGTGGTATGGGCCTTAGGACAAATAATCTTCATTTTTAACACTTTCTCCACCATGTCAAGCTGTATTCTTTGGATGTGTTTCTTAATTTCTCCAGTCCTCAATCTCCTAATCTGTAAAATGAGGACAATGGTACCTCACACAATGACAGAGGCTTATTTAATGTATGTACAAACATTTAGTAAAATGTCTGGAAATAACACAGGAATTGTTATTTTTCTAAGCCTGCATTTAAAAGTTTCGACTTTCCCAAGAGAGGAAGACGTATTGAAGTCTCTTGTCTTTAGAGGATTTGGCATGTTGCTCACTTAGGAAAAGCTACTCCTTTGCCAGTCTGTTTCCTAGAGTGGGTGGGTCATGGTTCTCACACTACATCTTGTCTGTAGAGGGTACTGCTGGTGGCTGGGCTCCCCACATGGGCTGCCCTGAGGGAGGAGGTCTCCACATGGTGTGGCTGTGGGAGGCCTGGCCTTTGGTTTTGTGTGTGCCCAGTGCTGCCGAGGCTGCTTCTGTTTGTGGCTTGGCCTCTCTGCTTCCTACTCCGCCTATGAGGAGCCACACTGTCTGTTCTAGGAGCCAAGCCTGTCTGCTACTGCTGGTTCCTGGGAATCAGCCACTTCCCTCTTCTGGGGAAGCACATCATCACAACATGGATAACTGCCACTGGGAAATTCACCCCTGCCTGAAATAGGGCAATGCAACAACATGGAAAGGCAAATTATGAGCTGAATGTACTCTGGTATGTCTACTGAGTGTGTCTTTCCAGCTCATCCATGATGGATCCCCACAGGTGGGCAGAGAAATTGAAAGGACCTCAGATCACCATGAAGTCCTCCAAAGAGCCAGTTTATGGCCAAGGATGATACCCACCCTATAGGTTTGTTATAATAATGGAATGGTCCTAAACTTACCGATTTTATGAATCATTAAAACTTCAAAATAATATTGGGGTCTGATATTGGATTGACATTATTTTTTTGTCAAATAAGATATTAAAAACAGAACACACCAAAACAAAACTTTCATCCACTCTGATCATCACTTCATAATAGAAAAAGGATTTCAATGTAGAAGGAAATCTAGGGAGAGAACAATATCAAAGTAAAGAACATTTTTTAAAAATTTGAAAACTTCCAATGTCAATAATTATAGACTAGGTATATATCAGACAAACTCCCCTGCTGAGAATAACTAGAAAAGCTAAACAAAATATATTTAAAATAATTTTTTTAGGCATCAGAGATATAAAGAGATAGTGAAAACTACTGGTCCAAGATCCAAGAGAAGAAGGAAATCCAGAGTGGTGATTCTGCCATTTATGGTGTTCATGGAAGAAGGTGGTTGAGAAGCTAACCAGCACTTTTAACAGTCTCATGTGGCTAAGGGAACAAAAGTTGGAATTTAAGACCTCTGAAAGTAGATAGTTGACTCTTCCCACCACTGCACCTTTGGGTTGAGATCTTAAAAGACTGCACCTTATGAGTAAGAGTGACCTTTGGGCTTTCTCAGATCATCTTTGAATGGTATCAGTTTTTGAAATTGGATTATGGTAAGCCTGGATTACTAGTGCCCCTATGCACCCAAAACAAGCAAAGGTAAATCCTGTCCAGAGAAAGATAATACCCTAGATCTCAGAATAATTTTACAAATAATTTTCCAAACACAACATGTGGCACACAATAAAAAATAACCAACCACACATGAAGACAAGACAACATGAGCTAAACCAGAAGAAACAGCAGGTAATAGAACAGACCCACATGGGATCTAGATATTGGAATTCTCAAACACAGACTTTAAAATAAGTATGCTTAATATTCAAAGGAAAAAAGGACAAGATTGAGAATTTTGGCAGAGATCTGGGAACTATAATAAAGGACATAGTAGACTTGAAAAAGAATCAAATAGAAAATCTGGAACTGAAAAATACAATAATACAAATTAAGAATACAGGTGATAGCTTTTATAGAACATTAGACATGGTTGAAGAGAGAATTAGTGAAATGGAAGATGGTCAATAGAAAAGATCCAGGATGAAACATCAAAAGATAAAAACAAGGAAAAATACAGACAAGAGGATATGGAACATCAAGGGGGAGAAGATTAACATACATGTATTTAGAATCCTAAAAGCAGAAGGAAGAGAACATAGGGTAGACATAATATTTGAAGAGATAAAGGATAAGAATTTTCCTGAACTGATAATATTATCAGGCCACAGATTCAAACCCAAGCAGGTTAAATATAAAGAAATACACACTTGGATACATCACAGTAACACTGCTATAAACCAAAGATAAAATCTTTAAAACAGCCAGAGAAAAAAGATAAATTAGGAACAATTAGACTGATATCTAACTTCTCAAAAGAAATAATGAATGACTTCTCAACAGAACCAGTGGAAGTCAGAAAACAATGAAATGATATCTTTGATGTGCAACCTACTATTCTAAACCCAGGAACATATTGTTTAAGAATGACAATCAAAAGTTAAAAAAATATATTATCAGTAAACTGCAAAACAGGAAATATAAAGGGTGTTCTTCAGGCAGAGAAAAAATAATACTAGATGGAAGCTCAGAGATGCAGAAAAACATAAAAGCAACAATAAAGGCAAATATTTGGTAAATCTAAATTAATATTGACTATATAAAACAAAATATAGGGAGAGTTAAAATACATAGTCTTGGCATAATATTGTGGAGGAGTTAATAAGGAAGGAGTAAAAGTATCAAATAACACTAGAACTTGATAAATCAAGGATGCATGTTATAATCTCTAGGGTAGCCCCTGAAGCCTAGTCTAAGTGTATATATTTCCAGCAAATGATGGGATGAGCGGAGTAATAAAACAAGATTTGATTAATCCAAAAGAAGACACAAAAGGAGACAAAAGGAACATAGGACAGGTAGGGCAACTTAGAAAGCAAATTATGAAATGGTAGATTTAAACCCATAATATCAGTAATTACATTAAATGTTAATGGATGAAGTGTCCAATTAAAAGACAAAATTGTCAAATTAAAAAAACAAAATCAGGCATATATAACCATATGTTGTTTAGAAGAGTAAATTATAAGCAAAAAAGCCTGTTGGACTCTGTGTGGCTGTGTGTGTGTGTGTGTGTGTGTGTGTGTGTGTGTGTGTGTGTGTGTGAGGGGGCACCCATATCCTTATTTTCAAAGGAGGAATAATAAAAATGTAATAATAGGTAATTTTGTTAAGTGTTTATTAAAGGACTAGACTAAGCATCCTATACAGTTTTTCTTAATTATTAGTGTCCAGCAGACTTTCTTTGTTAGTTTTCTGAGGGGCAGTGACACCAAAGAATGGTGGTGGGCACATGCTGGTAACAGGAGTTCGCACCACACAGCAGATCTTTCTGGGCACATTTGCACCCAAGTCCACGTGATGTTTTTGGTTTTAAAATGAAAACTCTGTAGGAAACAATTTGGTATTTAGTCAAGCAAAACAAATCTTCCTTCTCACCCCCAAGCTGCCAACCCTTACTCTCAAAGTCAATCAAAATGTGGGATGTGGAAGCAAGGAAATCTGAATGACATCACACTGACTTTGCAGTCAAGAGGTGGAAGAGAAGTAAGCTTTCGAGTCAGGGTTTGTATTCTAATGCTGCTCTTGCCGGCTGTGTGACCTTCTGCAAGTCGGTTAACCCACCTAAATTCAATTTCTTCAGTAAAGTGGGGGTCATCCTTTCTGCCTTGTAGATTGTTAGGGTTAAATGAGATCTTGTGACTGAAAGCTCTTTTGTCTTCTACGTGGAATTATCCCTTTCCAATTGTCCCATGGGCATAAGCCAGCACCTCAAACTTCAAATCTGAGGTCACTTTGTCCAGAATTTTGTTTTGCAGTTGAGAAAACAGGCACAGTGTGGCCAAATGCTGGCTTTGTGATCTTGGGCAAGTTGCTTAATCTCTCTGGTCCCAGTTTCCTCACCTATAAACTAGAGATGGTAATAGTAGTCTCATCGAGTTGTTGTGAAGACTGAATGAAAAACATGTCTATAAAGGATCTGGCATTTGGTAGCCATTTGACACATTGTAGCAGCTACTATTTTTAAAATGAATATTATTATCATTTTGTGTAGCATTTGAGAAGTCCTTCTGCTATGAGGTATTAAGAGCTGGCTGGCTGTAGCCATTCGGTCACAAACTCTGGAGGTGGTGGATTATCCTGGGGAGACCTTCCTCATGGGGTCACGTAGAGTTCAGTGAACTCGCAGAGAAGTGTGATTTTAGACGCTCCAAGGTACATCCACTCATCTCCTCTCCACTCCCCCTGCCTGTTATTAAACTGGTAGTTTTTACAACATCAATAAAGAACTTTCCTACCCAATTACCCCAGACAATAGGCTGAAAAGCAGTTTCGACTATGAAAACTTCGTGTTGGGTTCATTTAGATTGTTTTGCTGTGTCAAATCCTCACTTGAGTTCAAAAGTTCAGCTGAACCATGAACTTTGTAATTTCACAGCAGGCAGTTCTACAAATATAGTAGAAAGTGAAAAAACATACAATATTTAAGGTGGGCTTGTCGTGTTGTATATAATCTTGTTAGGAATGGGTGTATGTCAAATAGCCCTTAATTCACAATGAACAGTAACACATCAAACAGAAAGGGGAACAGAATTAAACCAAATTGTTCCTTGAGTTACCTGACCTCCAAGGCTTCCGAGGGAACGCACATTTGTGACTAACCATTAGAGGACAAACTAAAGCCAGATAATCTTCTTAATAAATTGTGAAGTCTTGTATACCTCTTGGCTTTAGTGGTGGCTTTTCTGCCTGTCTGGAACAAGCAGCATATCAAAACAAAAGGGTCACGACTTTATGTATTTGTTAAAGTTAGAATCCATGTTCTCATATAACTCAGGCTTGATTTGACTGGTTACAGAGTGTAGGTGGAGCGAAAATTTCACAGGAGTGAGAATAATGCTGTGCTTTCACTTGTCTATTCACACATACACACACACACACACACACACACACACACACACACACACACACGAGTTCAAGAATCCCTCATTTCGTAAGCCTTGTTTTTGTGCAGCTTACATTCAGGAGTAAAGCAAACAAGACAAGAAACTCACTTGGGTTTGGGTGTCTTCATCTTGTCCCCAGCGAGTCCTCAATAGCCATGGAATGTGATTTTGTGTCACATCAACATTTTCTTCATTTGTTACAAGGTCCTGTGTTTCTCATTGGTTTTTATGGTGCAGCCTGTTAACGAGAAGGGGCAACCTGAGGCAGACAGTTTGGGGCAAGGGGGTCGGTCAGAGGAAGGTGTGTTTTAATATGGCAGCTTTTTATTCCCCTTTATTTACCTAAGAGTAGGTCTGTGGGGTAATGAAAGGAAGGCTATGCTTGATCATTTGTGGAAGCAGAGAGGAAGAAAAGGGGTGAGAAGGTCAAGTCCTGTGACAGATGGCTTCTCATAGGGTACATGGGACTGGCTTTTTGAAAGCAAGTTCCCTTTTTCCTGGCTTTTATCTCAAAGTTGCTAGGATTTTAGCTCTAGCCAGCTCAGGACACTTTTTAGAAAAATCCCCCAGTGGAGTCGATCTGATGTTATCCCACTGTCCTTACCGGTGTGCTTTTCCATGCAGGAAGGTCTTGTCCAGTTCAGTCAAGAATAGGTGAAACTTTCTGTTTTTCTTTCCAGACGTAAATCATCACAATAAATTTAGTGCCTCCCACTGAGAACCACAATAATAAAAGGGGAGAGAGTGGAGCGAAGACTGTGAGTTTGGTTGACCTAGTTAAAGGTGGTCTGTCTTCCTGGGGTTGTAAGGCTGGAAGGAAAAACAAGGGTCACCACCTTTGTGGCTGAATGAACTGCACTGCTAAGGTTTTACAGCCCTGCTTCTGGTTGACCTGCCCTCCAGAGTGGGACTGGGTGTCTCCTGATGAGGCCAGGACAGGAGGGGAGTTGGTGGCATTCTTTTAAAGGGCTCATAACATAGTGAATAGTAATGGGAGTTTTTGTTCATTCAGAAAGCATTCATGGAGAATGCACTTCAGGGGGACGGTGGGGATCGGTCAGGCAGAGGTCGGGTAGGAAGAGAGACTTCTGTGGGGAGACAGTAGGAGGTGAAAGCAGGAGATGGGAGCTGTGGTCGGGTTTACACTGTCCTCGGTGGTGTCTGTACAATGGTAAGATGGGGATTCAGGTTCTCACAGGACAAAAGTGCACATGGCAGTGACTCCAGAATAAAAGGGAGATGTATGGGACATCAGGAACGAAACAAGATTTCTGAGAGAGTCAGGCTGAGAAGATCTGCCTAGGCTTCAGAAGGGCTGAATTTCGGGTTTGTTTGTGTGGGGATGATACAGGAGATAGGCAGGAGGAGATGGCATCGCTCACTATGGCTCTCTGCTCTGTTCCTGAGACTTACCTGCCTACATGGATCTCACTCTGCCTTAGTGTTTAGGACCCCTAATAGCTGTCCAGAGATCACCGTAACTAGCAATTACTCGTCATCTGTTCTGTATCAGTATCTTTATATATATTATCTCTAATCCTTAAGCAGTCTTACACGGCATGTGTTAGAATCGCAGCCATTTCTGTCCCCTCCGCCCAAGGGCTCAAGTGAGGTCCCCCTCTCCTTGAGCCCAACATCAGGGGAGTTGGCTCCCAGACCATCCCTGCAACTTTCAGCTGGGTTCGCCCAGTTAAGTCATCTAATCTCTGGGCCTCAGTTTCCTCACTCATAAGCTACAGATTCTGGATGGCCATGGTCCATCAGGAGGATGGCTTGGGTCTGTACTTCCATGCTCTGGGATGGATTTGAAAAGTCCCAGTCTATCCTGGGGTGACATCCTTGGCCAGGCAGGTCCCAGCATCCTTCTACAGCCACAGCAGGGCAGGTTTCGAACCTGGATTTCTATCCAACAGCACTTTGAAAGAAACAAAAAAAGAATAACGTTCTTTTTAAATGGACTCACTAAGTCCAGGCTGGTGAGACTTGTCATTGATGAGAAAAACAAAAGTAAAAACCAGGCTCTGTTTGCTCAGCACTCCAACTTGTATTGCACTCTCAGGGTCACTAGCCTGCCGTGACGGTGCTCAAGGAAGTGGCCCCAGGTACCAGGTTTGCATTGTGTGATCCACCCTCCACACCAGCGCTGATGGGATGTGAGGGCTGCCAAGCTCTGAACCTGGCTGGAAAAATAAGTTGTGCCCTCTGGGAGGATTTGACTTTGGGAAACTGAGCAACTGAGTGAGTGGATAGAGGAAATTGAAGCTGAAAAGTCAGGATTCAGAGGAATTGAGAGAAACGGGAAGCCTAGATGAGAACAGCATAATCCAATTCACGAATATGACAGGGCCTGTCCATTATATTTGAAGGACAGTCAGTTGACCACTTTGCCTGGAGGAGATGGTTGGTGCAGAGGAGGGGTAAGAAATGGGGAGGAGAGCATGGCCCATGCTGGAAGGTTGGGGGAGATCCTCGGATGGCAGGCTAAGGACTTTGGTCTGCAGATTATAGGAAGCTATTGAAAATTAAATATGGGAGAGGGAGGCAGGAAGTATATTTTCAGAATATTAACCCATCGCAGTGTGCAGAATGGATGGAAGGGCATGAATCTGGTAGCTAATTAATGTCTGACAATGATCAAATATCCTAATCACAGTTCGGGCTGCCACTTAAGTTCACACAAAGATGATCATTATATGAATAACTTGTGTCTCTCCTGCCTCCTCTATTCTCAAACTGATTGCTGGTTTCTATTCATTCACCACATATTATTTAGCACTTCTTCTATTCTAGTTCTGTGCTTGTCCCTCTGTTTAGCACTGACAGCCTTCTGCTTCATCTAGTTATTTATATGTCTGTCTCCACCACTATACCACCTCCCTGAGGAATCCAAATTTTCAATTTAAGTCTGTTTCCTAGAGCATGCCTGGACTAGGATTACTGGAGCCAAGGAGATCTCTATCAAAGAAATAGCAACCCTGCCTCCTAGTTCCTGAACTTGGCTTCCAGGGTGGAATCTATTATTAAATAAATAAGGTATTAACCAAATCAAACAACTTTTAATGACCCAGGAAAAATAATTCAATACACACGCGCACACACACACACACACACACGAAGAGAGAGCAGACGTCTCGGCAGCGCAGTTCCCAGTGAAGTCTGAGAATGCCGGTAGCAATGGGATTTCAGTGAATCGCGCAGCTCCCATGCGGTTTCCTGGAGAAAATGGACTCTTGCCCTCCAGACTTGCTTTACATGTGCTCATGGATGAGAAAGAAAAGTAGAGATCATCGTTCCATCCTTCATTCAGTATGAATTGAGCCTCACTGGGTGCCGGGCACTGAGGATGCAAGGGTCAGGAGGACCTCTCTCGGCGCTTGGGGTTAGGAAAGCAGATGTGCCAACTAATCCAGCATGAATAAATCCAGGGTCCTGCAGAGAGGCCGGTTCACAGGAATATTTAGGAAAAGATCCTCAGCTCTACCATTGGTGGAATGCTGGGGTCTGGAAGGCTTCCTAGGGAAGATCAATTTTGAACTAGGCCTTTAAGGATGAAAAGTCACGTGGAATGGAGTGAGGGGAAGAACATTTTAGGCAGGGGATACTGCAGGAAAAAAGACACAAAGGGGCTCAGGGTTTTTGAAGCAGGGCTGCTATTGGCATTTTGGCCAGGACTGTTAGAGGACCCTGCCTACTCCCCAATTACACTGTACACAGTTTGCATTGCTTCTGTACCTAGCACCCCATAGTGACAATGATTTTCAAACATTTCCAAATGCCCAGGGGTGAAGAATGTGTGTGTGGCAGTTCAGTGACGTCCTGCATGAGAACCACTGGAGGAAATGCTTGAGACTTTGGTGAGAGGTGGCACCATATTGCATGGGCCCTTGTTTGAGGAAGGTTGGACCTTTTCCTTAGAGTTTAGGGAACCAATGCAAATTCTGGACAAGGGAAAGGTCTGGTTAGAGAGATCTGTTTCGAAAGGTCACTCTGACCTCAGAGTGAGGGGTATATTGGAACAGGCGGTGGCTGAGAAGTCCAAAGGAGATTCCCTCCTCCTTCCCTCCCTCCTTCCCTTCCTTTCTTCCTTCCTTCCATCCTTTCTCAGGGATCTATTTTTACCAATGCACAATTAGTAAGTTAATTGTTCTCTGCTTTTTCCTGGCCATTCACTTGGGAATTTCAAAGAATGGAGACTCTTTCCCATGAGATGCCATGTTTCCTTGAAAACCACTTTTCTGAGTGGTTGTAAATGGTCTCAGTTGCCACATCTAGGTCTTGTGCTTTGTGTAATCCTTACATTATGAAGCAGGAATGATTGCACCTATTATATGGATGAGGAAACAGAGGCTCAGCTATCTGACTCTAAATCTTAGGCTTTTAACCACTCTACTATAGTGACTGGGGAGTTTTGTTGGCATTTCACTACTAATTTTTTCTTTTTTTAAAATCAGCAGTGTGGTACCCAAGGAAACATCTCTGAAAGATGACGACTGGTTCTTTTGCCTTGCTTTTCTTTTTTCCATTAGCTTTTTGGGATACTGAAAACTACCCTATAAGCCTCAGCACTGGGCCACCATGCTTTAGTTAGGGATTTTGCTTGATACAAGAGCCCCCAGGCCTGAATTTCCCCTTTGGGGAAAAATTATTTTACTGAAAATCACTCACTGCCCCCCACATCTTTAGCCAAGATGTTCTCATTTTCTCGGAGCCAGAATAAGCTGGCAGGGTGCTAGAGTCAACGCCGGTGGGACCCACGTGTGCTTCCGCTGGCTGCGGAGTGATAGACCAGGCAGTGATAGACCAGGCAGCAGCATCCTTCAACTCAGACTTTCTCCTGGCCTGATTTATTGCTCCCGTCTCTTGCTCTGGCTTTTTGCTAAGATTGCCTTCCAAAATCTTCACTGCTGATCCAATATTGTCCATGTGCGTTTTCGCTTTGCCACTGCTGACAGAGAGCTTTGGGCACATGCCCTGACACCACCCACTCCTGCCCTATCTGCAGGAACCATCTTTAATCTGTCAAAACCGAGATCTGTTCACATGCTGCAAAAGTGGCTCCTGTCCAAAGCCACTTCCGCCCTTTCCCCTGCTCTGGTCACATGGCTGCTGAGCAACCAGCTTCAGAGGCTTGAGGACTCAGCCCTGCCTCTTTGAATCTTGACCCAAGTCTCCTAGTATGCTGTCTGGTCCATTGCATCAGAGATCTCTGTTGTGAAAAAAATGCAGTAATGTTTTCTCAAGAGAACCAGAGTAGCCATTTATTTTGGCTCCACCATATCGATTCAAGGAAATCTCTTCCCTCTTCTTTAAATTGTTCCTGGAGTCGGCAAGGTTTTTGTGCTCAACCGTTTGCCCAGGGCAAAACCCCTTCAATCTAAGCCCACTGGATTGCGTTTGCCAAAGTGGGAAAACACTCAAGCAAAATATCTTCCCCAGAATTAGTGAAAGGCTCCTTTTAAGGATAGTTAATAAAAATCAGGCATGTCTTTTGGTATAATTTTTCATTTCAGAAGCCAAAGTATAGCCTGGCTTTTAAGACATGCAAGCAGCATCAGGCCTTCTCTGGGTGGGTCGGAGTCTCCTTCCGGACGCCTGGAGCTCTGGAGTTCCCACTTTGAGAAGAGCTTGTCTGCGTGCATGTCTGACTCTCCCTCTCTCACATAGTTCACATTTTCCTGTCATTGCAATGTCACTCCAGCAGCATTGTACAAAACTAGTATTTTTATTTTTGACCTTTGGAAGTTTTTTTCTCCTAATGCCTAGAGACAGTAAAGCTGGACTATGAGTCTTCATGAAAAGAAAATTCTCTTGTGTTTCTCCAAATTGCAGGACATTTTAGACTGGTCTCTGGATCTGCTTGTATCAGCAGCTGCCACTCAATCCCTTTTCTTTAGGGTGGTGCAGAGGGCAGGTATGTGTGGTTTGAAAGAATTCTCAAGATGATTCTGATAAACACCATTTCGTGCCCATTGAGACTCTCAGGTCTAAATAGAGGCACAACTATTTGGCCCCTTTCACTCAATTCACAGGACTCCTGGTCAAGTTTCCATGCTGCAACCTCAATCAAACCTTTTAATAGGTTTGGTCAAAATGGTGGAAGCATTATGTATTGATGTCTTTATATGGCTATCTTTCAAATTCTTCAGTCTTTCTGAGAATACTCTAAACTTTTTCACAATTCCTGCAGTTTCTGCTCCATTGGGTTTAAATTCCTCAGGATAACTTTGGCAAATTGTTAACCATTTGGAGTGTCGGGTTCTTCACCTGTAAAATGGGAGGGATAGGTACCTTACACTGTTGTGAGGATTAGAGGCAGAGTTTGTATGTTGCCTAGCACAGTGCCAGAAATACAGTAGGGAACTCGATGACTGACTGCTACGACCAAGATGATGACAGTGATATTTACAATTGAGAGTAAAACACTTTGATTTTTCTTCTCTCCAACACATTCTGATCTCTATGGGCAAGGTAATCTAAAAACAAGGGTGACATTTCACTGTATATTGAGCTTCTACTATGTGCCACGGTGTGGGGTTAGGTGCATTCATGTGCTTTCATTAGTCCTCATCTCTGGGCTCTGAGGTGGCACCATTAGTCCCATTTTAGAGATGAGCACACTGAGTCTGAAGAGGCTATTGATATATCAGTCAGTGTTCTTGGTTGCAAGCAGCAGATTGATTTAAGCAGAAACGGAATTTATGGAAATGATATCAGGGAGCCCACAGAATCACTAGGAATGTTAGGAGACAGGCTTAGAAAACAAGGCAGGAAATGCTTAGAGCAAATGTTTTAAGGATTCCAGCCACGTCTATACTGCAGAACTGTCCACCAGCACCACTAACCTGGACACTGGAAGCTGCTGCTACCAACTGTAGACAATTGGATGTTTCTGCCACTGCTGCCAGTGCAGAAAGAATTATCTGCTCCTCTTGCTTCATGAGTCACCAGCTCCCAATTCTGAGTCTGGGGTGGGCATCCTATGCTCCTGTCCTACTGCAAGAGAGGCTGGGAAAATAAGTATCCAGCTTTGGGGAAAGGGAAGACACTGCTCCAAGGCTCATTTGGTGGGGAGTTCTCCAAATGTAGAAAGAGAATCAGACACTAGGGTAACCCAAAAACCATTAAATGTCTACTGCATTGAGAAATTGGGATTTATCTTCCAACCTGGACATACCCCTTACTATGACCTTCCATGGAGTATGTGAAGTCCCATCTGCCTTCTCCAGATCAGATATTTACTGTCCCCAGACCTTACCCTCAACACATATTTATTTGGTTCTCTATGAATATTGGTGCTCATAATAAACAAAATGTATGTTAATAGTACCAAAAAGAACCTTGGTACCCAAATACACAAAAGGGGCTGGAGGCTGAGGCTTCTTGAAAACAAAGTCTTTGACTCAAGGAATCATGAGATGTTTGGATGAGAAGCATTCCTGAGCTGGTCTAATACACCTCTTCTCCTCTAGAGGAGAAAAGTACGTGTGGGACACCATCAACTCTCACAGATGGATTGTGTTACTCAATAGCCGCACCTTGCCCTAGAATCTCAACTCATAGAGCACTCTGAGGGGAGGAAGCAAACTGCCTTCCAAAATAAAATCAAGCCAACAAGTAGTGCAAAAACTGGTATAACCTTTCTGGAGGGCAATTGGACAATTTACAACAAGAGCTTCAAAAATGTTTGCATCTTCGATTCACTAATTCCTAGAAAACAAGCCTGGGGAAATGTAGACAGAGGTGGAGAGTAGAGAGAAAGTTTGTCTTCCAGAATCTTCATTTATAACAGGGTAATTTATGCTAGAAAAATATTTGTTCTGATTTTTCAAAATACATACTTACACCTACATGTAGTCATATTTTAAAAATCCAATAAGAAATATACTAAACTGTCAACTGTGAGGTTATCTCTGGGTAGAGAGATTACAGTTGAATTTTAAATGTTGTTTTTTTATATTTTCTCAGGACTTCCAGACCTTTCTACAATAAATATATATTTCTTTTATAATTAGAAAAATAATATGTATTACTTTTTAAAAATTCCATCAGATAATACCATCTTCAAAGAAACCAAAGAGAAAAAACTTAAACCGTTTTTCGGGGGGGAAGGGCTGTTCCATGCATCCCGAGAGGCGATCTGGGTAGAGGGCAAATTAAAACCTGAAAATTTAAAGTCAATCAGTTTGTCTTCATGGGCCCTAGATGGGGAAAATTTCAGTCATTTCCCTTGCCTGGCACTCTTGTGGTCAGAGGATGAAATCCAATCATGGGGTCAGTTGGGTTTATACATTCCATGGCAAACCAATTTGGCCATTTCTCTGCATTTCCCAAAAGTTCTCTGACTTCCTAGACAGGAATTGTGAGCACAGGGAGACCTTTATGCTGGTTTTTGCAGCACATCTGGTTTACAGCGTGTGCCAGATGGGCTCCCTTTCATCTGGAGGGAGGTGCAGGAGGGGACACACGAGCCTCTGTAGATCCAAGGAACTTCCTCAGTGGAGGCTGTAGTTGTTGGTGAAGTGTTTCAAGTTAACATGTAAGTATATTATGTTGGAGTCACAATGTCCTTCAAATTTAAGAGAATATACCTTTTATTAGAGTCTGCCCAACTAACCTTTAGGTTCACTACTCAGGCCAAAGATGTTTTGGACAAGCTATTGGTTGGTTTCTGATACCATTATACATTACATGAATATTTATTGAGCATCTATTATGTGCCCTGCACTGTACTCTGCACGGGCATATAACAAGTAAGACAGATGTATTCCGTGTATTCGGGGAACTCACTTCCACCAGTAAGAAGGCACATTACCCTGGTGTGTCCTCTTGCACTTGGGAACAGACTGCTGACTTTCTACCCTCACTAACCCTTGTCTGTTTATTGGTCTATGCCTAGCCTCTGATTGTACCGACCATGCCATCTACCTCAGATGTACTGGGTTGGAAATAAAGCCCCAGAAAATACTCAAGTCAACAAGTCCAATGATAGTGACAGGAAAGATATTGCTGGAGGAGGGTGAGTGACTGGGTTCATCCAGTAGCTGAGAAGAAAAGGTTGAGATGGTTGAGTCGCCAATACCAGCAACGGGAGAGGAAGAAAAGAAGAGACAGGAGGTGAAATGTAAGTGCCATGGCAGCCATGTTGGGCTTTGGTGAGTCTGCAACATGGACCATGTTCAGTCTCTTTCCAGGAACGTCTAGCTGTGCCGTTGCCCACTATACTGTTCTTGAAGAGTCTCCTTTCATTCTCTATTCCTTACTGAAACTCTGAGGGAAAGGAAGCCAGACCCAATCTCTCCTTTTCCTAGTTACCAACAAACTCCTCCTTTCTCTTACCCCAAAGGCACACATATTCCTACTGAGGTACCTTCCTAGACAAGCAGCCCAATGTGGTCTAACTGATCCTCATGTCACATCACAGAACACCACGCTTTATCCAGAAACTAACCACCAACATGTTCACAGTTGTCTGCAAGAGGAAACACTATTTATAATGCCTCCGAGGCTCCTCAAGAGCTTAAAATGCCTTTTCATGTATTAAAGATAGATGAAATGGTGCTTAGACAAGTTGTTGGCTTTCATGTTGGTGTCATTCTTTAATAATAATTAAAAAAGCTAATGTGTGTATGCTTTAGGTACAGGATCTCTCAAGGTCCAGGCAGGAAACAGAATTAACCTCACTTGGTTCAAAACAGAAGACCTTTGGGAAATGACCATTTATAGAGGGGTAATCAGGGTTGAGGGAAGTCACGAGGGAAAGTGATACACTAGAGACCAGCAAGAGTGGGGATTGATTACCACCTCTGGGCCAGAAGGGGCACAAAGTGGAGCCAGTGTTACTGGAGGGCAGGGAGAGCCAGCCTTAGAGGAGGGAGCTAGTGAGAGCCAGTCTCCAAGGGATGCTACCTCTACCAAAATCAGATGCTGAAGCAGAATGGGAGCAGGTAGGAAATTCCCTGACCTTTTTCTCCTCTCATCTGCTAATCACCATTGGCCACACCCAACGAGAAGCCAGGTGCCCAAGGGAGAGGTTAAGGCAGGCAGGCAATACAGTCCTTAAGGGTCTGCCTCCTAGGACACAGAACAGTGCAGAAAACGGTAGAGAATGGGTTGGGGGGACAGGGGTACATGGAATTCAGAGAGTAACCAGCACAGGTACTAACTCTCTCTCATACCTAGAATGTGGAATTACTCAAAGTATTGTTTTCCATCACTCTTGCTAAATGTCATTTTATTGGTCAAAACTCCCAAGAATTGTGGGTTGGTTTTTTTTGTCTGTTTGTTTGTTTTCTTCCACAAATGCTTTCCGAAAGTCATGGCTGGTTATCCCTGTAGCATTATCATTTTTATTTATTCAAAAATATTTGTTGGGTACTTACTATGTACCAGACCTATGTACCCTTGGAAAAGGCCCCATTTGCCACCCCCCCCACACACGTATTACTCCCATTCATGGGGATCATTTCACCTCCCATTTTTCAATGAAATTCTAAATAATTCTTACTATTTGGACCAGTATTTATATAACCACATCTGCTTTACTTTTTCGTAAATCTCAATTTTGTTTGACTTAATTGTCTCTCCTGGACAACTGAACCCCAAATCCTCTCAGGAGCTAACAGAAAGTTTACAGTTTTTTTCTGGACTAGAACTCAATCATTGGTGGCCCCATATATAAATCTATATATCTATATCTATCTATCTATCTATCTATCTATCTAATATATATTATATATTATATAACATAAAATATATATAATACATATATAATATATATTATATATATTTTATTGCAGGGGGAGTGCTTTTGGTTCTGTGAAGAACTTTCAAAACAAAACTTGTTCTTGTTGAATATAGATAATATTTTAACAAGTCCGTTTGAAGAGTGTGCCTATATTAGTGACTTTCAAAATTTTTTACTGCAGACCACAATAAAAAAAAATACACTTTATATCTCAACCAAGTTCCATGAAACAATACTCACTATTACCTTGTTTGATGCCTTCTATTCTATTCTATTATTTATTTTTTTAAATGCTGATAGTAACCCATTAAATTGATTTTATATTGTATTAATGGGTTGCACTCTGCCGTTTGGAAAGCATTGGCCTATATAATATCTTGAAACTATTTTTAAAATAGACCCAATACTAGAATCTGTATTTAAAGGGTGGTTAGGATGTCCTAAATGTTTATTTTTTTAGCCATCACCAAATGTGCCAATCTCTTCATTTTTCTTTCATTTTAAGAAAGCCAAACTGGTTTGACCAGCAGCTCTCCCCTATGCCCTCCCTACCCCACAATTTGGAGGGCGGGGGGCCTGCATTTACTGCCAGTTTGGCTTGTGGCTGGAACTGATTGGTAGCCAAGATGGGCAGCTGTGGCTTACCAAAGCATCTTCGTAGATGCACCAGTATTTTTTTGTTTGTTTGTTTTAACCTGAAGAAATTTGTCTACGTTTGACTTTCAGTTGTTGGGGGAAAGGTTTCATTGCCAGGACAGTGCAGGTGGACCTGGGCGAGGACCTGACTCATTGCAGAAGGGTTTGGGGAATTATCATCTAAATTCCCCCAACTCCTCCGGGGACCTGGCAATAAGCCAGGTCCTCTCCCACTCCCAGGACTACCTGGGAGGGGACCAGGAGGATGAAAATCTCTGCTGCTATTCCCCAGGCACTTACTATATGTTAAGTGCATTCTATACATTATCTTGTTTAATTCTTACAACTATCCAGCGAGTAGGCATTATTATCTTCATTTTAGGTCAGAGGGGAGTGTTGTCATTTAGAAAGGAGGAAACAAGTTTCCAAAGCTTCAGCGGGTAGTGTATAGCAGAGCTAGAAATCAATTTTATCTCTTACCCCCGATACTCTAATGCTTCCTCTTTTGTCTCTGATCTGGAAAGAGGAGGAGGAGGTGGAAATTGTTTTGTTTTGTTTTTTGCTGGTGGCCATTATATATGGGGTTTGATGGGTGGAGGTTCTTTTCTAGTTTCTGGGGTTGTATTGGGAAAGATGCCATCCCTGTGTTGGAATTTCTCAGTGAAAATTTAGAATTTCAACTGTAACAAAAAGAAATAATTGGAAACTAGAGGGCAACTAATATTACCATTCATCTTGCTAATAAAAACAACAGACTTCTAAGAACCATTTGGACCGTATTTGCTTCATAACATAGTGATTATGGAATGTGTGAGGTGGGGTAAGCACGTTAAGTTCCAAATAACATACTTTTGACATACATTTAATTTATGATCTGGTGAATGTGTGCCTTTAATGTATGCAAAGTGAGATTCCATGTCTGGTTGTTTTCTGCAGCACCCCACCCACCCCAGCAAATGCTAATGTGTTACATATCCACATGAGTAGAGGAAGAGAATTGGAAGCTATGGAAATCAAGCAACATTGTAGGCTTGTCCTATACAAGTTAGAGCAGATACAGAAATAAAAGGAGTTGGGGATGGGGGTGCTTCAGGACCTTCCAGGAAAGACTGATGTTGAGACTTTCAGAAACAAAGAAGTTAACAGAGGCTTGACACTTTGAGAACCAAGAAAGAGTTCACGTGAACATTAAGGACATTGTGACTTTAGCCATCTTATAGGCTACATTGACCCAATAATGTTAACATCTTATAGACTGAATAGTGAGTTAATATGCAGTGTAAAGACTGTCTCCTTGGAAACTTTGCTGAAAGGAGCCAAAGCAGTAGGCTTATAGTCAAGGGAAGAGACCAAGTACACTTTTTTGGTATTAGCCTTTATCATTTTCTTTATGTGATGTTATTACAGTTATGTTTGATAAGTGGATTACCTAGAGATTTTTAGGCCTAATGGGTAGTTGTCTGTCCTATATAAACATTGCTGGAGTATCTCTCTGGGGTTTAGCTTTCCAGGACTTAAATTGTCCATGAAATAACTGTTTTACACATTACATTCGCCAAAAAAGAAAGCAAGGAGGATCTTGATGGTTATAACTTGAGGTGGGGAGTGGGAGTAGGACTACTTTTGAGATATGTCCCCCCATATTAAACATAGATGATAAAATTATAAAAAACAGAAAGAAACAAGAAGACAAGAAAAAAATCATATAGAATTATAAAATGCTGACATTACATAAGTAATACAAGTTCCAAAGTTGTGGACCCACAGAATCAAATGCTCATAGTGCCTGGGAAGTAATATGTATCCTCCAAAATCCAATAGCTCTGGAAACTTCTTTTATGTTGCTACTCAGAGAGAGGTCCAAAAGATTTGTGATCTAAACAGTGAGGCCACGGTTTTGTGCAGACGCTGCTTCTGAAAATTATTCATAATGACTTCCTACTTGGTTTTCGGTTTTGAAAACAAAGATGCTTTCATTAGATTTGACCCATTGAAGAGAAAGAGAGACGGTCAGCACCCTAGATAGCCTCCTTCCCCTATCGAGCCCTGACATTCTGTTTTGGGGAGTGGACCATCATGGCTTGCTCTCTGTAATCTGCTGCTTGGATGCCAGAGACCAAGAAACCAATATTTATGTTCTCATTGAAGTGAATATTAAGGATTCGATACCAATTCCTTGGGCAAGCCACACTATCTGAACGGTGGGCTCTGGATTCCAAGCAAGTTCCATTTCTTCCTTATCCATGGTCTTGGTGCATGTGTGAGGAAAAAGACAGAAAACCAGGTTTGAGGCCAACGTGAAGAAATGCTGTGGAGATACAAATGGAGGGGTGATTAGAAGAGCCGACTCTCATTAAATGGGATTTGCTCTCTTCCAACTGGACATTCACAGGAGTCGGTTTTTAAAAAAGTATTAACTTTCTTTTTTTTCCCCCCTTCAAGCTTAGCCAGAGACCTCATGGAGGTCTAAACCCAAGCCAAGCTTGATCTGTTTTAATTCAACCACTGTTGATTTATGGCTTAGCAAAAAATGTCTGAGAAATTTTTTAAGCTAAAAAAAATTTTTTTTTACCCTAACTTGACTCTCACATCTCAACTACAGCTGAAGGGATATTTCTCAGACTTTCAAAAGACAAAGCCATCTTTGGAATGGAAGAATTCTCTGAAAGCTTCAAATGCCAGTGAGAAATTTTGTGATAGTTTATATACAAGTAAAAACAAATATATTGAAAGGCCATATGACACTTTAAATATGTCCATTGGATTCCTCTTGAATAGAGACTAGGCCAAAGAAGAAGCATGGGGTGGGTTGGGGCGTTCTCAGGGTTTGTATCAGAAAAAGGGACACAAATGTCCTCTCTCTTCTTTCTTTTATTCCCCTTGTCTTCCTCTTCTTACATCCTTCCCATTCCAAAAACAAAGCAAAAAATCTCTCTCATTGTCCAGAAGAAAACAATCACAGAGAGTTTCCATCTCTACCTGGCTCTGCAATGTATGTCATTTTGCAATATGAGCAGCAATTGCACTAATAAGCAATTACCAGCTGCGAGAAGAAAATCAATACCAAGTCGCTTGTCCCTTCCAGCTCTAACATTTTATGGGTCTAACCCCATTCACAAGGAGCAATTCTTTCTCTGCCCTCCTGTAGCATTCAGCCTGGATGGCGTCATTTAACCATTCCTTAGCTGTGGGTTTATAGTTTGCACCTTCTGTTTTTTCCTGTGCGAGCCTCCATCTGTCCCATAAGATTAGAAGCTCAATGAGAGCAGGAACTGAGCATGTATTTTGTCTCATTTCCCACAGCTATGACCTCCAACTTTCCTCCCAGGCTTTCACACATTCGCCCCGTGAGTGTCAGAGTCCTCGGCCTCAAAAGAGCATGCAGAAGGAACAAAGGTGAAGATGTCTTACTTCCTGAGGCTGAGGAAGAACCAACCATATAATTCCTGACAATTGCATTGCACTCTTCTTCCTGAGGGATCTTTGAGAAGCAGGGAAAGGACCTTCTCTGCCATCATATATTTGGGCACTATGTGTTTCTCTACTAAGTGTGTCTCTTCATGAAAAAAATCATTGCTTATACAACAACTTTGCTCATGAATGTTAATATACTTCCACAACTTAGACTGTCTTGGCCCAGACCTAGAATTACTGATTTTACTTCTAATGCTTTAAATTCCTTTCATGGTTTTAGTTTTTCAAGTTCATGACTACAATTAACTCCTCAGAGACCAAGGCTACATCTGTGCTGTGCATTAACTTTCTTGCCTCAGACATCATTCTGGTTGCATATCAAGTAATGGATTAATGGGCAAGAAATAGATCTGATTGTGAAAACAAATCAAATAATGGACCAGAATCATGTTTAAGTACCCAAAAAACAGTCCAATTCTTGGCAAATACACTTTTTGCCAAAATGTGCACCAGTGTTTATAAGTGAATTCATAAGAAAAAAATAGCAGACATTTACTGAGCGTTTATATTATTCTGTGTACTGTGCAAAGTACTTCGTAGGCATTATCTCATTTAACCTTTACAACATTCTAGGTGTCATTACTACTTACAATTAGGTGCTATTGCTGTTGAACCTATACTTCCAATATTCAGTATAATTCATTTGGTCCTTACATGAATTTATGATGGCTTTTTTTGTGGGTGTTTATCTTATGCTATGTGAAAATTTTGTAGTGTTTATTATATATCTAATCTGTTTTTGTTGTATAAGAAAATGTTTCCCAAGACCAGTTGCTTAAAGAATGAAAACATTTACCTGTCTCTCATGGAAAAGTCCAGGAGGCAGGTTTCATGTTGGCTGGTGGCTATACTCCACGTGGTCATTCAGGGTCCTTTGTTCCTTTCATACTTTTTCTCCACCATCACTTAGATATGGCCTAATGTTAAGGCACCAGACCAGAAATGGCATATATCATTTCTACTTTGGAGAAAACTTAGTTGCATGGCTACACCTAACTTCAAAAGATGCTGGGAAATGTATCTACTGGGCAGCCAGGTGTCTAGCTACAGTTCTATCCTTATGAACAAAGGAATGAATGGAATTCTGTGAGCAGCTCACTATGTCCATCACAGTGTCAACAAATAGATTGGAAACAATTGGAGAGCTAGGTCTATGTCTTATTCACATTTGTCCCTGTCACAGAGTTTAACACCTGCCACAGAAATAACAAATACTTGACTCATGTGCCAGCATTTTCTACTCTGGTATTTATGGAAGACATCACTTATCAACCTGGATATGTCCTCAGAATCCTTTGCAACACAGTGCCACTAGCAATAAGTGGGAATTAACATAGGATTTGAATCCTATTAGTCCTCTCTGATTGTAGATATTCAAATATTGTATAAATGGAAGGAAGAGCCATAGTATTTTTTCTTTTATTTCCATGGAAACAGATATGTTGGTTGCTGTGGTGATTTAAAAAATATGTCTGCAAATTCTTTGACATGCCTGTCTTCAAAAGGTAGAGTTTAATTCCCCGCCCCTTGAATATGAGCCATTGGTGACTCACTTCGAACAAGGAGGATGTGGCAGAAGTAAAGCTAAATAACTTCTGAAGCTGTCATAAAAGGTATACAGTTTGCACCTCGCACTCTCTCTCCTTTGAAATGCTCACTCTGGGGGAAGCCAGCTACCATATCACAAGGATACTCAAGTAGCCCTGTGGAGAGTTCCATGTAGAGAGGAACTAAGGCCTCCAGCCAACAACCAGCATCAACCTCCCAACCACGGGAACGCGCTTCCTGGGAATTGGATCCTCCAGCCCCAGTCAAGCCTTTAGATGATACAGCCCCTTACTCTGGCTCCAAGTATTGTCTTTTCCTCCTACATCCACATTCTATTTCTCAACCTGTCTCTCCTTCCTTTAAGGGTGAGCGCCTTCCTCATCCAGTATATGGGTAGAGGTTTAAAGAGTCATCCTCACTTCCCAATGGAATCTTTTTGGGGCGGACTATCAGTCTCCACATTTCCAGTCTCATTTTCCTTCCTCAAGCACCTCAGTCTCTCATGCCGGTAGAACCCTAGTATGCCTGCTTCACCAGCCCCTGGATGTGACTGAGAAAATCAGGAAAGAGTACAATACACACGTTATTTACAAAAATGGAGTAAAATATAAGAATAGCTGGAAAGATAGAAAGTAGTTGTTTCTGGAATCAAGAATTGGGGGTGAAGAGAGAGGGAACAGTTTTTTTTTAAATTATTATTATAAGCCTAGTAGTACTAGTAGTACTAGTTGACTTTTAAATCCATTTATTCAGTGTGATCCCAATTTTATTATATGTATAACAATACATATTATATACATATTACATTGTTTACGAACATCTATGTAAAAGTTGTTGACATTAAACGTATAAAAAATGACATACAAAAGTCAACTATGCTGTCTCTTGAGAGGGGAAACTTTAGGGTTGTAGATAAGTTTTAGCTTTAGTTTTAGCTGTTATGTCTACTTCCCAAACTTAATGTAAGGAAAGCACATTGGTTTATCATTATAAATTTTTTGAGGGAGAGAAAAAGAGGACAGGGAAGGGCACCTTTCAGGGACCCAGAAGAGTTGGTTCAACCCCAGCTGTGCCATTAATTCACTGTGTTCTTGAGCAAACTGTCACCTCCCTGGGCCCTGTTGATTGCACTGTAAAAGCAGAATTGAACTGATGTCTAAATAACATCAATGCTGATAGCTACCATTTACTTAGGAATTACTATGTTGCTGACTCTGCTATATGCTTTACTTACACCATTGGTTCTCAAATGGGCATTAAACTCACTTGGAGGGCTTTTCAGAACACTGATTGTTGATTGTTGGTTCTGCCCCAAGTTTCCGACTCAGGGGGTAGAGCTGAGACCTGATCATGTGCATTTCTGATAAGTTACCAGGTAATATTGATGCTTCTGATATGGGGACCACCCTTCGAGAACCACTGACTTACAGTAACTCATTTAAGACTTACAAAAACACTGTATATTATATTCCCAGTTGTTGAGATGGGGAAACTGAGGCTCAGAGAGGTCACCCAGACAGAGTCCGAGCTATGATTTGAACCCAAGACTCTTTGGACCAGAGCTCAGGCTGTGACCACTGAGCATAGTATTATACCTTCTCCTGAGGTTCCCTCCCAGCTTCAACTCCCTATGTTTCCAGTTTACAAACAACAAAACCCAGATGTCCAAGACCAAACCACAGCTCTCCAGAAAAATCCCAAGAAAGTCCTGAACATGTGCAACTTCTGCCTGTGGTGGGTGGATAGGCGCCAAACCCAAGAGTGGCCATGAGAGGAGGAGTGATGCACTGCAGGGCTGCCTGGCCTGAGCGGGGCCTCGCCAAGGGCTGCAGCCTCATTAAGACACCCTGCACAACTGCCTTGAACTTTTCTTTCCCTTCTCCTACAGTTTATTTGGCATTCTCTGGCTCTCTTAATCCACAGTCATTTGGATGGCAAAAAAAGTGGAAACGAGCTTTCTTCAATGTTGACTTTGCTTTCAAATTCATGACGATGTGGTGTCCCCAGGAATGGTTATTTTCTTCCCTTTCTCCCTAGCGAGAATTCTCAAGTAAGTAGCAAATGATTTCAAATGCATGCCGACTGCAGTGGACAGCTGCCAGGAGAGAAGTGAAAATAAACTGGTGACAGGAAGTGTCACAGTTCATGGAAAGGGCAGCGAGGATATAATGGAGCAAGCTCATGACACTTCTGGGTCCACATGCTGAAAGAGTTACCCGGACGGACTGGGCAGCCACAAATCTCCTCGTAATTCATTAAGTAAGGGAAAACACTCCCAGAAACATTTCTCTGTCCTCCTAACACCCTTTGTCTTTTAATTTCCAAACTCTGGGTTCATTCCTATGTCAGGCAAGCCTGGGTAAGTCTCTCTAAACAACTCCTTCATTCGTGATGGAACACACTGCAGCAAACTAATGCTTTGACTCTAAGTGTTTTAACAGGCTGAGGAGGTTTCCAAGCTTTAGGATCACAAGATGGATATATGATCAGTGTGAACTACAAAATAACATCAAAAACAGCATGAAGGATGGTGGAAACAAAAGAGAATCATGTGGAACTTTGCCCAGTAAAGGGATTACACAGCTAGAAGGAAAGTAATGGGGATAAAAATTATATTAAAAGTTAGTCACAATAGAAAATAAGATGACAGAGTTGAGGTTAAGCATATCAATCAATGTATAAGCGCTGAATTTACCTATTTAAACAAATGCTTTTCAATTTAGCTAACAAAGCAAAATCCAACATTTTGCTCTGCACAAGAGACACACCTAAAACGAGAGATCCCAAAAGGTTAAAAATAAAAAGGTAGACAAAGATATTAATGCAAATGCAAATTAAAACTTAAAAGCAGAGTTGCAACTTTGATATATGACAAGATGAAATTCGAACCAAAAAGTATTAAAGGAGACAAAGAAGGAGACTATAAGATGCTAAAGGCAACAATTCACAATATATGTGTATCAGTTATGTATTAATATTTATGTACCTAACAATAGGAGATGCAGGGGAAATAGACAGAAACCCACTAGAAATAGGTGATTTTTAATATGTCTTTCTCATCCAAGACATATCAAGTGGACGGTAAGGATGTAGGAGATCGAAACATATAACCAATAAGATAGCTCTTATAGATCTATGTAGAAATATGAAGTTCAATACTGGAGAAACACTGTCTTCTCAAGTGACCATACCTTGGGCCACAAGAAAAACCTCAATAAGTTCCAAAGAACAGAAAGAATACTCTCTGATCACAATACAATAAAACTAACAATTATTAACAAATGAAAAACCAAAAAGACCACTCCACTTAAAAATAAAAAACAAGGGGCCGGCCCGGTGGCTCAGGCGGTTGGAGCTCCGTGCTCCTAACTCCGAAGGCTGCTGGTTCGATTCCCACATGGGTCAATGGACTCTCAACCACAAGGCTGCCGGTTCAACTTCTCGAGTCCCACAATGGATGGTGGGCTTCACCCCCTGCAACTAAGATTGAACACGGCACCTTGAGCTGAGCTGCCTGCCGCTAAGCTCCCGGATGGCTCAGTTGGTTGGAGCGCATCCTCTCAACCACAAGGTTGCCGGTTCAACTCCCGCAACGGATGGTGGGCTGTGCCCCCTGCAACTAGAAACGGCAACTGTACCTGGAGCTGAGCTGCGCCCTCCACAACTAAGATTGAAAGGACAACAACTTGACTTGGAAAAAAGGCCTGGAAGTACATATTGTTCCCCAATAAAGTCCTGTTCCCCTTCCCCAATAAAATCTTGAAAAAAAAAAAATCTTTTCCCATTCAGTTGGTTGCCTCTTTATTTTGTCGATGGTTTCTTTTGCTGTACAGAAGCTTTTAAGTTTGACATGGCCCCATTCATTTATTTTAGCTTTTACTTCCCTTGCCTTTGGAGTCAAATTCATAAAATGCTCTTTGAACCCAAGGTTCATAAGTTTAGTACCTGTGTTTTCTTCTATACAGTTTATTGTTTCAGGTCTTATGCTTAGGTCTTTGATCCGTTTTGAAATAATTTTGGTGCATGGTGACAGCAGTCCATTTTCATTCTTTTGCATGTGGCTTTCCACATCGCCCAGCACCATTTATTGAAGAGGCTGTCTTTTCTCCATTGTATATTTTTGCTTCTTTGTCAAAAATCATCTGCCCATAGTTATGTGGGTTTATTTCTGGGTTTTCAATTCTATTCCATTGGTCTGTGTGTCTGTTTTTCTGCCAATACCGTGCTGTTTTGATTTTTGTTGCCCTGTAGTACAAGCTAAAGTTAGGGAGTGTGATATCTCCAGCATTGTTCTTTTTTCTTGGGATTGCTTTGCCTATTTGGGGGTCTTTTGTGGTTCCATACAAATCTGATGATTTTTTTGTTCTATTTCTTTAAAAAATGCCATTGGGATTTTAATGGGGATTGCATTAAATCTGTATATTGCTTTGAGTAATATGGCCATTTTAACTATGTTGATTCTTCAAATCCATAAGCATGGAATGTCTTTCCATTTCTTGTGTCTTCTCCAATTTCTTTTAAACGGAGTCTAATATATGGTGATGGAAAGAGAACTGACTCTGGGTGGTGAACACACAATGTGAGATATAGATAATGTATTACAGAATTGTACACCTGAAATCTATGTAACTTTACTAACAATTGTCACCCCAATAAACTTTAATTTAAAAACACACACACAAAAAACGATAGTACAAAACAAAAAACAAAAACAGCAACAACAAAAACACACCATGTTAATAAGCAGCTGTTGGTCAGCATTAGAAGTACAACAAGCAATTACCGAATTTCATAAAAATAATGGTAATGGAAATAAAAATTCTCAAGTCCATAGTATTCATCCAAAGCAGTTAATAGTGGGAAAAGTTTAGCATTAAATGCCTATATCAATACAAATGAAAATAAATGAATCATTCATCACTCAAAAAGTTAGAACAAAATAATGAAGTAAGCCAAAAGAATCTAGAAGAAATGAATCAATAAAGATGAAAATAGAAATTAATTAATGAATTAGAAATAGAAAAAGAGTATGACTACTTAGTTCCATGTTTCTGTGTCTCAAAGTACTTCAGGCTGCTCTAAAGGCCTAAGGTAGTACAGCTTCTAATACAGTGGTATTAGGCCCTATGGAAATAGTCAAATTCAACCCAAAATGTGTTCCCTCCTGGAGCCCAGGAGTTTATCTGTTGTTTCTCTTTAACTTGGGTCCCCTGTACTAGCAGTTTTCTAGGGCAGTTTTTTAGACATTTGTTTCCTATCAAGTAGCAGAGATAATAACGCTTTATACTTTGTTCATTTTCTCTTTATTTGGAAATAAAAATTATTGGTCATTTTAAGTATTCCTCTACCCCTTCGATGACATGAAGAAGTGACATGTTTATAAAATGTAATTAAATTAGATAATTTAGTATCAGAATATTATAGGTAGATCAGAATCTACTCAAGTCCTCATTTATTGGAACAACTTTGAAAATGTTCAAGTGAAGTTTGGAGCAAACATCATGTACTATTTTGCAAATTATCATGAAATATAAAAATATACATCTATTTTTATCTACAATATAATTCTCATTCTCTACCCTGAATATATTTTTATCATGTAGATATTTTTGACAAAATAAAAGTTTATACAGTAAAAAAAAAAAAAAAGAAAAAAAAAAGAGTATGACTACTAAATAAACCCAGCGCTGAAACAATCAACAAAATATACAAACCACCAGATAAACTAATTAAGAAAATAAGGGGCAGAAAGCATAAACATACTAAATTAGAAATAACAGTGGATGGGTGGGGAAAACCATCAAAGCAGAGGAAATCTAAATTAAAAACGTAAGAGAATATTTTTTCAACTCTATGCAAAATATTTTAAAAACCTAGATGAAATGGATAACTTTCTAGAAAATACAACTTACCTAAATTGACCCCAGTAGAAATAGAAACTCTTAACAGATCAATTACCACAGAAGAAATAGAGAAAGTAATCAAAGATCTTCCTTACAAAAAAGCACCAGGCTCAAATGGTTTCACAGAGGAACTCTACCAAACCTTTAACGATCGGATAATCTCAATCTTACTTAAGAGCAGAGAAAAAGAAGAAAAAATTCAAGTAATTTGAGTATTAATAGGAATAATAACTGCAGTGGACTGAAGCATGTAAAATCTGTTCATTTCCGTGAGTTGATAATAAAGACACGAACTGGTAATGATACTAAAACAAAACAAAACAAAACAAAACAACAACAACAACAACAACAACAACAATAAAACTTGCTTGATGCCTTTGGAGGATGTTAGAGATCTTTATTTTGAAAGCTGGCTATTAAAAAGAAAAAAATCGAACATCTATCTTTCTTTTCCTATCCGGACTATATGTGTGTATCATGATGAAAGTGAGTCTCTTTATAGAAACATTCCAGCTAAAGAATAAAAGGCACTGGTACTTTTAGAATATCACTATTTTGTAACTTCTAACAAAATTCATGAACTGGGCTATGATCATTAAAGGCAAAAGAATAGATCAAGAAACATTACAAGTGTTCTGAGGGAAATCCACCGTACCATCCATAATGCATTCTTGGCACAAAATCAAACCTGAATCTGACCAAGCCTCTAGAACTACCAATTTACAAGAAACATGTGGTCCAGAGGAACATGTGAAGTAATACCACAGGGATGCAATCAGCAAAACCCAAACTATGGAGACTCCATAGGACAAATGATTCAACTTCCTAAGCAAATGAACTGTAAGGGGTAAGAAGGGATGGTGGCAAAACCTATAGAGTAAAAGTAATTGAAGAAACATTAACCAATCCAACACATGGATGCAATTTGGATCCTGACTCAAACAAACTATGTAAGATATATATGGCAATTTGGGGAAGTTTGGACACTGACTGGTAATATGATGATATTAAACATTTATTGTTAGTGTTTTAAGGTGTGATATTGGTAGTAGAACTTAAAAAAAAAGAGCGAATCCATATATTTCAGAGATACATTCTGAAATATTTAAAGTTGAAATTATATGATGTCTGGAATTTTCTCCAAGGGATTGAAGGTGGGAGGGGAGAGAATCAGATGAGGTCATAAATAAAATAAGATTGGCCAGGAGTGGGTATTTCAAGAAACTGGGTGATAGTGCATGGAGGTTAACTATACTGTCCTTTATTTTCATATTTGTTCGAAATTTTCCAAAGTAAAAAGTTTTTATTGTTGTTTTCAATTAGTCACCATTTCAGGTGATTGTTTTTCCCTTATATTTTTATGTCTTTTCCAAATGTTTCATAAATTACTGATTTACTTTAAATAATGGAAAGATGTCCAGCCCTTCCTATAGGGTCCCTGCCCTGTTGTGCAACTGGAAGAGTCAGAGACGAGGCGGCCAATTAGAAGCCCAGCTAGACCAAGGGGGACTTATGCAGGAGGACTTATGTGTTAGGTACATGATGTGAGAAATTTAGGCCATGAACAAGAATCCATGAGACTGAAACCAAAATGGAGAAAGGAAGAACAAAGGAGGAAGGAGTTTTTGGAGATTGGGGTGCGGGGTGAGGTGTGGAGTAAAACGGACAGATATGCCCTGGAACAATCTGCAGTAGGAGTTCTGTGGGCCGGAGCAGACACGTTGGCACACATACTGGTTAAATACCGGGGTTGCCAAAAAAATGTATACGCATGACTTGTATTCATCTTTTGTTATTGGGGTATGTTGAGTATTACAATTTTAGTACAGTTTTTTCCATTCTTAAAATGTGTACACATTTTGTCACCCTCTGTAGATTGGGGTTTCCCAAAGTGGATTCTGTGGAATACCAGTTCTTTGGGATATTAAATAGGTGTTATATGATGAAAGGGTTCCAAGGCAAAATAAGTTGGGAAAGCAATGCTAAACTGTAGTTTATTTCCAACAGCAACATTTTAGAACCTTTAATATACTAATACGGACTGTGCATCTTCAAAAAGAGTAAACAGCGATCAGCATTCACCAACTTGATTGGGCCACAGAAACTTTTTTCTCAGGAGCATCTTTCAGGATGCATTTTGAGGAATGTTGAACTAGGCAATGGATCAGCCCATTGGGAAGAAAACCACAGAGTTGGTGGATGCAATCCATAACAGTCTTGGAAAGTTCCTAATTTGCATGATTACCATCCTATATTTCTCCTTGCCTAGCTCTTCCCTCTGTTGCTAGTATATTGGATTTCTTTTGTTGGTGAAACATTTATTGATATTTATACCATTCTTGGGAATGACTGATAAAATCCTCAACATTGATTACACAACAGTTGGCAGAATCATTTCACATGATGCCACAGGCCTAGGACCGTCTTTGGATGGTCCAACCCCAGCCCTCCCCCATAGGGGGTCCTTTACAAAGTGTTTTGTGACTGAGGTAGAGATTGGAGTTATGCTGCCACAAACCAAGGAATGTCAAGAATTGCTGGCAGCCACCAGGAGCTAGGAAGAGGCAAGGAAGATCTTCCCTAGAATATTCAGAGAGAGCAGGGCTCTGCTGACACCTTGATTTTGAACTTTATTGCCCCCAGAACTGGGAAAGAATGATTTTGTTGTTGTTGAAAACCACCCAGTTTGTGGTGCTTTGTTAGGACAGCCCTAGGAAACTAATACACCCCAGAAGATGTAAAGCCCTCCAAAACTCCCCAGGCGGCTGAGAAAGCCTTCAGGCAGAAAAACAGATGCAGGTACTTGAGGTGAGATGCTGCCAGTGGTCTGAAACTATCCCAGCTGTAGTGAGCTCGGGGTAGGACACAGAGCAGGACATTAGCAAGATCTGTTACTGTAAGTATTCTCACGGCTCAGTGCATCAGTTTAGAAGTCAGGTTCAAATCTCTGCTCTATCACAAGTTTCAGGATGTTGGGCAACCTCTCTGAGACTCAATTTTCTTTATTTGTACCATGGGCATGAGATCATACTGCATAGAAACATTGTATCAATGAGTTCACTTTTATAGAGCATCCAGCATGTGCAAGGTACACAGCACCATTCAATAAACAGCACCTATTATTATTATTGTAGAAAAAATGCACAGTTTGGAATCAGACTGGAGTTTAAATTTCAGCTTTGTAGCTGCATGACCTTGAGCACATTACTTTTATGAGTTTCAATTTTTCCATGAAGATAATAACACTATATGTAAAGCCCCTGCTAGTTGTAACCTTTCTCCACTGCTCCAGGAAGCATGAAACGGTCTTCCTAGAGGTGTCTTTCAAAGCTTCCCCTCGTGAAGGGCTATGAAGTTCCAGAAGGTATTGATATTTCTTAATTCCAGAGTCTCTCCCTGTCTCCATTGGTGGAGTACAGAGCCTGAAGTGGATGTGTCCTCTTGACCTTGCTTTCTGATGCTAATGTTTCACCTGCTGTCCCTATATCTTGTCTCTCCCACCTCCCCACCTCCCACCGGCCATCACCCTGTATCTGACTTGTGCTAATAAAGCCCCAATCCCTGACATGACACGTAGAGTCTGGGCTGCATCCCGGGCTGACTGCCCTGTGGGCATTCCTTTGAGTAAGGAAAGGAAGCTCAGACGTCTGCCCGTGCCTTTGTGTCTGAGCTGGAAATGTGGCCTCTGCCTGTGGAAACGTTGGCAGCAGCTCTGTGGAAAGGAACTGGAGGCTCTTTCCATGGGTGAAGTGGGTCGGCTCCTTCTCTGGCTTTTTGGCACACAGACAGGGAGATGGTGGGGCAGGTGTTGATGGGATGACATTGGCCGTGATACCTTTCCACTCCCCGTCTCACTCAGCTAGCAGTTTGTCCAGTGTTCTAGGGTGGGAGGGGGCAGTGTGAGCCGAAGGGAGGATATGCCCTCTGTAGTCCCTTCTATATACTCCCCTGCTCCAATCCCCACTGTCCAGCTGTCCAATATGGTAGCCACCAGTTGCATGCGGCTGTGGAACCCTTGAAATATGGCTAGTGCCACCAAAGACTGAAACCTTACATTTTGTTTAATTTTAATTTAAAAACAGATGCTTGATTCAGTTATTGGAAAATTTTAAAAAATATGTTTGGAACAGCTTAGGTATGTGGATCATACCTTTCACTTTTACAACTGCAATTTTTTGTGAAATCTAAAAACAGATTAAATTTTCCAATGAAAATTTAGCGTCCGAATGTAGATGTGCTGTAAATGTAAAATACATACTAGAGTTTGAAGCCTGAGATGAGAAAAGAATGTAAAATAAATCATTATAATTTTTTAAACATTGACTACTTGATGAGATGCTAATATTTTGGATATACTGGGTTAAATAGGATGTTATGAAAACTATTTTTATCTACTTCTTGTTGATTTCTTTTAATGTGGCGACTAGAAAATTTAAAATATGTGGGTAGATTGAATTAAATTTCTGTTGGACAGTGCTGCTGTAGATGTGTAGAAGTATGAAACATGAGAGCTGGAAGGGGCCTCAGGCATTACCTGGAGCATTCTCTCATTTTTGAGGTGAGGAATCTGACACACAAGATTAAATGGCCTTCCCACAAGCTAGAACCCAGACCTCTATTCTCCTGGCCAAGGCTGCACAGAAGCTGGGGCATCACAAATAAGCCAAGTTGCATAAAAGGAGACAGTGGATTGAAAGTACGTGATTATAATAACTTGATGACAATATCATTAGGTATTTTAAATGTGAATTTGTGTTTGCTCTTATTTTGGCCCTTCTCTGAGGAGCATAATGGAACCAGGAAGTATTCCCTGAGATTACTCAGAGATGCAGATTTTTTTTTTCTTTTCCCCAGACATCTGCTTCATTCTGGAACCTGGATGCCTAAGGTTCCTTCTAGGAGCGAGATGCCTGTTCCTGTGAGGAATGTTCTCTTCTCCTTGGGGGCCATTTAAGAAACTCAGGACAGAGAGGCCATCCTATTGTTTTGGGCTCAGTATCTCCTCTGTTTCTTTTCTTGTCTCTTCTCCTTTCTTCCTTTCCCACTCCCCCACTTTGGAGGAGAGGGGTAAAGATATCCTATTGGAAGGCAGGGACCTCTGTCACATAGACTCTAGCTCTATGTGACATGCTGACACAATGAAATGTAAGACCAGCCAGTGTAGTCCTGGCTACTGAGTTTGGGTGTGAATTGGACCAAAGCAGAGACCATCAATGCGCTTCTAGGTGGGCAGAGGGGGTGGCTGTGAACAGGGTTAAAGAGAGGGGTGGGGGCATTGGTCGTCTGGTCTGAGGGTCCTTGCATGTTTGACTGTGCTTGTGCATCGGGCCTGTGTGCATGACTATAACCTTGGGGAAGTGGTTGTGTATCCAAGAGTGTGAGCTGAGTGTGGTGTGGTGGCAGTGGGCTGTGAAGATGGAGGTGGATGGAGGTGGTCCATCTCAGTGCCTGGATGAATGGGGAGTTGAGAGGAGTGGAGAAGTGAATGTGAACATCTTTGTAGACCTATGAGGAATTTTGGGGGTTGAGACCATAGTGTGAGGTCGAATGTCTACCCAGGTAATTGTGGTCATGCATAGTTGTGGGTGTGGCTATATGCCTGAAGGTCATGTGTGCCCCTAGAGTATGGCGTTCTGGGCCCTTTTTGTATCAGAACTCAGAGCATTTCCTGTTGGTACTAAAGCACTGCAAGAAATTGCAGTAAGATTATTATCTAGTATCTCTCTCCCTTTCCTCCCTCCCTTTTCCCCCTTCCGTCCTTCTCTTCTTTTCTTCTCTGTGTTTCATTTCAAACTTACAGAGCTCTTGCTTTGTGCTAGGCACTACATTTGAATTATTTGTCACTTGTGTTTTCTCCCCAAAAACTAACCCGTCGAAAAACCACGACAACTGACTTCCTCTCCAGAGACTTCATTATGACAATTTCCTCATGGCAGGGCTTAGGTCTTGTTCTACTCTGTAACTCATGGTGGTTGGCGCTTGGTCTCTGTCAATAAGGCTTCGTTGAGGATGATATGTTGTGGCGCCCCCTCTCCAAGAACAAGGGGAATGTGGGAAAGGGCTGGGTGCCGTGACCGTAGCTTGTTTTTGGTGGGGACAGGGCTGAGGATTTGACCAGGCAGAGGAGTGGAGCCTGCTGACCTATGTCCCTGCTGATCGTTCTCCTGCAGGCCCCCCCGTACCCTGGAGATGCCAAGCCAAGTCCGCAGCGTCTCAGTCATGGTCAGAACCACATGTTGCCTGGGCGGGCTCTGAGGCCTTGGGCACAGACTGGTTGTCTCCATTACCAGCCTTTCTTTCTGGCACAGGCCTGGGAAGCGTGGCTGCCTGCATGCTCTCACCTGGCTCTCAGCACCTACCTACAGGCCCCGGTCCCCGAGGGGAATCACAGCTTCTGGCAGAGGCCCCTGGTCCTCCCTTAGGGCCAGTGGCCATGGGATCATTTCTCCTCCCTCAGGCTGCTGGCTGTAGTTCAGCACATTGTCACCCTGGTTCTGGCTTCCCACAAAGGACTTCCAGGTGCACATGTGTCGTAGGACTTAGTGGTGACCGCAACCTGACACTCTGAACCCCGGCTGTCCCCACCCTCCCAGTTATATTGGATTATAGCCCACCCATATGACCTCATTTTACCTTAATTAACTCTTTAAATTTGGTCCTATCTCCACAGACAGTCACGTTCTGAGGTACTGGGGGCTAGGACTTTAACATATGAATTTTGGGGGAGACACAATTCAGCTCTTAACAGTCTGACTATTGATACAATTGATCTTTAACTCAATGTGTGGCAAGACATTGTGGTTACGTAGAATGTCCTTGTTCTTAGGATATAGATTCTGGAATGTTTCAGGGTAAAGAGTTAGGATACCTGCAACTTGCTCTCAAATGGTGCAGGGAAAAAAATATTAACAGTTGATGAATCTAGATAAAGAGTTTAAGGTGTTCCTTGTAATATTCTTGCAACTTTTACATAGATTTGAAATTTTCAAAACAAAAACTTAGGAGGAAAAAACCCTATCTCATCCCCTAGGCTCTAGACCCCCAAAATATGATGCCAGTTTCCCCTATTATGTGCTCAGAGGGTGGCTGTTCTTTTGCACCTTAGCACTTTATTTTTTATTTGTATTTTGTTTAGTCTCTGTCTGTCTGAGCTCTCCAGTCTTCTCTCCCTCTTTTCCCACTTTATCTTCTGTCTGTTGAGATTGATTCCTGGGTTCCCCTTTCTCCCTTCCTCCCAGGCCTGTCTGGGCTGTCAACAAGATCCCGAGGCTTCCTGGCAATTCCAGTTCCTTGGAAGGGGAATAAGCGGAGGGCAGGCAGGGGTGGAATGGAATGGTGGGAACTGGCACCGCTCCATCAGTCCCGGTGGCTAAGGGACATCCCGGTCACCAAGGGACATCTCACAGCCAGTCCCAAGCCTTAATTTTTCTGGGAAGGAAATCTCTTCTTCAAAGGGCTCCTAATTCATCTCCCGCAAAAGATAAAAATGCTCCTTCCTGAAGTATTTGAGCATTCCCTCCAAGTGCAGACAAACTCTCCCTGCCTGCTTCTCACCAGGCAGAGGCTCAAGATCACGCAGGTGGGCTGGGCAGCTGCCTGATCCCTGGGAAGCCCGGACTGTGATAAACGCATACCCCTCAGTGCACCTGAGGCTGCAGACCGGGTCCCTGGAGCGCTGGGAAGAGAAACAACCTGGGTCTCAGCCTTGCACCGCTACTCCACAGCCCTGGCCTGAAATGAGGGACATCTGACCCAATGAGGAGACCATCCATAAATCGGCCAGCAAGCTGTACCTTACATGGCCTGGTTTAAGCAAATAAGCCAACCTAGTCAAGTTCCTCCCTTGAGAATTTAAACTAGGAGCCTCCAAAGCAAATGGCCAGGTGACACTGGTAGGGGAACTACCATTGAAAAGCCAAGCAGAACTGAGATGGAGTGGCCATTATGGCCCATGTGCAAGGTGAGTGTTTTGGGAGAGGAGAAATTGAAATGACACAGCAAAAGCCAAGGAGAGGAGGGAGGAAGAGGAGATGCGCTGAGAAAAGCTAAGCAGCCATTAGTGTGGGGATGCGTGAGGGAACAGAACGTGCTTCTCAGAGATAAGCCCCTATTCCTGATGGCTCTGGGGTTTCCCACCCTCATCCCAGCGAGCACTGGCGGTGTTGGGCTCTGGTCCACAGATTTTATGTTTTCTTCGTGGGGTCTCATGGGTAAGGCCTCTTTTCTTGAGCACCCTCAAGTGAGTCTCTGTTCTTTGACATCAAAAGGATCCTGAGAAGAATCTCCCTTAATTCTGAGGACAAATGTCCACTGTCCCGTTCCTGGAATGAGGCAACTGGATTTGATTAGGGGTTCACGCAGGGAGTGATGGTAATCGAGGTGCTGCTGCCCTCTGAAAGGAGGTTAAATGCTGTGTGGGTTGGGCACTTTGTGATTGGAGAGCATCCACTGCTCCCACAAGGATTTTCAAAGAGGTCTCTAACCACCATCATAGCCTCACTCCTCCTTTGTCCTAGCACTGACTCTCTGAATCTGGGACGTCTCTGTTGTTCCAGCTTTTAAGGTAGGGCCTCTCTCACCTGGAGGACAGAGCTGCCACGTATTGTCTGGCAGGCTGTGCATTGTACAAAGCACCCACCCCAAAGGGAACCAAGGCTCAAATTCAGATCACCCTCTCTGGCCAAACCACCAGCCCTGGTGTAGATCTGCATTTGCTCAGAGTAAAGAGTATCTTTTTAAAAAGTGCACCAAAGCTCTGTCTGGGTCTGCAGTTTCCTTAGGAATTGCCATTAAACTGCTACTATGGCTGGATGGCTCTGATCCTTCTAAGACAAGATGGAGAAACTCTTCTTGAGCCCCATTAAAGGTGGTTGTAGACTTATTCCAGCTGGAAAGAACTGCAGAAATACTCTAGGACCCCTCAGTTACAGATTTATTTACTCCTCTCCCATCAACCTCATACTTGCCTGGACCAGCACCACAGCCATCTTGGGTTTCCCTGCTTCACCCCTGTTCTCTTAACAGCAGCCAGGGATACTTTTACTCAAATTAGCCCCTCATGCTACTCCCACTTAAATCCCTCCCATGCTCCTCTAAATGCCCTCCTCTCATGGCACTTTGGATAAAACCCAAATTGCTTTTTCTCCTCTCTCAAACCTCAGCTCACAAGTCACCTCCTCAGAGAGGCCCTCCTGGACTATCCCATCTGATGAGCTTGTTCTCCATCACTTTTATCTCAACGATTGAATTACGTATTTCCCTGTTCTCTGGGTTCTTGTCTATCTCCTCCACTAAATCACATGAGGGCAGAGGCTTTGTGGGTCTGGCTCATGGCTTAACTCCTTTGACCGGCAGGGACATGGGAGGTGCTCGATAAGTTTTCCTGATTGAATGCAATAGTAAGTAGATAATTGTCTTGTGCCCTTTCCCTGCCCCATCCGTTTCAGAGCTGAGCAAACTGAAGCCCAGGGGGAAGGGTGGGGTATGTGAAATGAACTATTTGAGTTCATCCCACCTTGTCAACCTGTTGGTGGCATAGCCAGTGCTACAACCTCAGCCCCTGTCTCTCCACCTGGAGCTGCCTGCCAGGGAAACTTCAGGCTCACAAAGATGCTTGATGCTCTCCTGGTGCTGTGGGTGACTTTTGGATGTTCCTGTTACCGCAGGGGACATGATCTGATGTCACCTTTCAACCCTCTGGCTTCCCTCTGAACTTGAACCTTTTAGAGAAATGAGGCAGGAGAAAAACAACACTGGACATCAACATGTAACTTCTTGCCAAATGCCACACTGAATTCCGTTTTCTGATCTACTTACTCTAACAGATTTCAGAAAATCCTAAAGTTACTAAAAGCTTTTCAAATTAACTTTTTATCAAAATAATAATTGAACACAGTTTAAAAAGTCAAGTAATGCTAACAAGCTTATAACTTGAAAAAAAAACTAACAGTTAATCTTGTTTAATGCTGAGCCAAGTGGTGTACTATTATGACATTTTTTTCTTGTGTAACTTTTTTCGTTTCCTTGGGCTAATTACTGCCCATTTTTTTCTTTGTTTAGATTTCTTTGAACCTTTGGCTAAGTCTTCCCACATCCTCTAATAGACCAAAAGTGTTTCTTAGTACAATTTTTCTCATTAGTAAAACTGTCAGCTAGTCTTTCAGTTTCAATATTTTCCCAGAGATGGTACTTCTGGAGCTTTCCTTCCTCTTACTCTTCTCTAGGACCTGTGGCTCTCTAGGCATCCTGGCCATGGTTAAGGAAACCAGGAAAGCTTAGGAGATAGTGAGAGCCACATCTCTACTTTATCTTGGGTCTTTGGCTCCATACCCATGTTCAGCCACCTTCCCTTGCCTGTGTCCTTAAAAGAACAATGCCAACATTTCTGTCAATCAAAGAGCAAGTGTTGGGTGGAGGGAGAAGGCATATTATATTATTCCTGGACTCTACCAATACTTTGATTTCACATCCTGATTGGATAGAATATCTTAAGCAGAATTGTGTAAGATTTTGGCCCGGTAGTTGCTGAAGTAAGTTTTATGGTGCTTCTGAATTTACTTAGGCCCTCAAATTTTATGGTAACTCAAAAGATTAAATTAATTAAGAGGAAGCAGAATCTTCCAAGCATGGTTCAGTCTTGCTATTCCATTCAGAGCCAGACTTATAAGTGGTCAGTGTTATGATTTGAAGGGAATCCTGAAGGGCCCCCTGCCCCTGAATATCAACTGTACTTGGAAAGGGCTGCCTGAATTTCCACCATTATTGCTCTAACCTCTGCTGCCTAAGGATTTTTTGTTGAAACACACACTTCTCTTGGAGGGATCACACTTGAAATTCTATCTGGGTTTTTACTTTAGAGGGACCATGTATTAACTGCCTTCCAGAGGAGGGTGGGGTGGATGGACAGTGAAGGGAGTGCTTCCACAGGGCTGCAGCCCACCGCATCCTAAAAGCTGATGACAAGCCCTCCATTAACAGGCCTGTCAATGGAGAGCAGTACCAAGGAGGATGGGGGAAGGCACGTGTGCAGGAACCGGGGACCCTCAGCTCCTCTCTAGCCTTATCCCTCCCCAGGATGTCTCACTTGCAAGTTAGATGTGGAATTTTCTGGCTTCCTTTGGGCCATGAAAGCATGAAGTAGACATAGAAAGGATGCGCTCAGCTCTTTTCCTTCTTCCCTGCCCATGCATGACCCACGAAAGTGAAGAGCTCTAGTTTGAGCTGACTCGCACCCAGAAAACTGGGAGCAAGTGTTACCAGGACGCCAGCACCAACCTGTGGCACCCTGGTAACACAGGCATCTGCCCCGCCACCCACAGCTGCTGCTCAGTTCTGTCTGGCCATGGCTGGACCGAAGGCTTCGCTGATATCTGCGATTATGGAGTACCACTCAGCTTCCTGGGATTCTCTCTGTGTAAAAGGGAGGATTCAGGGGAGGTTCATCTAAGACTGATATAAGTTGCGTTTTGCAAGACCTGACACAGCCCCCAACTTCTGTAGATGTGATTCTCTTCATCTCTGTTTATTCCCCTCTCTCTCCTCTGGCTTTCTCTCCCTTTCTCTCTTTCAGTCCCTTCCTTGTCTTCCTTTGTTTCTCTCCCTCCAGTGTTCTCCATACACAGCTTTCCTTTCCCAAATCAAGGAAGCATTAAAACAATGAGAACAAAACTCAGTGTTGGAAAGTCTAGGCTGGAGAACTTGACTTGGTCTGCAGATTGTGTGTGTGTGTGTGTTTTCTGACAGTTTCGTGTCACACGGAGAAAGAAGAGTCCTGGTCCATTTTCCTAGCAGGATGTAGACTCTACTGTCTCCTCAACAACTGAAAGCATGAGTTTGCCCTGAATTAGCAACATGGATCTTTGCCCTCAGAGTTCTGTCTATGACTATAATCTTGAACTTGTTCTCAATATTTATGAAGAGCTTAGTTAAACCTAACTGTAGATCAAGTTGATAATATAATTATGCAGAGGAAAACAAAGAACCCATCCAAGGAACTTGTAAACACACCTCTCTTACTGCACACCCTTGGTGGGATGTAGGCCAAAGATTACCAAATTGCAAAAATCTTCCTCTTTAGTGGTTTGTGGTCAGTAGTGATTGTGGTGAAGTAATTCCTAAACTATTTTGAATATATTATAATAAATGAGTAAACAGATTGGTATTTGGGTGAACTAGGATTTTACTGTGGGAGAAGGAAGATATGGATATGGAATAGGAGAAGTAGAGGAACAACTTTTGGTGTTGGATTGAAATTGGAAGTATCAGAACAAATGTACACTTTAAAAATAGATATGTATTTTCTAGTTCTGTTCACTGCAAAGGCACAGAAGCACTGACACTCCAGTGGTAATGAGCTCTAAATGGTACTAGAACTCCTTAGAGAAATGGCTAATTCCAGGGCTAGAGAAGGAACAGTACAAGCTGGGTCTGGAATGCCTTGTTACGCCAAAAAGTACTCGAAATAAGGAAGCGTTCAGAACCCGAGGAAATATCAAAAAGACATAGAAGCCACCTTGAAGGAGCTTACATTGATTAAATTTGGGTCAATTAGAGCATCAAAAGGAATAGTGAAAGTCATAGATAAATAAATTCAAATAAAAAGTCAGTAAGTCCTTTGAGATACTAAAATAATAATGAAAATAAAGTGTGGAGTGAGATGGGAAAGCTCATTTTTATAGAATAATGCCACCAAATCAATGTAAAAAGAATGACAAAATTAGGAAATCAACATCTTCCAACCACCAGTCAATAACTGAGGCAAGTAAAAGTTCAATTGATGCTCAGCCACTAGCTAAAACCATTAAGACACAGGATAATCACAGCCTCAAAATATCATCTTATAGATGTCCATTCATTAGAAGAAAAAAAATGCTTCTGTGACAAATGATCAAACTTAACATCACTTAAAGTGAGACAAATTGAGCCCATTGCCTTCTGATTCAAGGCACTGGAGAAGATGCAAGTCACCTCTGAAATATTCCAAAACATTTCACTTGAGCCTAATTATGAAGAAACAGACAAACCTAAATGTAAGGAACATTCTACAAAATAACTTGCCTGTATGCTTAAAAAATATCAGTCTCATGGAAGACAGAAAAATATGGAGGATCCTATATTAAATAATAGTACTGTATTGATATTAAATTTCCTGAGTGTTATGGTTATATTGTGTTCTTGTAGCACAAGGTCCCTGTTCTCTGGAAATAAATGCAGACATACTTAGCTATGAAGTGTCACGAAATCTGCAACTTACTCCCAAATGATTTGGGGTCGGGGGTGGGGTGGGAATTATTTATGTGAAGAGAATGGAGGATGCAAGGAAATGACCTGGCACAAATATGATGAAAAGTTAACTGAATTTCTAGACAAAGAGTATATAGACATGCAATGTACTCTTGTATTCAACTTTTCTGTAGGTTCGAGAATTTTCAAAATAAAAAGTTTGGGGATAAGTAGGCTTATGGTTAGAAACAAATGCATGGAGGCTTGTTCAGTACAATCCATCGATCCAGTTGAACCCATGTTTGAGTCTTGTCAGTGTTGAGAGCCTCTGACAGCCACATTTTCTGGGAACAGGAAATGGAAAGGATTCTAACTTGCCAGGAAATCAGTTCTCAACCACCAGTTACCCCTGGTTGAGTCCTCTTACCCCCTGGGACCTGGTGAGGTGAGGAGACTCATCCTGAGTGACGGAGCTCCAACTCCTGCCCCGGAATGTGTATTTCTGTCTCTCTAAAATGAGTTCCTATAAGTCAGATCTCCATTATAGAGCACTGCGTTCTCACAGAAGTATTCCAGAATTCTAAGATAAGGCCCATGGAAGTGTCTCCTAAACATCGCTCTCATCAGAATTACCCACAGGGCTTGCTAATCCACAGATTGCTGGACCCTCCCCCTCCCACGTTTCTGACTCAGTCAATCTGAAAGGTGCCCCAGAATCCATATTTTTAGAGAAATGCTCAAGTACATCTAATCTGGAAATGAGCATTGAAACCTCAGGACAGGGGACCTTTAAGAAACTTTCCTACTTTGGGTGTATCTTTACTTAAAAATAGAGAATAAAAATAAAGACGCACTTAAGAAATAGGAAGAAAATTTTCCTTGGTCAATCCAGTCATATGATGGTAAATCTCCTCTGATTCAGTCTGCAATGTAAGTAATACTTACTGCTTTGGAGTGGATTAAATAATCGAGCCACAGCTTGGGTCTTAAAGTTGGAAAGGTACTTTCAAATGTCGCAGACGCCGGGTGTTTGGATCAGGAATGTGGTCTGGGTGCCTTCCAGGCAGAGCCTGCCTGTGCCAGGCTGGCAGGTTCTCAGCAGGGCCCAGCCCCTGTCTCCCCTGGCTTCTGAAAACTTTGTCTCTGCCATGTGGGAAGGAAACTGTCTAGGTCTAGACATACAGCAAAGTACTGAATATACTCATGAAGGCTGGAAGTCTGGAATCAGGGACGACTAGCTCTCAAAAGAAATTAGAGATTGTCTTATCCCCTTTCTGACCATTTTAGAAGTGGGGGAGCTGAGAGCCAAGCTTTGTCCCACAGCTGGGTCTTGCCTATGACTCAGAGTCCAGAGGTGCCACGGTGTACCCCACAATCTCTCCAGATTATCTCTGGACCAAACAACCCCCGGTTTTAGGAATATGTGAAAATAATAAAAGTCAAGTATTGGGTGAAATGGAAACTGCTGAGGAAGCCAACTCAGAAAATTTAGACCAAATTCTCTACAGCAAATATATGCCTAATAAATTTTGGGATTTCCCCCCCCATTTGTGTCTTCCTTGAATATTTACCCCAAAATGAATGGCCTCAGTGTCAGCTTGTGCACAAAAACAACAATGTTTAGGATTTCGTGATTATGGGAATGACTTTTTTTGCTATCAAGTTTTGCCTAATTTGGTTAAACTAAATATTTTTCTAAAAATACCTCATATGGAAAATCCTTTAAAATTATTAGCTTGTAACTCCATTTAAATGTGGATATTTAAATTTTATTAATGAAATATTTATGTGCTAGGTACTCAGGGTATAGCAAGGAACACACATACTAAAAATTTACTAAAAGCCCTTCCCTCTTGGAAATTACACTTCAGTGGATAACGTAGTTGAGGTGAATCCAATTGATAATTTATAGTGATTGTCTAAATAAATATAACTTTAACTGTTAACTATCATACACAATAGTGTTATGTGAACACAAAGCTATGCATAATACATTTTCTTGTTCTTAAGCAAGACTGCGTTTATTATATACTAGATAAATTATTATACATATTTGCATGTCTGTGTTGTTTTTTAAAAACTAAAACAAATTTTAAAAAATTGACCTGTTCAAATTTTCAGTTTCCTAGAAATTTTACTTCTAGGATTTAAAAGAATTAGTGGTGTTTTCTGGACAAGACACTGATGGGGCAGTAGACACTTGTCCTCAGAATTAAGGGAGATTCTTCTCAGGATCCTTTTGATGTCAAAGAACAGAGACTCACTTGAGGGTGCTCAAGAAAAGAGGCCTTACCCATGAGACCCCACGAAGAAAACATAAAATCTGTGGACCAGAGCCCAACACCGCCAGTGCTCACTGGGATGAGGGTGGGAAACCCCAGAGCCATCAGGAATAGGGGCTTGTCTCTGAGAAGCACGTTCTGTTCCCTCACGCACCCCCACACTAATGGCTGCTTAGCTTTTCTCAGCGCATCTCCTCTTCCTCCCTCCTCTCCTTGGCTTTTGCTGTGTCATTTCAATTTCTCCTCTCCCAAAACACTCACCTTGCACATAGGCCATAATGGCCACTCCATCTCAGTTCTGCTTGGCTTTTCAATGGTAGTTCCCCCACCAGTGTCACCTGGCCATTTGCTTTGGAGGCTCCTAGTTTAAATTCTCAAGGGAGGAACTTGACTAGGTTGGCTTATTTTCTTAAGTCAGGCCATATAAGGTACAGCTTGCTGGCCGATTTATGGATGGTCTCCTCATTGGGTCAGATATCACTGCTGGTCCAATTGGCTGTGGCCAGGGTCAAATGATCTAGAAATGACTGTTGAGAACAATAGCACCCATAAATGAGGCAGAATCCCTCAGCAAGCAGAGTTTGGGGACAGGCACTCTGAAACTGTTTTAGTGTTATGGTGGTCTTTCTTCTTAGATCAGGATCTTTGGGGATACCTACAGCTGCTTCTAAACCCCTTTGGTATTTGTCCTAGGCAAAGTCAGAGGATGGGGGTATCCTTCAAACAGCCAGGCCTGGATCCATGAACTCAGCCCCCTCCCCCAGTTTTTAACCTCTAGGTGTCTGTGAACACGAATACCAGCAAAATGCCTGATTTGGATTCCCTGGCACCCCCGACCGCTTTTGAATCCATATTTAAACTCAAATATTGGGTTCAAGGTAAGCTTGGGCCAGGGTGAACCTTTGGTGGCAGTTGGAAGGAAAGGCATTCCATACGGGTAATTTTTAGGCTGAGCTCATGGTGGAACATCAGTCTTGTTGGCAGATTTCTACTTAGAATGAATGAGATCAAGTAAGATTTGGTTTGTTTCATCCATTTAGAGAGAATGGCGTAGAAAAGTATAAGAGGCCAAAAATTAAGCCTAGAGTGTTCTTGTCAGAGAGAGGTTAACTGAGAATTATGTTCTGGAAGCCCAAGAGGGCTTTTAAGGAGATGAAATACTTAGCATTCCAGGAAAAACAGGAGAGCCAATGAGAAGGTTATTGTGCTTTTGATCAGGTGGGGTTACATACCCCAGGTTTTGCAAAGCCGGAAATTGACAAGGTCTGAACTTGACTATGAAAGTGAGTGAGCAAGGAGTTGAGTATGTAGACTTTGGGGTCAGACAGAAACTTCCAGAGCTGCATGATTTGGTAAGCTTCAGTTTCCTCATCTGCAACATGCAGATTATATCTGTTTTCTCAGGGTTGTCAGGAAGGTTAAATATCATGCTATCTGTGAAGTGGAAATGTTAGCTATTATTAAACAAACTACAATCCTTACCATCAGATTATTTGTCCATGATCATTGACAAAACACATCAGGCACTATTTCACTTGGCTTTTGCCATATGGACCTGCATTTCCTGACCACAGCAATGAGCAGAAATTAGGAGAGAAGGAAAATGCTTGCAAAACTTCTTTTGAAATTATCTTTTCTTTCTTGAATTCTCTTTAATCTAAGGCTCAAAGCTTCTATTCTCGAGTTGAAGGCTAAAACCCTTGGGAAAAATAAGACAAATAAGAATTCACACTAGAGTTCTAAATGACTGATGTAATACTTTTTTTTCCTATGAGAACTGTTTTTGGTGGTGACGGCAGGGATGTGGAGAAGACACAAGCATGTTGGGTGTTCAAAGGAAACAAAGTGAATGAAAACAGGTCAAGGGAACCAACGACCAAGTCCTCACTTTTGCTTAAGTCCAGCTTGTCCTAAGTATTCCTCAAAAAGGTGCCCTGTTAAATTCTACAACCTTTTTCAGAAATTCATAATGGGAACTAGTTCTGAGGAGTCCTGTAGCCAAGAACACGTCCTCTTTTCAGTTAGCCCAACATCCTCAAATTTACTGCCCACAGAACTCCTTTTCAGACATAGATCCCATGAACCTCCTGAGGAGCCAGGAAATTCTGCTCCACATCTAATCAAGGAAGGCTACATCCAACCCTAATTTCTGTTTTCTCACCTGGATTTATCTAGGTGCATTAGAGAAGACAGGTTTTGGCAAATAAGGTAATTGTCTTCAAATGTGGAGAGGGTTGGCACTTCAGACAGTGGGATTTAGATTTGTTCTGTAAAGCTGCAAAAAATAGTGAGCGTCAGTGGCTGGATTCTAGAAAAGTAGGCTTCAGTACTGAATGAGAGAGAACTTTTTAAAATTGACTTATTTTTTGAAGAGGCATGGTACAAAATGCAAAAGTGTTAATACCAGAAGAGGATGTGAGTCAAAAGAAACCCTTACACAGTTATGGAGGCATAACCACTTGGAAAAAGTGACCATTTACCTATTCCGTGACCTAGCCATCCATCTTGAAGGATATACCCCAGAGAAACTCTTGAACACGTGCACCAGACATATGTATAAGAATGTTCTGGGAAAAACTATAAGAGCCTCAAACTGAAAATGACCAAATGTCCACCAACAGGAGAATGGATAAATACGTTATCGAATTTTCATACAATGGAATAGTATATAGTGATGGAAGTGAAAAAACTAGATATATGCAACAACATGGAAAAAGCTTAGAAACTTAATGTCAATACGAAAAAATTAAGTTGTAGAAGACTATGCACAGCATGCTACGGTTTTTGTAAACTCAAAATCAATCCAGATGAAACAATGCATTGCTTAAAGATATATCAATATAAAAAATTATTTTTAAAAGGTGGTAAAAGACAGCATTATTCACAATAGCCGAAAGTTAGAAAAAAACCCAACTGTCTTTTAACTGATAAATGGATTATTAAAATGTGGAATATCCATACAGTGGAATATTATTTGGTAACCAAATGAAACAAAGCACTCATGCATGCAGCAACATGGATGAATTTTGAAAATATTTGTGCTAAGTGAAAGAAGAAGCCAGTCACAATGATTCCATGTATATGAAATTCCAGAATAAAATAAATCCACAGAGACAGAAAATAGATTGCTGGATGCCTAAGGGCTGGGGTGGGGGGCACTTGGAGGGGTTGGGGAGTGATAGCTAAATGGGTATAGAGCTTTTTTGGGGAGTAATGAAAATGTTCTAAAATTGATTGTGATGATAGTTGTACAATTCCACGAATATAGTAAAACCCATCAAACTGCACACTTTAAATGGGTGAATTGTATGGTGTGTGAATTATATCTCAATAAAGTTGTTATAAAAAGTAGCAAGAGAATAACAGATTTAAAATTCAGGAAGGTGATACTAGGGGAAGGGCAGACACGCAAGAACAGGGTAGAAGAAAAGCCCACGGGCGTCTCTATGGTGATGAAAAGGTTCTAGTGGCCAGGTACACTCTCTGGCGGGGTTTGTTGGTATTTTTGGTTTTCAAAAATTATACCACGTAACTTGCATATCTGTTGCACATATTCTTTTGTAGAAATAATCGATAATAAAATGTTCGTACATACAAAATGTACGAAAAGACATATGGTCAAAGTGGGTCTCACGCCCTTTGCCCTGGTTTGAAGGCAGCCCCTGTTCTGTTTCTCCTTTGTCCTTCCAGAGTCTGTGCGTTTACAATCATGACACATATCCAGTGTACTTATCCAGAAGTGCGTGCGTGCCCTTCACACTGTCTCACACATTGTTTTACAAACCTAATATGTGTTGGAGAACTTTCCAAACACGTACACAGAGAGGCCTCGGTTTTATTAATGGCTGAGAATCTTTTAGTCCAATTTGTGAAGAATGCACGTTCTGGAGTCAAACAGCCTGTGGTTAGCCTCACAGCTTGCTCCTGTGCTGCGCTCAGACCTGTGAAACAAAAAGGACGCCTTATCTAAAATGGTGCCCCTCCATCATTCTCTAGTCCCTACCCTGCATTATTTTTCTTCCTAACATAACCTGGCATGGCACGAACACATTTGTTTAGTTGTTGATTGTTCATCTCACCTATTAGAAAATAAACTCTATGACAGCAGAAATTTTGTTCTATTGCCACATAGTGTGTGTTGCAGTAGGCACACAATAAATATCTGTTGAATGATTGGACGAATGAATGCCTGGTTTGAAATTCCAGCTCCATCATGTACTAGCTGTAAGATCTTGGGCGAGTTTCTAAATCTCTCTTTGACTCAGTTTCCTCATCTGCACAATACTATAATAATAGCCATGAGGATTAAATAAATTTATACATTCAAGAGACTTAGAACTGGGCATGACACACAGTTATATTCATTATATATTAGCTTCTACTGTTAGAGTATCCCAACCCAGGGATGTACCATGTTTCCCAGAAAATAAGACGGGGTCTTATATTAAGTTTTTCTCCAAAAGAAGCAGTAGGGCTTATGTTCAGGAGATGTCATCCTGAAAAATCATTCTAGGGCTTGTTTTCCAGTTAGGTCTTATTTTCAGGGAAACACGGTACCATAATTTACTTAACTGGTCTTTTATTTAGGTTGCTTCTAAATAGAGCTGCAATGTAGAGCTTTGCATATAATGTCATATGGCAAGTCTATCTGTTGGATGAATTTCTAGCAGTGAAATTTCTGGGTCCAAGGGTACATGCATTTTTTTTTTTTTTTGGTCTGAGAGATAATATCAACTTGAAGAGATAATGATGAGCAGAACTAGACCACGCTGGAAGGTGCTGTTCCCTGACACTAGACATGCTTATTTAGTCACTAGGCTGTGTGACTGGTTCTCAGGGGTGTGGTGGCAGAAATTTCTTCTGTGGGTGGGAGGCTGGGCTGTATGACCTGCAAGGTCCCTGCAGATCTGGGACATAACAGTATGTTCCATACCATTATGGGCTCAGTGCCAGACATATTTGCAACATAAAACTGCAAGCCTAAAATATTTCATTTTATGTCCAATTGGTGGTAAAGAGGAGAAATACTCTTGTAACTTATTTTTAAACTGAGCCAATTTTTGATTCACATTGTAGTGGGGGGTTTTTTGGTTTGTTTATTGGGGGTGGAGTTTGTTTTATTTTTGGACTTTTTTGAAAGTATTTGGTGTAAAAATTTTAAAATGTCCAGTGTACCGTTTTTAAAATGTGTGGTCAATTATTTGAACCCTCCCTATACAAATTAAATTTTTATATAATGATTAGGGTAGGGGTGGGTCAAGAAATATTGTATTTCTTTTTTTAACTTTATTGGCTTTTTTTTTTCCCTGTTGAGTCTAGTCAATAATCTACATTCTACAGCCACTCAAATGTCAAAATGTTTCAAAAACAGAAAAAAAAAATAAAGAAATGAATAGAAGCGTCCTTGTTCTTTAAATTATTTCTGTGTTACCCTGAACTGTAAGTGAACCCTCCTTGCTTATAAAAGAAGCAGCTGTTCATGCAATTGAAACCATGGTTCATTACAAGCTGACCTCAGATTCAGGAGTAAAACTTCCTCTATTTTACTACGACTATTCAGACAGGGACTGGAGATAAACAATAATCAAAATCAGGATGGAACTTGACTGGGAAACCCTCTATGTTCTTTGGCAGAATTATAGCGGCTCTCGAATTGCCAGGAGTGAGGCAATGTGAAATGACCCTCAAACATTCCCCTCTGAAATGCAGTGGGTCTAGGCTGCCAACTCTGAGCAGACAAAGGCTGATTGTAACAACTTCTTAAGCATATACTTATAGAAACATTAATTATCACCAACCCTATTTTCAACATTTATAGAAAGTCGAGATGAAAGGGCCTTTTCATATCCATTTTTATATTCCCCCATGCTAGAAACTATGATTACAGTGTTTTAAAAAAATTTTTTTTTTCTCCTTGGAATTCTTATTTCTAGGTCTTATTCTGAAAATACTAAGTTCGGTTTGAGGCTTACGGGCTCATCAGGTTAGATATGAAAAGACAGCAGGGAAATGAAATGGGTAAGCGGGTGTGATGAGGGAGGGGCCACACAGTGGTCTACGAGGTATGGGCGCCGTAAGCATGGAAAGGACCCATTTGGGAAAAGTGGACATTCAGTTTGCTAAGGTGTCAATAGAAGCCAATTCTAGATTGAACGGACTAAACTTTAGAGTTCATCGGAATCTTGGGAAGGGCTGCTTTAACAATGAAGATTATGAGGTCCCACCCCCAGAGAATTTGATTCAGTGCGTCTGAGCAGAGTGTTAACCAACATTCCTGGTGATTCACACGCAGGTGGCTGGAGGCCACACTTTGAGAGGAAACTGGCTTGCAGGTTAATTATTCCCAGCCTGTCCCTCAAAGGACCTGCAGCCGTGTGTCTACTCAACCTACATTCATATTCTCCCCTTCTGGAGCCTGACCCTACTGTCTCTCTCCCGGGTTTCCTCCATGGCACACTGCACCATGTGCTAAAGTTGGCTCCAAAACTGGTCCGTGGCAGGCCGTGTGCAAGGGTGTTCTTGGCAGAGGCTGTCCATGAAGAATGCTTTGACCTCTTAAAGTCAGTCATAATTCTTTATAGAGTCATGAATAAAAAGAGAAGAGAGAAAAAGAGAGATAACAGGACGAACTATGCACTGACAGGGAATAGATGTCCTTGGCATGTAGGCTCAGCTGAGAATGGTGGTGTAACGGAGAGACCCTGGACTAGCCTGCTGGGGCTGGTAGCTCAATGGGTACAGCGCAAATATGGGAGCGGATATAAAGAGCCAGGCTGTTTGTTTGAAGGATTAATGAGGCTGCATAAATTCCATTGAGCCTACAGAATGAGACTTGGCTCTGCTCTGGTTTCCCTCCCTCTCCTCCACCCTCCGTCTCCTGTACTCCCATCACTGGGCCAAGAGAACACACGTCTGTCAGTGCTCTACCTTCTCATCTTCTGCTCTGTGCAAGTGAACACGAATAATTGGAAATCCCAAATAGGAAGTCAGGAGACCAGGAATTTGCCTTCCATTGGGTCCAATCTCTCTTCTGTCCAATTTCGTGGTGTCTAAAGAGAGCCACTGGACCAAGGCCAGCATAGACTCTTGCTCTTCCCCCTCTTACTGCCTCCAGCTTTCTGTTGATAATATGGGTGCTCCATCAGACAGGAACCTGTGACACTCACTCTGAAACAAAGTTCTGTCCCAAGATTGGCAAAGCCAAGGGGTCCCAATTTAGGATTGAGAGAGGGGACTGTTATTTATTAGGTACCTACTATGTACCCAGTGTTTTGCATCTTTATCACATTTACTACTGACAATAACCCTGCAGGGTAGGCAGCAGTATCTTGGTTGAAAGTGGGGAAACTGAGGCTGAGGATTTGGTCGCTTGTCTAATATTGCACTCATAGGGCTAGAAGGTGTGAGGTAGAGAGAGGACTTTGTGCTTTCTATTTCTTATTGCTGTAAATGATTCATCTAACTCTGAACAATTTATTGTAGCTGCTTTTTATGCCTGTTTAGGAGGCAGTTAGTATAGTGAAGAGGTTAAGAGCTGGGCTCTGAAGCTAGATTGCCTTGGGCTCTACTCATTAGCTGTGTTATATCCCTCATTTCTCCTGGGATAACAAGAATAATGATAATATAATACTTACCGCTTAGAGTTTTGAATATAAATAACAAAAGGCAATGGGATGCTTAGCACAGGGCCCAGTATGATGTAAGTGCCTCAACTAATATTAGCTAATTACGAATGTTACCACCACCACCACCACCACCATCTTTGCAAGCTGCCTTAGAATAGGATATAAATGCATGATAGAAAAATGGACAAATGGTGGCTGAGTAAATGCATGAAGAATGCATGCATGAACAAAAGATAGTGCCAGTTGGATGGTGGGAGGGAGGAGTGAATCACAAAATGACTGAGGTACAGATATGTCTTGGCCCACTGACTGGCTGACCCATTTTGTGGCTGGCCTCCTGAGGACCTCTCCCTCACTCTGACTGGCAGGTGGATCCAGGCGGATCCAAGTTAGCACAGTTCTGATAGCCGCTAATTACTTGCGAGCTGTGCAGCGGGTCTCTGAGTATGTAGAAGTGGGGTGTTTTTGAGAGATTAAAGAGCAAGTATTTCTGATCCTGCCAGCCTGATAGGTCCTTGATCAGCTTTGGGTGTCCCAGCCCTGGTGCCAGCCAGAGGAGAGTGCACCCTGGCCTGGGCACCCTAGGGAGGGAAGCCAGGACCAGATAGAAGAGACAGACTCTGAGTAGTCTTGATTAGACTAAGCCAGGAAGGTAGAAATTCTGCCAGCGAGAGGAGTGGGGTGGGGGCAACAAAATGCATTTGTGTTTGGTCCTCACTTTCCAGATGGCAAGTTGAGGATTAGAAAATTAAGTCAGTTACCCAGATGTGAGCTCAGACAGGCTGAGTTTGGAGCAGGGCACTTAGAAGCTAAGTTCTGCCTCCAAGAGTGGGGACTCCTAATAGCTGCTTAGCGCACCTCACGTGGTGCTGTGTGGTCCAAGAGTGATAACCTTGGAGAAATAATTTGTAAACTATATCTCTCTGTCCTCATTCATGTGTCCGATATTTATTATGAGCCTGTGAGCATGGTAAATTATTATTATTATGTCCAAGATTCTGGGGGGAATACACATATTTTCTTCCACGTCCAAGAGTAATAACTATAACAAGAATTAAAGTACTAACTACTATGTTTTTAATATCTACTATGTATCAGGCATTTTATGTTTATTATCTCACTGAACTGTTACAACAATTATAGTGAAGTGACTATTATCAGCTTACTTTATAGATAAAGAAACTGAAGTTCAAGGCGGTTAAGTAGCTTGCTCTCCATCTAGGACATAACAGCCAAAGCCAAGGTTCATGCCCAGATTCTCTCTTACCCCAGAGTTCTTGCTCTTAATTGTTGGCCAAGGGTGAGGGGAGTGTATTTACCTGTGAAAGATCACCCACTAATCGAAGGTGGATTTGGAGCCATCACTTCAGCCAGAATGGACAAAGAAGGCTTTGTGGAGGGGCGGGAAGCAGAGGATTCCACTGGCTGAGGAGAAAGGTCAGCACTTCACGCAGGGGAGAAGGGTTAGTAAGGAAGAGCCAGGACAAGGTGAACAGTGAGGATAGTCACAGATGCCACCACCCGCCCTGCTCTTTCCCACAGCCCCATGAGGGAAGAGGGACCAGGGTGACACTTCCATTTTGAAACGATGGATGCGCAAAGAGGTTATATGACTTGCCCAAGGTCACCCAAGTACTAAGTGATAGAAATAGGTGCTCCGGCTCTTGGACTCCTTCCATTTTACAAGTGGCAGGGAACCATGGAAGTTTTGTGGGTAGCGTATGGAGGATGAGGCATTCTTAACCTTTTCTTGTGCTACAGACTCCTTTGGCAGTCTGCTGATTTCTGTGGATCCCTTTGCCAAATAATCTTCAAAAAAATGTTATTACAGTAAATGCACATAACAAAATTTACCATCTTAACCATTTTTAAGTCTATAGTACAGTGGCTTTAAATCCATTTGCACTGTGCTGCCATTACCACTACCCATCCACAGAACTCTTATCGCAAAACTGAATCTCTGTACCCGTTAAATTCCCCATTTCCCCTCTGCCATCAGCCCCTGGTAACCACCATTCTACTTTCTATCTCCATGAGTTTGACTAAGTAACTCATGTAAGTGGACTCATACAGTGTTTGTCCCTATGTGACTGGCTTACTTCCCTTGGTATAATACCCTCAAGTTTCATCTATGTTGTAACATCTGTCAGAATTTCCTTTTCTTTTAAGGCTAAATAATATTTCATTGTGTGTATATACCACATTTTGTTTATCCACTCATCCATCAGTGGGCACTTGTATTACTTCTAGCTTTTCACTATTGCAAATAATGCGCCAAATAATGTTTTAAAATGCATAAAATTATATATTGGTGTATATATACATGTGTGTGTATATATATATGTTGCATATATATAAAATATATATGTATGATGCATATAAGTGTGTGTGTATATATATTGTTTTATATAATATTTTAAAATGCATAAAATTATATATGGGGTATATATATATATTGCATATATATAGTACATATGTATGATGCATATAAGTGTATGTATATATATTAGATGCAATGTGATTGCAAAGGAAAACAGTTACATTGACATGCAGTTATCAATATATATTTTAAAAATGAATTGTGACATAGAAATATATCAGCTCTCTTATTAATGTAGTAAATAAGATGTAGGAGCAGGCCTAATAACTGCCTTAGTTTTGAAACAGTGATAAATGTAAATGATATTTTGAGATATATGCAGTAACTAGAATATAACATGAAAATATCTGTGATTTCAGCAACTAAATCCCAGGTTCTGCCAACATTCCTGTAGTTAGTTGCCTATATTGATAATTGAAGGAAACGTTAAATTTCAGTTAGAAATTCATGAAAAGAAAGACGTAATTATTTTTCATACAAGTCCAGGACGCCTAGAATCCTCTTTGCAGGCCCTAGGAAATTACAGCTGCTTGGGAGCATAATGAGAGCCAGCTTTGGGGCTTGAGAAAAGGTTCTTTAACCATCCTGGCCTGAAGTGAGGGCTCCAACTTCTAACTTTTTGGTTTTGGGTGATCTTTTCCTGGCTTGGTCCAGCTGTGTGAACTTGGGCCAGTTGTGTGGCCTCTCTGAGCCTCAGTTTCCCCACCTGTAATTAGCTACCGATATGCACCCCTCAGAGGTCGCGACTTCCTGTGGCTCCTGAGTTTCCTTTAAAAAGATGGATACAACCAGGTGAGCATTTTGGCCCAGGTTTATTTAAATCTCAAAATCCCCTCCTCCATCCACAACGGATGACAGGATGGCAGGCTTTTTACCTCCATGTTTTCCAGAACCTCATTTTCATCTAGCTGTCCAGGGTAAACAACACAATGAAGCCAGACCCTGCCTTTTCCTATTATCCTAGCCTTTTGGGAGCCAAGATCGGCATCTGTTTTCACAGACCCTAAGTTGTCTAAAACTTTTACATACCAGGGGGTGGTCTGGGATCCTATCAGGGGCCATAAAAGACCATAGCCAGCAAAGATAGGGGATCAGGAGGGATATTCTTGAACAATTAGCTAGAGAAAGGAAGCCACCAAGGGCTGTTGATATGCAGGTGTCCAGGCCTCCCAGCTATGTGCCTTCAGATAACCAGATCCCTGTCTGGCCAGAAGATGGGGATTTGCTAAATCTGCTGCTTGCTGGATAGGCTTAGTTTGTTCTGTTTTAATAGTGACTATCTCTTACTATCATACTTTTCAACCATCTATGAAGCGGGATGATGCTAGCTAGTTCACAAGACTGCAGACTGATTGAGATAATAGTTGTAAAAGCTGAGCTGGAGCTGAGATGCAGTCAGGGGATGGGAGAATTTGGGTGGCCCCCATACCTCAAAGCCAGCTTGTATGAGCTGATATACAGTGGTTTATTCTTGGTTGAGGGAAGAGGGTGAAGGGTTTTTGTTGTTGTTGTTTTCCCCCTCAAGAGTAGGGAGGAAGAATGGAGTAAGTGACCGCTATTTCTGTCCCCTTGGGGCAGGTACTGGCCCTCTGCAGGGGGAAGGAGCTGTGCTTATAAGAGACTTTCTGAGACTGTGCCCAAGCACCCAAGGGACACAATGTCACACAGAACAGGAAGAGGACTAGTCTCCCCCATACCCTGTTCATTCTGTCCAGACTGCAGGACAGTATTACAGGCCCAAGGGGGCCACAAGCGGAGTCCCTGTGTAGGGCAGTGGCATGGTGGGACAGGGCATAGGGCCCAGCAGAGTCAGAAGGCCATGAGCAGACTCAGTGTTGTGTACATAGAGACCGGACTCCCCTGAGACCCTAGGGCGGTGTGACGCAAGGCCTAATTTGATATGCCGATGGAGCTAAGAGCGAGCAGTAGTCAACTATTTACTTGACCTTACCTCGGGTGCACTACTACTCTGAGCCTGGGACATAACAAGTAAAGGCTTAGCCTTATTAAATAAAACCTGAGAAATTCCTCTTGTTTTTCTGAATCTTGGACGCATAATTACGTACCAGTAATGCCGGGATTACTAAGGTATTGTTCCTCCATCGATTGTGTAAGAGAAAGGTTAACAGGGTCAACTGGCTGCCTGTCAAAGAGCTGCTTTTCAAACGCCAGTCAATCAGATTTCTCTGGTCCCAAAGCTCGTATGCTTCATTCTAAGACAACTTTCCCCCTAGATGTATCTTTGATAAAAAGGAAACATCTTTAATATGTTAAACAGAACTATCATATGCCCCAGCAATTCCACTACTAGGCATATATTCCAAAGAATAGAAAACAGATGATCAAACAAGCCCTTGCACACCAATGTTCATAGCGGCACTGTTCACACTAGCCAAACGAGGAAACCACCCAAATATCCATAAACTGATGAATGGATAGTATATCCATACAATGGAATATTATTTAGTCACGAAAAGTAATGAAGTACTGATACATGCTACAACATGGATGAACCTTGAAAACATGATGCTAAATTAAAGAAGCCAGTCACAAAAGACCACACATTATAGGATTCCAAATATACGTTATATCAAAAATAGGCCAATCCGTAGAGACAAAAAGCAGATTTGTGGTTGACAGTGGCTGACAGATGGAGAGGATGGGAAGTGACTAGTAATGGGTGCAGAGTTTCTTTAGGAGGTGATAAAAATGTTCCAGAATTTGATAGCCATGATGGTTGCTCATCATAAATGTCCTAAATGCCATGGAATTTCACACTTTAAAGTGATTAAAATGGTGAATTTCATGTTATGTTTATTTTTGCCACAATTTAAAAAAAACAAAACAGCCAGGAGAAAATATTTAAATAGAAAACACTAAACATATTTCAGGGGCTTTCTTTCTCAGCTACCTATTTTCTCAATTGTAGTACCATGATGTCTCTCCCATCTTGGAACTCCATAGAAAACCTTACCTCTGCAGAGCACAGTTGAGGGTGAGGAAGAAAACGTGGCTCTAAGGACCCCCTTCAGTGCCTGCGATAAGAAAACATAAAGGGTGAGCCGTGAGCTGCGTCCATCCATGAATGATGACCTAGCACATGCCTGGCTCATAGTGAGTCCCTGAGTTATCAAGACACGGGTAATTCCACTCTGAGTCTCTGGAACACAGGATCAGGCCTCTTGATTTGCTCTCTGCCTTGTTACGTAGCAACGTATGTGTTCCTTGATTCATTTCTGAGAACTTTGAAGATTTTAAAGGAGCTTCAGGAACAGAGTCCTTTTTGTTATACGAACTCATGTTCTCTGATTGTCTGACGCAGATGTAACTCTGAACCTAGGACCACGTGTTCAAAGACCGGGGTCCCACCTAACAGCCACAGCATCGGCTATATGACACTGGCCCTCAGATGTTTCAACTCTGGAGCAGGGTGGTCTCAACCCAGGGCCATGGTGAAAGTCACATACAATAACGTGTGAAAAAGCATTCTGTGAATGATGAGATGCTATACAAATGTGAGCTACTAATTATTGTGTTGGCAGCCAGAATCCCCAGTGCTAGTGCAATGCTGACCATCAATACCAATATGTGCTACACATTTTGCAGAGCACTTAGGTTGTTCCCAGTCTGACTCTTTTCAAGCCATGCTGCAGAACCTGTAGCCTTGTACTCCTGTGCAAGAGGATTCCTAGAGGGGAATTGCTGAGTCAAAAGCATTCTCATAAATGCTCCACTTTAAAAACTCAAATATTGGAAAGTGTTCATGTGAAACCTTGGCTGATGACAGTTACCTCAGAGGCAAATACCTCAAGTACCTTTTCCACGGACGTGTTATTTACCTGTTCTGACTCAATATAAGGGTTCACAACTCTTGTGGCCCAGTTTTTGCTGAGACTGACATTGCAGTAAGCAGCAGGAATGCCCAGGAGACTGTGTCAAGAGAAAGGGAAGACAAAGTCAAGGGCAGCAAGAAAAACAACATTGAAGAAACTGAAATAGAACAGATGGCTTGGAGCTGAAAGGAAGGCATGATAAAGTCAAAGAAGGAGGAAAAATACAGCTAGTTTCTACTTGAAAAGGATCTTATGAAAGTTTCCTCTGAAAAACCCACAACGCTAATAAATAGCAAGATTCTGGTAAGAAGAGCAAGGTTTTGAAGTAGGAAGAGATATCAGGATTTATCCCCTTATTTTGCAGATGAAGAAACAAGAGCAGACGGGTTAACTGACTTGCTCAAGGACACATCACTAGTTAGTAGCATTGTGAGAATGATGGCTCTTGCTTCTCATTTGTGCTGTATCATGGCCTTTATTTTTCCTTCCATTTTTCTCCACTTATCCCTTTATAAATACTCTACTTAGGTAATATGGATTATTCATTCAGAGCTGGAACACTGTTTTCTCATCTCACTGAGTTTAAATAGAGATGACAGGGCCTATTCTTAATGTTTAACAATCAAAACCAATTATGACTCTTTCTTTCCCTCATGCAAAAAACACACTGTCCTTTTCAGAATGTATCGTTTTCATTCTATGGCGTAAACAGACCAGTAAGGACAATAATATGGCAATAAAACCTCTGGAGAAGACATATACTAAATATAATCAAGTAAGCCCAGTTTATTCAGGGTTGGGGAAATAATGCTATGGATACAAAATAAAGAATAAAAATAGCTCAAAGGACACTGAACTCATGGGTATGAGTCAAGGCACACTCATGTGTGTTCAGCCCAGTGACATAATCAGCTCCAACAAGCTCAATTTTCATCTCTCTTTGGAGGATACTAGCAAGCCCTAGATACCTCCTTGGTATTGAACCCAAATTCCCAAAACTGCCTAAGCTTACTTGGCAGTTTTACCAGAAAATCTTCCCACTTTGCCTCTGCAGCAGAGGAAAACTGAGTCAAGAGCTACCCTAAGTGTTATTTCAATTAATTACCCATCCATCTGCCCAGTCATCCTTCCATTCATCTATCAAACATTTGTTGAGCTCCCACAATGTTGGAATTCAATTAGTGAATTTGGAAACACATTCCTGATTGGAAATAACAGCCACATCTTGACTTTTGGCTTTACAATATCCCTGAGTGTTTGTTCCTTGTTTATAAAGAGGGACAGCCAATCCTCTTTTGTCCCTTTGTAAAATTTATAAGGATGTGGTTGCTCTTTTCTTTGTCATCATAATGGTAGAGCTAGAGAAATGAAACAAGAAAAATGATTGAATATAGAAGTGAAATCTATTTTTCTTGGACTGCATCTTGAAAAAGCCATTCTTTTGGAAACTCAAGGAGAAGTATTTGCCAATGAGCCCTTCAGTGAGGCAGAAAGAATTCCAGTGACATGGGCTGTCCCAAGAAGGTAGTCCTTGTTTAAAAAAGAAATACTCTTGACAGTCCGTTTCTCATGTATGATCCTGGCTTAATTCAGCACTAGAAGCATTTGACACCAGTGACATTGGGAAACTGCACCCTCACATGTCTAAGGGACTCCGGTCTTCCTTGGCAAAATTGCCTGTGTTTCAGGTTTCAGGGACTAAGGAACCCAAACTGAGTACTTGCCTGAGATCCTGGGATACATTCATAAAATATGGGTATCTAAAATTAAAAGAAAGAGAAGTGACACAAAATGGATAAGGTGCTTCCTTGACTGTAAGCTCTATGAGGGCAGGGCTCTATTGAGCATATTCATTGTTTTATTTCTAGTGTCCAGCTATATGATGTTCAATGCTAAATCAATGTCTGATTAAAAAATACCATGGTTGCAATCTTCCCAAGAACTACTGTAGCACTGAAAACTGCTTAGCGTTAGAAAGTATATCAGACGTGGAATAAGAAAGCCTGCGTCTGATTTCTGGCATTTCTATTTACATGCTGTGAGTATTAGTTCTCATATCTTTAAAATGGAGTCAATAACATCTAACTCACAGGGCTATTGGGAGGATTAAATGGAATAACATATTCAAAAAAAGCTCATGCACCATGCTTGCCACAATCATCTGTGCTTAATAAGCATGGAGTCCGTTGAATAAAATTAGAGGACTGCATAAATATTAGCCAGAGGGCTACAGTGACTCTGAAATGTAAGCACCAATTTAAAATATAACCAGAGAAAAAGAAGCTAAAATCATGAAAATTCTAGCCTGATCGAAGGAAGTGTTATAATGACAGGAACATTGGGTGATGGACACAAGGAATATTTTAAGAAGGGAATCAGCGGATAAAGTTTTGCTAGTGTTTCTTTGGCAATTTTCAGTGCTAACTTTATTTTCATATGAACAAAACAGCTTTCTTGAGTTAGCGAATGATAGCTCATTAAAATTTGCTTTCAAAGTTCTTGTTAGAAAAATTATCCAAAATTTGGAAATAAGGCAAAGCAGTTATTGTGTCCTCTTGTTTCAATGTTGTGTTAGAGAACTGTCTAACAAACTCACTTGAGGATCATCTGATATTTTGGGGACTGACCATTTTGTTTGACTTGTTCTTTATTGTATATTATAGACTAAGCATTTGTTTCCCACCCTCAAATTCATATATTGAAGCCCTAACCCCCACCGTAGTTGTATTTCTAGATGTGGTCTCTAAGGAAGTGATTAAGGGTCAATGAGAGTGAGGCCTGACCCATAGGATTAGTGTCCTTATAAGAAGAGACACCAAAGAGCTCTCTCTTTCCACACCCCCAACCTACTCAGTGTAGGTGTGTACTCAGTGTGCGCACCAAGAAAAGGCCAGGTGCAGACCCAGTGAGAAGGTGACCATCTCCAAGCCGGGAAGAGCCCTTACTGGAAATTGAGCCAAGCTTGGTCTTGGACTGGGACTTGGTCTCGGACTTCTAGCCTCCAGAACTGGGAGAAAATAAATTTCTGTTGTTTAAGCCACTCAGTCTATGGCATTTTATTATGGAAGTCCAAACTGCCTAAGACAACTATTGCTTAAAGTCCAGACTCTGTAACTTTGGATATTTATTAACTTGTAGATTGATAAGTTGTTGTTTTTTAGAGGGATGCAAATGATTTCTGATTGTAGAAGTAAGAGCCCCAAATGTTATGGTTTTATTGACTTGCAGGACATTAACTATTTTTATCTAATGTTGTAATCTGAGCCTCAGTTTCCCCGCTCTGTAAAATGTCACTAATAGCTTTTTCCTTTATGGGGTTGCTGTTGGATTAATATGAGGCATATAGTACTTGTAGAGTGCTGCCTAACACATAGTAAGCTCTCAATTAAATTAGACTCATTATGCTTGTTAGATCAGAGGTCCACAGCTATATTTTGTTGGGTTTGTACAGTAATTAAAAAATATTAGTGGCCCATAAGTAAAAGTAAGGACATTTCACATATTTCACATTTTGACTTCTCTTGAAAAATCAAAAGGTCAGGTAGCACAAGGTTTCATTTCCCACATGGCAAGCAGCGGTTCTTAGTGGGTGGCATCTTCTCTTTGGGATGGGCCACCCACTTGCTGTGGGCACACCCAGGACCCTTTGTTCCTTTACATTACCTGACAGGCCTTTGAGGCTGCAATCTCTAGTTTAGAACATCATTCCCTTATTCCCCAATTAAAATAACCTTCAGTGTCCAAAGGCCCCAGAACCAAGGTTCCCACCCGATCGAATCCCAACGGTACTTTAGGGGAGCCCAAAAGGAGGTCATGGTTCAACCTGATGGTACGGGAGGTTTTCCTGTAGTATTGTCCCCTTCTCTTCTCTTCCTCAGCCCTGCAGGAAGGGCATGGTATGCTGAGGCTGAGTGCTAGGGTAGGACATCTTCCTGTGGGCCTCTGAGATTTTCACATCCTGCTCGGATGTTCTCCCTGATTTAATCGCTTTTAGCACTGTGGTTGAGCATCAGACTAGCTGATAATAATAGTTAACTTTAATATAGAGCTCTTACCTATGCCAGCCACTCAATGTGGGCCATCTTGTAGAATCTTCTAAACCATTTGAAGTAGGTATTACAAGTCCACAATTTGAAATTTCAGAGCTCTAAAAACCAAAATTCTTCATAGCAAAATCTAAGGTTAGCCGGTTAGCAAAGTCTAACCCGAACCAACATGAAGCTATATACAGTCTTTATTTCCCCCACTCAGTGTAAATGCTCTCACATTTTGCTGCAGAAAAATACTAATATGTCTGATTACTGGATACTGCCGCAGTCCTGAAAGGAAATTGGCATTCACCCTGAGCTTTCTAAGGTTTGAATATCTGGCTCCAAAGTTTTTGATAAGGTATTGAGAATATGCATTATTCCCATTTTATATCTGAGGAAACTGAATCCTTGAGCAATTGAAAAAAAAAATCCAAATAAGTGCTTAAACATAATGACCACGCATCAGACAGTAATTCCTGGATGGTCTTGGACAAACCACCCCTCTGAACCTCAGTGACTCCATTTGGAAAGTGAAGGGTAAAAATACTAGCTGAGTGCCATGCACTTAATAGGCTTTAGGTCATTTCATCCTCTCTAAACTGTCCTATAACATGGACATTGTTATTGTCTCTATTTGATGAAGGCACTGAAGTTCAAAGGACTTAAATATTTGCCCAAGGTTACTCAACCAGTCACTGGCATGTGAACCAGGTTTGTCTGACTTTGACGTCACAAACCCTTTTGTGGGATCTAAGGGTCCTTGCAGCTCTAAAAGGAGTCCCCTTATATCCCTATCAGACCTCTTCACTGAAAAAAAACGCTTGGCCCATTTTATCCCTCAGCCGCACATCCCAGCAGTCTTCAGCTTGACAGAGAGGCCAGGAGAGCTTTGAAAATGGTGTTTACTGTTCCCTACCTCTCACACCCCAGGGGAGAGTTCCAGCCATTCAAAAATGTCCACTTTCAGACTATTGCAGGCATTTTCTAGGACCCAGTAGTCTGTCTCTCCCTCTTCCTGCTGTAAAGATTTCTGCAAGTAGGTGCAACATTTTTCTAGGGGCTTTCAGCCCCAATAGGTCTGAGCCCAACAGACCCAGTTCTCCAACTCCTGTTAATGAGGTCTGTCCCTCCTCCTTCCTTCCTTCCACCTCTCCTGGATGATTGCTCCTCCTCTCACTCAGGGGACACAAGAGAAATCGTAGGAACTTCTGGGTTGCCTGGGCATGGGAACCCTGGCCTCATTAAAAGAGAGTTAAGGGGCCAGCTAGAGGAGCTGTCATCTTCCAGTCAGTTCAAGTGACAAGGGAAGGTATAGTTCATTATCATACTGTCATGGTTTTAAACCCAGTTGCTGGAAGGAAATGTCTCTTGGCAAGAAATTCAGTAGTTTGGGAAGTCAGCTGCCTGTAATAGTGAGCACTGATGGATTCCCTCTCCACCAATAAGGAGATGCTACATGGGGGCAGGGAACTCGAGCATCTCTTATCTCCCTCCCATTCTTTGCCCATCTGACTTTGGGCAAGACATTTGACCTTTCTGAAACTGTTTCCTTGTCTGGAAAATGGGGATGGAAACATCTAATTCTGCCTATCTCAAAGGACTGAAGGGAGAATCACAGTAATAATGGATGTGACAACATTTGCAAACATTGCATACAATTATCATGTAAGCCTGAGGGCAGTGGGTGAGTTACAGCTAAGGATGAGGAAGAAAGGTCACAGGGAGCCAGGCTCTACAAAGAGAGGAGATCAAAAGTTCAGTAGACTGAACCCCAACAGACATTGACAGATGATCCTGGGCTCACACATATATTTCCAACACATGTCCCTTTCCTCCCGTATCCAGATGATTGTGAATTACTGGGTTTGAGAATGATTGGAGAATATTGTGTCTGTGTGTCATTTAAAGCATTTTTATCTCTTAAGATTGTGGCTAGCACGTGGAATACAATGAGTACAAATCAAGAGAAACAACAGATAGCAGAAACAAACCTACACCTACTTTCAGTAGTGAAATTTTCAGAGATGGATTATAAAAGAAGTTTGTTCATTACATAAGTTATAAACTTGAACATATTTGCAGGATAAATAAACTCTAAAAAAATCTGGCAGATATGAAAAACAACCAAGTAAAACCTCCAGAAATATAACATATACGAACTAAAATTAAACACACCATTTTCACAGACAAGTTTGGGGACTACTGTAGCTGGGAGAAGGCGAGGCTTTCCATGGAAAGGAACATTAGACTTGTTATAACTAGAGCTATGGACAGTGAGGGGAGAGAAATATAAAAGAGCTCTGGAAACTGGACTTCTCAGAGCTCCAGGGATCTCAAAAGTGTTGACTTTTTTGACAAAAATAGTAGCATCAGCATCAGGGCCAGATCCTCAGGCAGCAGAAGCCAGTACATCTTTGGAAAAATAGAAGAGGGATGGAAGAGGGAGGCATCCCCAGCTCTTTCCAAGTCTCTCAGAAGTAAGGCACTATCTGTACATCATATCCAACTACGATACAGAACAAGAAAGAATAATTAGCAAACTCAGGAATTATTCTTGGAAATCCGCTCTGATTAAATGAAGGCCATTTGTGTTTTCTGATTTCATAGTCTTAAAATTGAAGCCAGGAATCCAGGTTAATGACATCTTTTCAGGAGTTGGGAATTTTATCAAAATGAATGGTGATATGAAATGAATGGAAATATACATCAAAGCCCAGAATCATAAAACTTGGCACTAATAAGAAACCACAGAATTATTGTAGGGCAATCCCTTCACTTGCAGAAGAGGGAACTAAGCCTCAGAAAGAGAGTAGCAGACACAGATCATACAGGCAACCTCCTAACCTCCACTTTGAGACTAAAGCAATGCAACTAACCAAAGCAGTCTCCCCTGGCTCAGCTTTCAAAAGAAAAAAATATTGGTGGTCCATCTGGTGAATGATTGGCAAAAATCAAAATATAAGGAGGTGACGGCTGATTTGAGTAGAGGGAGGTGAGCCTGCCAGGAAAGTCTTGGAGGAGATTTGAAGCAGGCTCTATACACAGAGGAAGGGAAAGGTACTGCTAGGCAGAGGAAATGTTATAAGCAAAGACCAGCACTTGGGGGGTGCATGCAGATTGGCTCAGTTGATTCAGTTATTCAACAAGCATTTAGTGAGAGCTGGTCATGTGTTGAGCATAGCATAGGCAGACTGAACATGGTCCCTGCTCTCATGGAACTTACAGTCCATTGGGCTGGGGAGGGAATGGGGGGAGATGGGACAGGAGTCAACTGTTAAAGAAAGTTTGGTACATTCCTGGGGAAAAAGAAGAAATCAGAAAAAGGGTTGGTAGAATAATAGTAAGAGCAGTGTCCTCTTCTGCAGGAAGTGGGTGACATCAGGGCTGTAGTGTCCTGGTTGGATGAACGCCGGGTCCCTGCCCCTGTATTCCAGTCCCTGCCTGATTGCAAGGTTGTGTACAGACAAACGATAACGAATGCGGCAGCACCAAGCTCCTGCTAAGCACTCACTTCCTAGCTGCCATCATTACGGCTACTGCAGGAACCCCCTGCCTCTTGTGGTACAGGGCTCTGGCTGCACCAAGCTCTTCCTTCTGGAAGCAGACCAAACTGGAAACATGGTATTTTGGGGTGTGGGGATTGTGGGTATGACTGTTTTCTTCTTTATACTTTTGTATGCTTTCTATGTTTTCTATCTTAAATATGCATTACCTTTAGAATCAGAAAAAAATAATTAAAACAGCTTTTTAGGAAGTATTTCTTTAAACTACCAGTAGGGAAAGATATCTACAATAAATTACTGACTGGAGAAAAAGAACAAGCAAGCAAGCTCCAGGACAAAATATATAACATTACCTTATTATTGTAAAAAAAACTCTATGTATGTATTTGATTATATGTACATGTAACACATATATACTTATAACGCTCTAGAAGAACCTATACTAAATTCTGGTGGGGGGAGGGAGGTTTTGTTTTTATACTGTTCTGTAATGTTTGAATGTTAACAACAAGTATGTGTTACTCGCCATTTTTAAGCCATAAAATACATAGATATTAGCTATTATTTATTGGGTTTATTAGCTCTGGGTCCTGTACTAGTGCAATCTCACTCCTGGTGGCTGCCACTCGGTTGTCTTACTCTTTGGACAACAGAGAACAAGACCCTTCAACTCACTCATGTCTGTGCCCATCCTACCCAGATAGATGACTATTCAGTTGGAACCTATCTTGGGTCCGTTGGATCTTCTCTTCAGGGACTAGGGTCTATGCCCCCTCCAAGTAGGATGAGGCTTTGTGAAGAAGGAGACCCGCAGGTGGTTATTTTTCTGGCTCCTCTGTGGCTCTCTATGCAGCTTTCTTTGTCTGGAAAAGTGCTTGTGATGGAGATGGTGACAAGGGAGTGAGTTGCAGACACCCCGCAGAGTGGGGGTGGTGGGCACCTCTAGCTTGTCCTGCCCCATGGGGGGAATCGGGAAGGGGGGATTAGGGAGGTGCCACCACCTTCACCCTTGGCCCCCACCTGTGGCCCACTGCCCCACTCTGACTTTCTTCCTCTCACCCAGCCCAGCCCAGGAAGGAGGTGGAAATAATTAACACCTCAGCGGAAACTCTTTCACCAAAGATTGTGAACTCCTCCATTAATTTGCATTTGTAACCTTCTGTCGCTAATTGTAGAACACAAGCCTTTATCTCTTCTGAAAGAAAGGGCAGGCAATGGAAATTAGGTGAAGAGAGAAGGGGGGTCCCCTTTGTTCAGGGCCTCCCAAACATTCGACCTCCAAGCCTGGTACCCATGAAAAACCTGAGTTAGGGAAGTGTCACCCAGAGGAGTTGGTTTCCTGCCCCACTCTCCACAAGGTTTCTGGAAGTGAGCTCTGTAGCCCGTCTTAGGTCTGCAGCCTGTCTGTGAACCGAGGCTCTGCTGTCTCCTTCCTAAAGTCGCCCGGGCCCAGCCTGGTAAACCCGTCCTCAAGACGGCTGGCTTGTGTGTGGTGGGGCTTGGGGGCCCACAAACAGGTCTGAATAAGAGGGGCAAGGCACTCCAGAGAGGAATGACCGGCATGAGTTGGGGGAACTTTTAAATTATTGATTAATTTTTTGAATGAGTAGAACATTCACAAAAAAATTCCAAAGGATCAGAAGTGAAGAGCAAGTGTCCCTCTTAACTCTAGCTGCCAAGTCCCCCTCTCTCTCTTCATGTTTGTATATCTGTATGTCTCTCTGCGTGTATTTACATTTACAGTCTGCAGAACACACTCTTTCATCTTGCTTTTTTCACAAAGCAGTACTTTTCAGGCCGACTGCTTGCTGTGAGACCTGTTAATGTAATTAATTTCCTTGTACTCAATCTCATCTGTAAAATGGGGGACAATAAAAATACTTACCTCATGGGGCTGTTGTGAGGATTAAATGGGTTAATTCATGTAAAGTCGTTAGACCAGTGCCTAGCACACAGAGGGCATTATGTAAGTATTAGCTGTTACTATTACTGTAGGCATTAAAAATTAATGAAGAGTTTTAAGGTAAGTGGTGTGTGTGTGAGAGAGAATGTGTGGAAGGGAGAGAGACAGAGGGGGAGGGAAGGAAGGAGGGAGGAGGGGGAGAGAGAGAGAGAGAGAGAGAGAAAATGATGATTTAATATTATAAGAAAAAAAGTGGTGATTGATTCTGATATTCTGATTTTGGAAGCTGAGAAATTAATGAAAATACAAGAATAACAACAACAGCTTCTATTTATTATCTGTCTGCCATGTGTCAGGTGCTATTCAGTTCCCTGACCCATCTATTTAAGGCTGCAACAAAGCGTTGTGGGCAGATATTATTATTCCCAATGTGTGGATGAGGAAACCGAGACTGATTAATTGGTTCCAGGAAAACAGACCAAGTCATATAAACTCGGTCCTTTGAGTTTCCTGTTTATGCCTGCCACGCAGTGCAATGCCATTGTTTTCATGTGCAGATCGATGCTGAGAGTATTATTTGATTCCATGCTGTCCTCTGCGTGTGGCTCCTTAGGTCTCTCATTGCTCTGGCAGCATGGTCTATGCTGAAAACAAACAACGATTCATGAATAGGGGAATTACTGATCTAGCCTCATCGATATCTCATGTATTACTACTTCCCACTATGTGATTTTAAGGCATTCGTTGAAGCTGATTCTTTCTAGGGTAAAGCATCATTTTATCTCTCACACGAGTGACACACTGCCTTGCCTCTTTAAACACAGCATGTGTACCTTTCCATCTGTCCCTGAGGCATCACCTTAGTGGTGGTGCCCTCTGTTTTCTGTGCCTTTGACCGGCCTTTCTGCTCTCAGTTGGTTTCCTGTGACATAACCCTAGTCTGCAGTCTTTAATATGCTGCACTCGGAGAAATTAGCAGATGACCAGTCTTGATGGGACCGTGCATAAAGCCAGAACAGAGAAGGTCCAAGGAAGAGTCAATCCTTTGGGAGCAAAGAGTCACTGTTTAAAAGGCACCTTTTGCCTATACTCTGGGTGCTCTGCTTTCTAGGTAGTTGGAGTTGTAGGTAAGCTAAGCCATGGTGAGTGTTCACAGTAGATTCCACATTTCTGCTATCATGGGAGTCAAGAGCAGTGAGGGAGGCACTCACAGGAGGCAGCACAAATGGATGTTTGGTGATCTTAAAATGCTGTGGGTTTTGTCCCTTTCCTCAAGTGCAGGAGGGAGCAAAGCACCCGCCCAGCGGTCTCTTCCTTTCCCCCCACAGCATGGAACCTTGGTTACCTGCAGAAGGGTTGGTACTGGTTTTAGGAACTGGCACGCAAGGGTAGTGGTCCTTGCATTGTCCTAGCTTCCAGGGCTGTGCCTGGGACTCTTCCCATTGCAGAGCTGGCTCAGGGAGCAATCACAATCTTAAGCAAATACACAGCTAACAATTCCACTGATGGATTTTCTGATGAAGATAAGTCGCAGGAAAGATTGTTCAGTGAGCTGGAGTGATGCCATTGTAAGTTCTGCCAAGTTACTCTGAATCTTTTGTTCCGTGAACTGCCTGTTCCCCTCTTTTGCCTATTCTTCTATTGAGTTATACTTGCCAATCTTGCTGATTGGGGTGTGCGCTTTGTAAACCAGGAAACTAACCTTTTTCATCATCGATTGCAGACAATGTCTTGTGTTATTTTATTTATGGCATTTATTTTTGCCATGCAGAAATTGTACATTTTTATATAGTCAATTGTATCAATTGTGGTGGGTTTTTTGTTTTTGTTTTTCATTGTTTGCGGTTTTTTTTTGTTTTTTTTTGGCTTCAAGATTTCATAGTCTGCTTAGAAAAATCTTCTCCACTAAGATCAGACATTTTGCACGTTTCCTCGGAGACATTTATGGTTTCCTTTTTAAAATTGAAATCTTTGATCCAAGTAAAATTTCTTTTGGTGTTAAGGGTTGAGGGAAGGTTCTAATTTCATGATCCCCACCCCCAACTGATTAGCAATAGTCCCCAGCTCATTCACCGAATGATCCCTTTCCTCACTAAATTAATATACCACTTTTATCATACACGAAATTTCCACGTGTATTGCGTCCTATTTATGGTCCCCTCCTATTCTGTTTCATTGTCTATTTCTTTCCTCCACTCTAAACTGTTTTAATTGTTATTTTGTGATGTATTTTAATAACAAGTACTAGCAGTGCTATCTCATCATTCTTCTTTGGACCTTTTCTAGCTATTTTTATATGTCTATTTTTTCAGATAAATTTTAATATCATTTTATCAAACCCCCCAATGCTCTTGGTATTTTAATTGAAAGTCCTTTGTTCATATATGTTAATTTAGGAAGAATAACATCCAAAAAGGGGCATGTCTTCCCATTTACTCCAGTGTTTTTTTATCAACGTCATTAGAGCTTTAAAGTTTCCTTCTTATAGTGCCTATAGACTCTTCATTAAATTTATCCCTATGAGTTTTGATCTTTCCAGCCGATATAGCAAATGAAATATGTGCTTCTCACATATTTCAACTGGCTACGTGGCTTTAGGCACATCACACACCCTCTCTAGGCCTCTTCACCTAAAGCTAGCTGAGGCGTGTACGAAGTAGTCCTTACCTAGATGGAGGATACTGGTATTTTCAAGGGCAGCTTTGCCCTCATTGCATTTTCATGGGAAAGACCCAGGGTCAGCTCAGTTTCTCTGGTCCCAGCTGTGCAAACAAATACCTGGGTCAACCCTAATTGAAGTCTCTGTGCATCCTCTGCCCCCTCCAGTGATTCACCAAGAGTCAACTGCAGGCTGGATACTCCAGCAGGATGGGAAGTAGGTTTATCCATACCCAGCCACCCTTTATTGGGCATCTACCATGTGCCAGGCACTTAGATGGGGCCGTTGGTTGTTTATCTGATCAGGGTGGACAACAACTTTGGACAATTCATGCTTCCAAGTGCAATTTGCATTTTGGGGTTGAATTCTGAGTTTGTTTGGCCTCAGTGTACCATGTACGCTGAGCAGATGAAACAGTCAAGGGCCTCTTCTTCAGGGTGTCATGAAGACACAGCCAGGGTGTGTGGTGAGATGCTGGGCGTTCATCGGGAGTACTGGAGGGAGGGGAGGCTCAGAGAGAGAGCAGTTTTTACGGCGACTGTGATTCTAAAACTAAGAATGTCAGGGCTGGCCAGCGTGGGAAAGCCAGTTCAACCTCCCTTTCAGGCAAAATCTCTTCCACACTTTCCTGCTGCCCGCACGCCCCACTGTGTTGACCACCTGGTGACAGACTCACACTCCTTGCTAATTCAGGAGGGACGCATTGACGCATTTATTGGTTAGCCTAATTGTTTCCTTAATTGAAAGTCAGCAGATAAGCACAGCTTTCTTTCCCATGCAAAAGAGGCTTGAACTAAAAGAAACAAGCCGATGGCGTAAAAAAACAAATGCTAGCCTTAGCCTGGCTTTGGGGAAGGAGGGCTTTGTGCCTGTGTTCTTGCATCATAATGTATTTGAGTTAATTTGACTGGTGGGGGTGCTAAATTAGCCAAACACTTTAATAGGATTGAAACAGGATTGAAACAGGCTACTTTCAGGCCTTGCATTGATAAGAATGGACTGGCTAAGCCCTCTTTTCTTTAAGGAAACAGCCCCCACACTTGTGCAGGCCAAAATAATTAAGTAATTAGCAGAGGCATTTGTCAAAATGCCCAGTGGGGCTGACGAAAATGACAGCTTTGAGAAGGATGAAGAGTTTGCAAATAGCATTTTCTCCAAGCTCTGGGCTGGGGTCAGGCCTGGAGCCTGCAAGGAAAAGGCTTGCCTGGGACTCCAGGGTCCCAGCTCAACCTTTGGGGTTCAAGTTCACTTCCCTGTGGCAAAAGCCAAGCTCCTATTTCTAAGGAGACTTTCTTGAAAGGCCTTTGGAACATCAAAGGGCTCTTAACACGCAGCAAGTAAGTGAAAAATAAGGTAGTCATTTTCCTTTTCAAAGGATTGAAACCGTTAAACAGCCAAGTCCATGGTGGAAAAAGCATTTGAAGTTTATTGAAATTAAAAGACTGGGGAAATAGCTGGAGGTTATGAAGCAGTCATCACCGCAAACAGTGAACTAATTCTACCTACTGTGTGCAAGGCAAACTCCTGGGTTTTCTTAGGTCCGTATGGACCTCTACCCTTAAGAGGTGTACAGTGTTTGCTGTTGTAGGGTGGATTCAAGATGGATAAATCAAGAGAGATTCTCTCAACATAAGAAAAAAGCAACACTAATAGTACCACTTACAGGCTTCTTCAATATGTCAGGCACACGGTATTTCATTCAAAACCCCTATGATGCTGACATTTGTTTTTCTCCTTTAATGGATGGGGAAACTGAGGCTCAGAGAAGTCAGGAAATGTAGAGCTGAGAGGCAATGTAAAAGAGAGATTGAGAGCAGTGGAGTCATAATAACCTGGTCTGACAGCAGAGTCTATTTGTATAGGTCAAAGGAATAAGAACCAAGAAGAGAACTACATCTGGAAACTAGAAGTTGTTGGTGGCTGGAGAGTGGCCTTTCAGTGGAGTGAAATGGGAGGTCAGATGTCGTGAGAATAGGTTGTGAAGAGTGAGTCTTCCAAAAACAGCCAAGGGGAGAAATCTCACTATTTATTGGTCCAGTTAAGGAAGTTTCCCAAGTCAGGGGGAGAAACTCGAAAAGAGGGAGAGTTTGAAGATGTCAGAAGAGGAGAGGATATTTGAGAAAAACAGGTTTTTCCTGGAGGAGGTGAGCCAGAGAGTGACATGCAGCTTGGGGGCTGGGGAAAGGAGAGTTGACTGTTTCTGAGAAGGAGGAAGAAACACAGGAGAGGTTGTATAAAATCATTGTGACATTTGAAGTTAGAAAGGTGGGAGTTGATTCAGAGGTGCTTTTGGGGGCAGGGGAGGAGAGCTGAGAAGACTCAGTGGAGGGGAAGTGGCCTGCATGGTACTGTCAATGGAGGAAGTCACCTTAGGCCAAGAGCAGTGGGGCTGGATGGTAATGGGGTGGAGGAGGTTGGCCAGACAGGAGGCCTGGGAGCTCAAGATCATGGAGGCGGAGTATTCCCATAGGTTTCAGTGGTATCTGGGCTGGGGCGGGGGGGGGGTCACTGGAGTGGGGGCAGGATTGAAAGTTACAGGATCTTAGAAGACCAAAGGCCAGGGGGCCTCTCCTGAGGGATGGCAGGCAAGGGTATGTCAGGTACTGAAGTCTTCCAGGAGGGCAGATGAGGATGGCGACAAAGATAAGGTGAGAACTGTGTAAACATCGTGAGGGCTTCCAGCGGGAAGAGTTGGGGCAGTGGTGGTGACTAAACAACCTGGAGGACCAAGAGGAATCCATCACCTCTTCTTTTAGAGGCAGCAAGAAACATCGGAGCTTTCGGGGTCAAGACCAATCTGGTTTCTAATACTGGCTCTCCACTTACTCGTGGTGTGACCTTGGAGAAGTCACCAGGAACATCTCTGAGTGTTAAAACTCATCTACAAAATGGGGACGCCACACCCGCTTGTGGGGTGTACGTGAGGATTAAACAAGGTAATGATTGTGAAGAAGCTACAACAGCACCAGGCACACAGCCAGTGCTTGGTAAATGGCAGCTGTCAGGAAAAGACCTCAGGTCATCTGGTCCCACAGCTGAGGAAAAGGAGTCCCAGCAAGGCCACAGATTAGGGAAGATGGTGGAGTGCAGGGCTCTGGTGGAAGCCACATGAGGTTGGGGGGTAGGACAGGAGAGATTCTGGAATCTGTAAGGCCCCCAGCGAGGTGCTGGCTTTGGGGAGAGACCGGGTTGTGTGTGTTGGGGGTGTGTGTGTGCCATGACTCTGTCCAGGGAGATGAGAGCCCCTAGGGACGTGAAGCTTGCCTTCTAAGTATATGTGATATCTTCTAAGCAGCCAAGTGAGCGCGTTGTCTAGAAGGGAAGGTGCCTTGTCCGTTTGCTCTTGATCTAAACCCCAGGCATTGATCTCCCTCTTTGATGAGAGGACTATTCCAGGTCTGTTTACACCTCGGAGCTTGGACTCGTCATGGTGGCAATTCCTCTGTTTGGAGATTCATTTGCAGTGGCCAATATTTACCTTTGTATGCCCAGTGTCTGACACAGAGTAGGTGCTCTATAAGTATTTACTGAATCAATGAATAAGTAACCTTGTCTTTGTTTTTGGTGGCAACACGTTTTTCTATCCACTTCTGCAGTTGGTTGGCTGTGTGGGGGTGAAGGATCCAGGTTCAGGAGCTGGACAAATGAGGGTTTGAATCCTACCTTTATCACTTAATACTGGTGACTTTCTCCAAACTGTCTACCTTCACAAAACCTCAAATTCCTCATCTATAAAGTGAGAACAATAATACTTCTTTGACGATTCCATGATCTATGGCTGGGTTGTCTTAGCATCCTGTCTGTCTGACACTCTCAGTAATGGTGGCTATTTTTTATGTCATCATAGCACTGGATATGGCAGCACACACAAATTAACCTTCCCTTCACTTATTTAAAGCTGGGGGCCTCTCTTGTCCTACATTCTAGAAAGTGCTATGAGGAAGTTAAGGGACTGAAGACATATCCCTGTTTCCCTCCTCCATTTAATGCCCACTTGGTTTGGTGCTTTGGTGAAAAGAGTGCCAAGCAAACCATCCTCTAATCACAACTCTGAGGCGCCTTCATCCTCAAGTGTGTCTGCCTGGCAGGGATGCTAGGTAAAGGCTTGCCACAAAGAGACCTTGCATTTTGGGGCGCTCACCGCCAGCAGGAGAAACCCTCTGCATGGAAATTAATTTGCAGCTGACAAAAGGCAAATTGCTGTCATTCTTTTTTTTTTGCTTGAAGCCTGGAATGTAACCTTGTACAGCTAGCTGCCCCAGACATTCCAGGTGACAGCTTCCATTAGCCCAGCCCAAATTTCTAGCTTAAAGGGTGGGGGCGGGGGGGGGGGAGCAAAAGAACTTAAGTAATTTTACAGGGGCAAAACCCCCAATCATAATTTAATTCTACCAACTTCTATCACTTTGAATTCCCTCCCACTCTTGTCAGCATACAAAGCAGAATCACTGTGCAGTTCCTATCATGTATGTGTTTCTCTTTGCTTAACCTTCAGTCTTGTATGACCACAGTGCACGAGCTTGTAACTTTTAGTTGGATGGGAGACTCCTTCCCATGATCTACCAGTGTCTTATTTGTGTATGACTAGCTGTGAGGTCATGAGAGCTGGGCCTCCTTCGCTGTATTCCTTTGCAGATGCCTGGGATGCAGAAGGATCTCAGTACATGTTTGGTGAAGGAATGAATGAGTGAATTAATGAATGGGTGGTTTCCAGTTTTTCCCGAAGGCCTGAGCATCTCTGTCTGTCTAGTCATAGACTTCTATAGCATTCCAGGAGAAAGGGCATCTTTTAGATGCGGTGCTGGTCTCCTTCCACTTAAAATATGTCCCCTAGATGCCTGTCTGGGGCGGTTCCGTGGAATGCCGGTTGAATGGAATGCCTTTTGGGCTTAGTGAGAACCCGAGGCCGCTGCTGCCATCTTGTGGACAATATTTGAAACACAGGAGAAATGACAGCAGCTTTTACACCTTTTCTTTTCCCCCAAAGAAATCTTAGCTGATTCTATGATAGAATATTCTCCTTGGCAATGCGTCAGGCCATATTTCCAGATCCATGCTTAGCTTATTTATATTCCTTTATTGAAATCATTATAATCATTATTAATAACTCACATTTATTGAATTCTAGGCACTGAGCTTTAAGTGCTGTAAGTGCTTTATATTGAAAAACGTTCTAATGCCTGTGCTGTCATTATCATCTCTACTGTGGACAAAGGAAATTGAGGCTCAGAATGGCTGCACAACTTGTACCTGGCTAGAAAACTGGAAGAGACAACCAGTATTTGACTCCAGCCTGTCTGGCTCAGGGCCAACTCTTGGCCATTATACAACACTCTTTCATTTTTTTTTCTTTTAGTTCTTCTTCTTCCCTTTCCAACCCCCTGTTGTGACAGTGTATCTGTACCTGTAGTAACACCAGGTCTTAGTAATTTGTTTATGCGTTTGCTTCCCCAACAAGACACTGAGCACTCTGGGAGTTGGTCAGAGCTGTTGAGTACAAAGACTTACGTGTCTCTGTGAACTAGCTCTGCACCGGGAGATTAGGACAATATAAACATGTGTTAAACTGGGGCACAGGCATTCCTCGTGTATGTGTGCCAGGGGTTGCAAAGCCACCGGAAAGACGGGGGTTATGTTCCTGGGATATAATTCATAATGAAGATTCACAAAGGTGGTGAGTAGAGGGATTAGGAATTTAACTAGTCAGTTACAGACTTATTTTTATATGAACTGGCTTCCCCAACAAGGTTCAGGTAAACTTTGGCCATTACCAAATCCATTCATACTTGCTTGTCTTTGCTCCTTGCTCTGGAACGCTTGACATAGAGTTGCCCACGTGAGAAGCAATTTATTGGCAGCTGGAGGGAGAGCGATAGCCTCTCTCTTTGAAGTTCTCCGGGATGGAAAGGGGTCCACAGTGAATATCACATTCTCCACACAGCCTAGGTTTTGAGTTGTACTACCCCAAACATGTCCTCTGTATTGGATGAAAATTTACAGGCAGTTTTCATTTGAGGCAGTTCTAGACACAGGGTCAAAATTCCAATTAAAATGAAAAGATTGTGAAATGGCACGCAAAACTTAGAGTAAGTTTATAAATTAAAGCTAGACTTTCAAAAGGCTTCAAACTTGCAGGTAAACCCCCTCAGGCTTTAAGTCCATTTCCCTGTGTATGAGGGTACTTTGGGGTAGGAGTTCACAGAGTGCCCATGTGTCATTCCTTCATACAGAGGCAGTGTCACACCGAGCCACTGAACTCAGGACAGCTGTCCTTTCCGATCTATTCAATGACGGAGCAAAATTCACTCACAGTTGGCCAGACACAAGGCCAGGTGCTTCAAGGACATGGACATAGTAAGACAGGTTCTCTGCTCCTGTTGGGGCTGCAGGTTTCTCACTTCTAAGTACCAGTGTCCTGTATAGTAACACCTGCAGGGTCGAAAGACATACACAGAGAGACAGGAGATACAGAGAAGAAAGGATGGCCTAAGAAAGAACAAGAAAAGGGAGAGGGGAGGAGAGGAGCAAAGAGAAGAGACTCTAGAGGAGGTGACATAGATGACCCCCCAGAGGCCTTGGAGTCCTCCTGAAATATCCACGTTAGGGCTTTGATCTCATCTCAAACAAGCAAGTGCCCTCTCGGGGCCCTTCTAAAATGGCTGGCAGCAGCCATCTTCCACAGTTATTACAAAGACATCTTACCAGCTTCCTGTGTGTCCCCAGCACTGGCATCTTTGTTCTGAGGTCGAGTGTTGCAAAGGAAGTCTGCTCGCTATTATTAGGATTTTCATGTCATCATGCTACCTGCATGTGCCAGCCTTCTGGGCAGCAGGAGCTGGGCACGTGACCAGGTCTGGAGTGAGTAGGCTAGTGCTAATGGTGGCAACCTCAAGTGAGACCAACCCTCCAGATGACTAAGATTGTGAGAGACTGACAGAGCACATGGCCTGGGCACAGGCTTGGACCCACTTCTGTGCAGAGATGGCATGACTTCCATACAGGTGTGATTCCTGGATACCATCTCATCTACCTGCAGAGCTCACAGGGACTTCATGGCCCCAGTCAGCAAGGCGCCCAGAGGCCAGACCTCCCCAGACCACATGGCTTTGATCTTTCCATCATCTAGTTTGTTATCAAAAGTCTGGTGGAACAGAAATACTTGGGGAGGATTTTAAGAGCCGTACTCTTCATAATAGTTATGTATGCCAGATATATGGTTCTTCAAAGGATTGTGCTTTCGTATTGTTGGCCTAAAAAAATAAAAGTCAGGTTTTTTGTTTATTTATTTGTTTGTTTTTACCAGAAAAAAATGTGTTTATTCTGGAACAGCAAAGAATTGCAATTCAGAACACATAAGCGATGGCAAAACTATAGGCAAGTGTGGAGGGAAAAGAAGAGGAGTATTCTCATATTCATATGGAGGAAAGGGGGTAGTTGGGAGAGAATGTTGCAAACAGAAAGTCCATTGGAGGAAACTGGGAGTTCAAGGGTAGTGGATTTTCACTGCCTCCCTCCCCCGCCAGTTGTGAAAATCTCTCATTGGCTGAGCTGTTGCCAGGCAAGGAGAAAAAGCTTCTGTATTCCTGCTGGTGTAGAAGAGTAGAAAACATTTTCCTGTTGGAAATGAAAGATACATCTCTTCTGGTTTGGGGTAATTGAGGATGAGTGGTAGGGCATGAGAGTGCCCCTTCTGGCCTCTCAACTCCTTTTTAGTGAAGTTTCTCTTGTTAACTTTCAGAGTGTCATGCCCTGACTCTCATTAAAAGTTGTTACAAGAGACATTTTGGCACTTTACAAATAATAACGACACCAGCTAACATTTACTGTGGACTTAGCAAATGTTAGGGAACTGTGTACTAAGATCCTGGTGAGATGTTTCTATTACTTTAAAAAATTGTTTCATTCTTTTTTAAGGATTTGTATTAAAATATAGGTAACATACAATATCAGATTAGTTTCAGGTATATATCATATTTATTCAATAGTACCCACCTGGCACTATACATAGTCATTACCATACTATTGATTATATTCCCTATATTTTATATCCCCATGACTATTTTATAACTACCAATTTGTATTTTTTAATTCCTTCACCTTTTTCACCCTGTCCCCAAGCCCTCTCCCATCTACCACCCTGCTAGATCTAGTACCCATTTGACACCATACGTAGCTATTACAATATTATTGACTATATTCCTTATGCTATACCTTATATCCCCATGACTACTGTGAAACAAGCAATCTGTACTTCTTAATCCCTTCCCCCTTTTTCACCCACACCCCTGACCCCCCTCCCATCTGGCAACCATCAAAATGTTCTTTTTATCTATGAATTTGTTTCTGTTTTGTTGGTTTGTTTATTTTGTTCTTTAAATTCCACTTATAAGTGAAATCAGATGATATTTGTCTTTCACTGTCTGACTTAAAACACTCAGCACAATACCCTGTAGATACATCCACATTGTCAGAGATGGCAAGATTTCATTCTTTTTTATGGCTAATATTCCACTGTATATATGTACCTCCTCTTCTTTATCCATTCATCCATTGAGGGACACCCAGGATGCCTTCATATTTTGGCTATGGTAAATGATGCTGTAATGAACATGTGGATAAGCACGTCCCCTCAAAGTAGCGTTTTGGGTTTCTTCAGATAAATATCCAGAAGTGGGATTACTAGGTCCTTCTTTGTCTCTTGTTATAGTCTTTGTTTTAAACTCATTTTGTCTGGTATAAGTACTGCTACCCCAGATTTTTGTTTGTTTGTTTGTTTCCATTTTCATGAAATATCTTTTTCCCTCCCTTTACTTTCAGTCTGTGTGTGTGTGTCTTATGATCTGAAGTGAGTTTCTTGTAGGCAGCGTATATAAGGGTCTTGTTTTCTTATCCAATCAGGCCCCTATCTTTTGATTGGAGCATTTAATCCATTTACAATGAAAGTATTGTTGATAGGTATGTAGTTATTGCCATTTCATTTTATATATATGTATAGCAGCATATATGGGTGTGTGTGTGTGTGTGTGTGTGTCTTAAAGAAGTCCTTCTAAGATTCCTTGTAATACTGGTTTGGTGGTGATGAACTCCTTTAGCTCTTTCTTGTCTGGGAAGCTCTTTATAGATCCTTCGATTCTAAATGACAGTTTTGCTGGGTAGAGTAATCTTAGTTGTAAGTCCTTGCTTCACTTTGAATATTTCCTGCCAATCCTTTCTGGATAGCAAAGTTTCTGTTGAGAAATCAACTGAAGGTTTTATAGGAACTCCCTTGTAGGTAACTAACTGCATTTCTCTTGCTGCTTTTAAGAGTCTTTCTTTGTCTTTAAACTTTGGCATTTTGATTATGATATGTCTTGGTGTGGGCCTCTTTAGGTTAATCTTGTTTGGGACTCCACTTCCTGGACTTATATATCTATTTCCTTCTCCAGGTTAGGGAAGTTTTCAGTCATTATTTCTTCAAATGGATTTTCAATTCCTTGCTCTCTCTCTTCTCCTTCTGGTACCCCAATATTGTTACACTTGATGTTGTTCTAGAGACCTCTTAAACTGTCCTCATTTTGGGGGATTCTTTTTTCTTCTTGCTGTTCTGTTTTCTGCTACTGTATCTTCTAAATCACTGATTTGATCCTCTGCTTTATCTAATCTACTGTTGATTCCTTGTAATATATTCTTTATTTTCGTTTTTGTAGTTTTTATTTCTGACAGGTTCTTTTTTATGTTTTCTATCTCCATTTTTACATTTCCTATCTTTTTGTTGAAGTTCTCCCTGAAGTCACCGAACATCCTTATAACCTGTGATTTAAACTCTACATCTGGTAGGTTGCTTGTCTCCATTTTTTAAAATTCTTTTTCTGGAGCTTTTTCCTGTTCTTTTATTTGGGACATGTTTCTTTGTCTCCCAATTTTGGCTGCCTTTCTGTGTTGCTTCTATGTATCAGGTAGGTCTGTTATGTCTCTTGGTCTTAGTAGAGTGGTCATATGCAGTAGGTGTGCTGTGGGGATCAGTGGTACAGTCTTCCTGGTCACCTGAGCTGCATACTCCAGGTGTGTCTTTTGTGTGAGTTTTGTGTGCCCTCTTGTAATTGAGCCTTGGTTGCTGTTTGCACATCAGTGGGAAAGATCGACCCTTGAGCTCACTGGTTGTGAGGACTGTCCATGACTACAGTGGAGGAGTTGTGGTGCAGGCGCTGACCCAACAGAGCAGGATCTGCCTCAGCAGGTCTCTGGTGCCTGCCCAATCTGCCCTTGGGTGTGTCATCCTTGGAGGCAGCTGGGTGATGCTCTAGCTCGTTTTGAAGCTGACCACTGGATGCAACATTCCTAGGGCCACCTGGGAGGAGACCCACTTCAGATCAAGTTCAGCTGCAGCATATGCCCCACTGAGGGCCACCTGGCAGGAGCCACAAAGCAATCCACAGATGGCTCATGCTATGCTTGGAAGTGCCTTGAGAGGCAAAGCCATAAACCAAGGCCAGCTGCCACTTAGTGCTGGGCTTAGAGCTATTCAGCCAGAGATACAGGGCATGCTCAAGCCAGATGCTGCTTGTCTGGGTTCCACGAACCTTTGAGAGACCATAGGAAAGTCTACAGCATGAGTCAAAGCAGGTGATTTGTAAAAAAAAAAAAAAAAAAGCCACTGGCTGTGCCCGAAAGTTGGGAGGGGTGGGGTCTCAGAATCTTCGGGGTGGAGCCAGGTTGATGGAGATTCAAATATGGCGGCTTCCTGCGTCTGAACGCCAGGAAGGGGGAGGTCTCAACAAAGAAACAATGGCTTCTGCCAGCTCCTCTGTCTGGGAGAAAGTTGCCCCTCCAGCCCTCATCCTGAGGCCAAACACCTCAGTTTCCCCTGTTGCCTGTCGCCTCTCCAGCTGCTATCCCAGTGCTGAAGCCCGTGATTCTGTCGGTGAGTAAATCCATGTGTGGTCCTTTTAAGAGGAGCACCTGGTACTCCAGCCGCCTTCCACCTCACTCAGCCACTCTGCTGGTTTTCACAAACAGAAACTATGGGGACTTCTCTCCCTGGCACTGGAACATTGGGCTGGGATACTGGTGTGGTGCTGGGACCCCCTGCACTTTTGGGGGGACATCCACAGCTGAGATATCCCTCCCGATTTTTAATGGGTACATGCAGGTGTGGGTCCAGCCCTTTCTGTGTATCTACCCCTCCTACCAGTCTCAAGGTAGCTTCTTTTGTATATCCGTAGTTGTAAGGTTTTGGTTCAGCAAATTTGAGGCGATTCTCAATGATGGTTGTTCTGTAATTTAGTTGTAATTGTGACGTGGTAGAAAGAGAAAATGAGCACAGTGTTTACCTACTCCACCATCTTGACTGGAAACTCTCTATCCCTTTTTGGTGTAAGAATTAACTGCTGTTTCTGAGAACCTGGTGTGATCTTTTTCTCTCAAAGCCTCTTTTGAAAAAAGAATATGAAAAAATTTTATTTAAAAATTGGTGAGGTTTAAAAATGGACTTAGATCTTAGTTTACCGTTTGGGGATTCTTGCTCAGATTATTTTAAGCACACTGAGAGTTCTTTAGCAGAATTCACATTTTCTAAGTGAAAAAAGTCCAAGTACATGCTCTTTCTGAAGGGTGTTGGAGGATTTCTCTGCCTCTCCAGTCACAGAGGGAAGACTACTGTCCCCACAGGAGGTCCTTGGGGCACACACATTGCAGCCTTTTATTAAGACCTAGCAGCCCCCTCTTCCCTGCACTGCTCTTGGGGGTCCAGCAATCAGTGCTTTGGAAAGGCACCCCACAGGGATAGAGAGTGGCTAAGGGAGGGCCCTCCGTTCTGTCTCAAACCCTCTCAGACTCCGTTGGGGGGTGGGTATAAATTGGTACTACATTTCAGGAAAGCAACTGGCAATTTGTCTCAAGGGCCTTAAGTATACTCCTGCCCATTCACTCAGGAAATTTTCTTCTAGGGATTTAACTTAAAAAGCTAAATGAGAAATTCATTCATTCATTGAACAATGGCTGCTCTTTCATATACTATGTTGGGTGAACAAGACACTGTCCTACCTTTATAATGCTAACAGTTTAATAGCTCTAGAGGCCCTGAACTACAGGTAAGGATCTTTGTTGATGGACATTTAAATAAAGCAGCAGTATTTAAAATAGCAAAGAATTGGAAACAACATATGTCCAATGATAGGGTATTAGTTCAATTATAGTAGATACTTATGATGAAATTTTATATGGCTAATATATATATTTGTTTTTTCCATGTTGTAGAAAAATGTTTATGAAATACAATTTTAAGAGGGGGAAGAAAGGCAAGCTATAAAACTGGAGAGTTGTGAGGGCAAAGCCAGGGAAGTTCTGGGGTTGGGATCCCAATTTTATACCTTAAAAAAAACAAAAAAGACTAAACGGAAGTAGTGCAAAATATTCACCGTAGTAATCTCATGATCATGAAATTATGGATTTTTTTTTTTTGCATTTCCTATAGTTTCTATAATGAATATAAATTAATTTTAAAATCTTAAAAGCAATAATGAGATAAAAGGAGAAATTACTAAGAGGCGTGTTCAGGCCTTCCATGCTGTGGGTGGAAGGAGGGAATTATCCCTCAGGTTCTTCCTATCTGCAACATTCCTTCTGGGATCGCCCTCCATGGCTGAGGTGACACTGTATCCAGGGTCTGCACTACACTCACTGCATGGGCCAATGGGAGCCAAGAGTGAAAACTCATCGAGGACACACTTGGAATCTGTATGACCAGGAAAGCCAATTTGTTTTATTCTGGAAGTCCTCCTGTCATTTACCAGGACAAATATGGTGTAGGGATCGGTCCGTGAAATGGAATGAAAATTACAGTAAAAATACAGCGCTTTGGGGGAAAAAGAGACAGTCATTAAATAATTTAATTTAATCCTTTAGTTTTTGGGTCCCCTAATTTAGTTTTGTTAATACTCTATCCGACCTAAGCAAGCCATGTAGTAGGATCTCAAGGAATGAGATCAGCAGATACAGTGGCTTTGGAGTCGAATTGTTCAGGTCTAAATCCTGGCTCTGCCACTAAATTGTTGAGTGATCTTGTGGTAGTTACTTAACCTCTCTGAGCCTTCCTCATATGTAAAAAAGGAAAAACGTATAACCTACCCGACTGAGTCTATGGGTGCTGGATTTAGCCATCAAAAGGCCTGTCTGTGACCAGTGTATTGGTCAGAAGGCAGGATTCCCCCCTCAGTCAGTCAGCAAGTATTACCTGCCTCCTAGGGAGCCATCAGGGACAGGACAAAAGTAGGTCCCTGACTTCATAGGGGGCTCTATCTGAGAGGACCTTTCATTCTCTCAGCATTTTTTATATTGTAGTAAAATATACATAACATAAAACTTACTATTTCTAGGTGTACAGTTCAGTGTCATTAAGCACGTTTACACTGTTGGGCAACAATCCACAGAACTCTTCTCATCTTGCTAAACTGAAACTCTGTACCCATGAAACACTAAATCCTCATTCCCCCTCCCCCCAGCCCCTGGCAACCTTCATGCTACTTCTGTCTCTATGAATTTGAGTACTCTAGGTACCCCATTTGGGTGGAATCATACAGTATTTGTTCTTTTCTATCTGGCTTATTTCACTTGGTATAATGTCGTTAAGGTTCACCGTGTTGTAGCATGTGTCAGAATTTCTTTCCTTTTTAAGGTTAAATAATATTTCGTTGTATGTACATCCCACATTTTATTTATCCATTCATCTGTTGATGGACCTTGAGTTTCTTTAACCTTTTGGTTATTGTGAATAATGCTTCTTTGAGCTCGGGTATACAAATACCTGTTTGAGTCTCTGCTTTCAATTCTTTTGTGAATATACCCAGAAGTGGAATTGCTGGATTGTATGGTAATTTTATGTTTAAAATTTTGTGGAAATTCCTTAGCCTTTTTATCTGCTTTCTCTAATTAGGAAAGTGCAGTTAGAATTTGGGGGGAGGGGGGAAATCACCGTTATTTTGGATAGCAGTGATTCACCTCCTTTCAAAGGCTACATTTCAAAACTAGAACATGTCTGTCACCTTCTGGCCCATATCTGTTTGACTGTTCTTGTCCTGTGACAATGCTGCGGCTACGGCTGCTGCTGATGATTAGGGTGACAGCTAGCATACACTGCGTGTTTACTTTGTCCCAGGCACTGTTCTCAACACGATTGCATCTTTTAAATCCCGTTATCTTCACAATTATTCTATGAAGATTATTGTCTCAGTTTTATAGATGAAGAAACTGAGTCCAAGACATGCAGAACCATGAAACAATTCTGGGACAGATAAGCTCATGTCGTTCAGCACTTCCTTTCACCAACGAGGGACAGGAGGCTGGAGAGGAAATGCCCAAAGTCACAACGTTGCATTATGACAGGGTAAAGTCACAGGCTTCCAGGCGTCTGGAATTCTTAGCCCCGTGCTCTTGCCTGCTCTTAGACAGGATTCCATTCATTCATTTTGTTTATCCTGTTGACCCAGGTGAAACCTCATCTGAGAGGCTGCCGTGCCTCATCGGTGTCCAGCTGGATATTCCTGGTCCTCTTCCTGATAATTGTTGGGGCAGGACTTAGCTGAAATATGACGGGAGAGGATTACGGGTTTGGCTGCAGGATTTTGTGAAAACACATGGAAGTAGCACATTAATATTAGTCAAGGATTGAATGGGCCTTTTTAAGAAGTTGAGATAAATTTTGGCAAAATCAGGTTGCCTTGAGAAGCATTGACTTTACTGTGAGGGAGTCAAAAAATTATGATCTTTCTTTCTTGTTAAGTTTATTTAAATAGTAAAAATCTAGAGTCTGCACGTCCTACCAAGTTGCACCCCTGAAGTTACGAGTTTGGCCATGCAGATGGTGGGCCTGTGTTTTTCATTATGTTCCCTTACTCGTTAGGTTTTGCAGTTAGTCCGCGCTACACGTTTCTCTTGTGTTTTTCTTGAACTTCATGAACTCTGGCATTTCATTTCAGGGATGTATATCCAAGGGGAAAGCAGCCTTCCTTTGATCTTCCTTAGGACCCCATTATGTTTAACCTAAGAAAGATTAGGGAGTTGCCATTCAACGCTGAACAAACACAAAACTCAGCTGCAAAGATGGTGGGTGCTTAATCTATTTACAACATCGACTCCATTATGAACTAATTCCACATCAAGCCAACTTTGAAAAGCATTCTTCCAAATGGAATTCCCATCTGCCTTGGAGGCTACATGCATGTGGTCCAGAGTACTGAATGTATGGGCCACACAAAGAAATCTATTTAGCATGAAATATTTAAACTGTAAAGAGTTTTTAAACTTTGAAATCATTGTCAATGTTGGTTCCCCATATGGTAGTCGAGTTGTACTTTCTCTGAACTGGACAGACGTTTCTGGAAAGCTCCCTTGCCTTCTTGTTGTATTTGTAATAACATCTGCTGAACAGTGGTGAAACAAGTCAGCTCCAGTCTTTGCACAAACAATCCTCTGAGCTGGGGTGAGCTCAGAGGGGCAAAGAGCTAGCTACCCCTTGGCCAGCACCTGGAAAACCTGGCTGTGCAGCTCCCCTCTGCTCCCTTTTCAAAATGGGTTTCAGAACTCTGCCCACCTCTTAAATGGCTCTTGAAAGCAACAGGCAGGTTTAATTGCGACATTTTTTTTTTTCTAGCCTCAATATGAGAAAGGAAGAACAAAACAAAATCAAGTATTAGCCTGTCAGGATTTTCGGTTCCCTGTCACCCTCAAGACATTGATGGAGATTTATTTTCCTAATGAAGGTTCCAGTGTTAATGTGGCACTTGCTAGAATCAGTTAGGACTCGGTGTTATTTAATTCTTAGTGAAGCGACAATCTGACTGGACTGTGATTAGTTCCAGCTTTTAGCTATCATTTATAGGTCACCAGGCGGCTAACCACCTCAAATGAGGGACCATTATCTTTTGACAAGATGGAGCTTTTTCTGGGGGGATGGGAGGAGAGGGAGGAGTACTACCCAGAAAGCCCAGCTCAATACTCTCTTTGGAAATTAGTTCATTCCTAATAGAGCTTTGCTGACATTTTCTCAAAGGAACTACACTAGCAGATTCCCGTTAGGTATGAAGGAAAGGAGGAAAAGGAGGAGGAAAAGGAAAGGAGGAGACTTTCCTCATAGCCATTCATTTATCTGCTCAGCAACCATAACTTGAGTGAGGCACTTGGGAGAGTGTCCTAGTGAATCGTGGAAAGAAGGCTAACACTCAGACTACACATACTGGATGGCTGTTCTCATTTTTTTAATAGCCACGATTCATTGGCTAGGGTGAAGCATCTGCTCTGATTGGTTGGTGCCAAGCCCATACTGATTGTTAAATATTCCAAATAACAACTTTGCCTGGAAGAACTTTGCTCTTTTGTGGAGCCTACTTTTTTTCTCCAAGAAAAGGCCATTTTAAATAAAACTGTGCCCCCTTTATCATTAGAGTATAAATTAGATAAAAGCTGCCGGCATCCTGTTAATTATAAGCAAGATGATGTGACATTGTTAGAAAGTAGTAGTTTGGGCGTAGGTACAATATGACTTAAAAGAGTTAGGTTATGTGCAGTTGGGGGCCTAGTCCATGAATAGCTGGCTACTCATAGTGAGAGCCATAATGATACTTCGCCAATGCCATAGCAGGGGAGGGCCCATTGATCCCCAAACTGGGGAAGCCTGAAACCACTGGGACAATGCAAGTGTCCCTATTACCACCCACACATATCAACCTTTACAATAGCACCTGGTGGGGCAAGAACTGACATCTTTTCCTACCTCCCGAACTTGGGCACCCTCCCCTTCCTTCTCTCTGGGTCTTGAGAAAGTAGGAGACAATCTCACATCTTGCTTTTTTCCTATCTAGTACATCTTAGAAGGAAAAGAACCTGTTCTTAGTTCTACTTTTGGAACTAAAACATCACACGTTAACTAGTCTGATGCAACACCTAAAGCTTCCATGTATAGAGTACCTGCCGGGCATCAGGTATTGTGAAGGTACTTTACATAGGTGATTCCATTTAGCTCTCCCCCCAATGCAGAGAGGGAGGCACTTTATTGCTCCCAAGTTGTGGATGAATCTGAAGCATGACCCAGGATGCAAATCCAGGCCTGCTGCTCCCTGGGGTGCATTTTACAGGTGTTACCTCTGCCCTTAAGGAGCTGTCAGTTGTGAAAATGAGGCACACCTACACAGCTACAAGGTGAAACAAAGTATAGCATTGTTTGTCAAACTTGAGCTCTTAGTTTTGCAGGGAAAAAAAATTGTTATAAACCTCGAACAGTGACGTACATTTAAAAGTTATCTAAATACACACAAACGTAAACTTTGCGTAAACTTATACTGCTAATATTTTGGTGCATTTCCTTATAAACACATATGTATTTGGGTTTTTATTTTATATAGATTTGTATTATGCTTTGCATTTCCCATGTCATTTTCCTATGTCAGCAATACAATTTAAAAAAATGGATGTTTTTTTTTTTCTTGTTCCAATATATGGGATTTCACCATGTAGTCAACTATTTCCCTGTATTTGGGCATTTAGGTTGTTTCTGATTTGTGCCATTATAATGTTATATACATTTCTGTACGTGAACCTTTGGCTGCCTTATTGATTATTTCCTTGGAGTCAATACTCAGGATTGGAATTACTGGGTTAAATGGCACAAACATATTTAAGGCTTTTAACATATTTCTTCAGAAACGTTGTACTAATATGTAAACTTCTGGGATTGCAGGATCACTTCAAGGGCCCAAAAAGTATCAAGGAGAAAATGGTATTTGAACCAGAACTTCAAGGGCAGGCAGGGGTTCCTCGGTGCAGGTGGGTGAAGGCGTTTCCAATGGGAGATGACCTGTACAGACTCAGGGAGGAGAATACAAGGTGCTTGGGGGAGGGCAAGCATTTTGATTTAGCTAGTGCTGTGTCTCTCAACCTTTTAATGCAGTGAGCACACTTTGAACACTAGGATTTTTGGCAGAACTTTGAAGGGACTTAAAATGTTCAAAACATGAAACAACTCAGCAATAACACCAAGACAGTCACCACTGCAGAGTAACATTGTCTAACGGTCCAAAAGCATCACCACTCTTGCACCATTTCTTCTTCTGTGGTTGCTCTTGGTTCATTTCTTGTTTCTGTGCTGCTCTTTGAATAGAATGGTTTACTGATCTCACCATGGTCTGATATAGTAACAGGAAAATATTCTCACAGATTCGAGAAGACATGCTGCCAGTCTATGTGTTGGCCTGGAGCCACACTGGGTTGCTGCTGTCACTTATTACTTGACCATCTCAGCTCCATGCTCCCCTTGACAGCCCTCCCACGGGTGGTACTGTATTGTGGTTAAAAGAAGTTAAGAAAGAAAGAACCCAGACGGCCTGGGTTCAAATTCTAGCTCTACCACTTATTGTGTGGCCCTGGGCAAATTACTCAGTTTCTTTCTGCCTTCATTTCTTTAACTATAAATGGGGTTAAGAATGTTGCCTACCTTCAGGTAACCCTCAAGGGTTACCCTGAGGATTAAATGAGTTAATGCACATAGAGCACTTAAAACAATGCTGCACATAGAATAAGTACTTTTAATATGTGTTAGCTTATTATTTATTATAGTAGCCTCAGTTTGACCCATTGGCCAAGATTTGGCATCACACCTATAAAGGGTTTATGGCCAAGTGGTATTCCATGACATTTCATCCACTGAAATCCAGAGAACTAGAAAATGCTCCTTTCCAACTCAGCCCACAGCTAAAACAAACGGCTATGTGTCAAAGGTGAAATATTTTAATTGGGTTTATCATACAAGTTGAATAGAATCTCGTGACATTTATCCATATAAAATATTATAACAATGGTTGCAGGCATAAATAAGAATGACTGTAAATCATTTGTTTTCATAATGCACAGTCCTTTTTGTTGATTACAAGTAAGAAGTGTATGAAGTCAAGATGTAGAAATTTTCAAATTTAATTTCAGCAATTTCCAAAAATTGAATTATACAAATATAGAACTGAGGACACATTTTAAAAAGTCAATATTTAAATGGAACCAGCCACCTTGAAAAATATTCTGAAAAACATGGTAAAAATTTTAATACTTCAAAAGATAACAAGATTAAAATGTTGCTAGTTGGCCTGACTTTCCAGGACCTAGTCCCTCTGGAACTCAGGGAAGTAGTGTAACTTGCCCCTGGAATGTAGTCTAAGACACAGAGAAAATCACTTTTGATTTTGGTCCATAAACAGAGACAGGATTCCCTGGTTACTGGATGACTCTTGAAAAGAAGCCTTTGCTTTCATTATGCATTTGGCCTCACAATCTTCATTGACAAATAGTTCTGAAAAGGAAGCAGAGACAGTGTTAAAAATATATATGTGTATACTTTATATATAATTTATATGTATATACTTGGTATATATGTATATATATGTATACATATATGTATATATATTATATATAATATATATTATATATAATATATATATTATATATTATATATTATATATATATATTTAACTTAGGGTTTCTTAACCTTGGCACTGTTGACATTTAGGACTAGAAGATTCTTGCTGAGGACTATGCTGTGCATTGCAGGATGTTTAGCAGCATCACTGGTTTCTCCCCTACCCACTAGATGCCAGTAGCACCCACCCCCCAATAGTGACAAGCAAAATGTCTCCAGATATTGCCAAATGCCCTCTGAGGGGCAAAATCGCCCCTAGTTGAGAACCACTGATTTAAATCAATAGAATTTAAATTAAAAAAAAGAAATAATTATGAAGAATAGTTTTAATGGTTAAGACAGATTGGACTACCTACAATTAGGAAATAGTGTGCATGTACTCATAGTTAACAATCTGAAAGTATTATACTGGGGAAAACAAAGACATACAATCTCTGCTATTGTGATTGTGTGATTATGCTACTTAACACAAACTATCTACGTTATTATTAATATGAATTGAAATAAGAGTATCTGAATTCCTGGACTTTCTCTTCTCTACTTGGCAAACTGGTCTTAAATGTCCCCTCCTTGTTGAAACCATGCTTAGCAATTAACCCTTATGGTCATTTGTTCATCTCTGTAACAGCTTGCTGATTATAGTAATTTACTTGTTCATATATCTGCTTGTCCCTGGGCTATAAACTGCTTGTGGGTAGAAGTCATGACTTGGTCATGTCTACACCCCAATTCCTAGCCTATAGTGGATGCTTGTAAATTCCTTGAGTGGAGAAGTTAAGGTTCTACTTGTAGGCATACTGGCAAACTTCCCATCTGGACTCCCATTTATGACTGGGGTGATGAAGGGAGGTTATGTGATGTGGGCCTTAAAGAATAAATAAGATGTTGATAGATAAAACACAGGTGAAGGAATAGCACTGGCAAAGACATCCTGGCAGGTAAGGGCAATACTTGTTTTGGGGGTCCAACTACCTACTCTGGGTGGAGTTCAGGGTTTGTGTAGACCTGTAAGGAACCCGGGTTGGGGGATCTGTGAATGCTAGGACAAGGAGTCTGAAGGTAGGAAGATCAGTCGGAAATGCTTGATATAGTCCAGACATATGTGGCTAAAGGCCTGAGAGATTTCTCCTCCAATTCCTGAAACCAAAGTATTTTTCAGGCCATAAAATTTTGGCTGAAATTCGTGGAACCCTAAGAATGCAATTCTAACCACAGCACACATTACTTTAAATTTTCCAAAGGCCAAAGGGTTGTGACACCACAACTGCTAAGTGAGTCATTCTTCTAAATGGCAACCAAGGCAAGTACCAAGTTGGATGACCAACACCAATTCACACACACAAAAAGCCCAGGACTCGTACCGGTAAGGAGTACAGGAGCACGGCCAGGAAGAGCAACAAGATCAACAGGATCAGCAGGCCAATGATGACCCATTTAAACCGGCGCCACACGATGAACTTCATGGTCTTACACGGGTTGGTGAACCAGAGGAAGGAGGTTTCTGGGCGGCTGCATTGCAAAGAAACGGTTTTTACCTACACAACTCAGGAGGGACAGATATTTTACCTCTGAGCACAACACAGTTTAAAGAATAAGTAATAACATTTATAAAGTCAAGAAAAGATATTATTCCCCTTAGCTGGCCGACAAAGATTCCTGAATCTTTTATAGCTGCCTAAATAAGATGCTGAGGCACACTGGACTTTGGTTTCATGGGAAAGGAGAATGGGTAAAATGAAGCCAGATCACCAACCTCGCCATCCCCACCCCCCACTATGAAGCACAAAATTAGAAGGACAACAGCTAATCCATTCCATTAAGCCAAGTTGAAGGGAGGCTTTCAGACTGCAGGTGTTTGGGGATCAGACAACGCTGAGAACAAAGAGGGCTCTCACTTTGGTAGGTCCAGCTTGGGGTTCATGTTGGGTTCATCCCGTCCCTTCCCGGCTGGCCTCTCGTCGGCCTCCTTCTCGTTGAGGACTTCCAATGTCATCTCCACTTTCCCCTTCAGTAAAGCAGAACAGGTTAAACACATGACATCACGTTTCATAAATATTTTCACTTCAACCCAAGGAGTATTCCCCAAGCAATGATTTTTATTCTTGTAAAACAATCCTTCGATTGCCTTAAATTTTCCTCAAGAGATTTCATCACATTTCCTCTTCCACGTGTTTCTGAACTGACTCCTTGTGGGAACCCGAGAGGACAAATTGCTTCCCCTCCTCCCTGCTCCCTGCTTTTCATTCTCTGTATCCCCATCATTCTAACTTTCTCACATCCATCTCCTTGCCTTCTCACACACCTTCCTTTGTAACTTTACTTGGACCCAGATTAACCTGAATACTGCTAATAACAATATCTAACATTTATTGGCCATTAACTGTAGGCTCCAAGAGAAATTACATGCTTCATGCTTACCATGGACCCCCAAAGCACAGAGCTGTGCTGGCACTTAGTGGGTACTTGATGTACAGTAGCTGAATAAATGAATGAGTGAGTGAATGAATGAATGCTGCCTCCCTGTTCACAGGTTCCTGAGTGATGTGCTTTATCCATACATAAGCCTTCTACATGGATAATCTCGTGTAATGCCAATGGCAACCCTATAAAGCAGAGGCTGCTATTATCCTCATGTGAACGCAAGGACATTGAGGCTGAAAGGGGTCTAGAAACTTCCCCACTTGTATAGCTAGCCAGGCTTAAAGTTGTAACAGGCTTTCTAGAACCCCGGAAAGCTGACCAGGTCACCCACGATTTGAGAACCCCGCCCTTGACACTCATTGAAATGGTCTGTGCTGATGAGTCAGACAAAGCTGGGTGTCTGACTCGGGCAAGGTGCTCCCTCTCTCCGAGCCTGTCTTTTGAATCTATAAAATTTGGATACGGTCTACTTGATGAGGCTGTCAGTAGCACTAAATGAGATTATGTGCAAACTCATCTATAATGGCAGAAAGCAGATAAGTGACTTCCTGGGCCAGCATGGGAGGCGCGATGGACTGCAAAGGGGACAAGGAAACGTGTAGGGTGATGGGAACGTTCTGGATCTTGATTACAGTGGTTTCATACACGTACATCTGTCAAAACTCATCAAACTGTGCACTCTAAATGGGGGCAGTTTGTTTATGTAAATTATACCTTAAAATTGTTCTAAAAAACAAGATTATGAATGTAAGCTATTTAGCATGTTGTCTGGTTCACAGTCAGTAATGTAAAATGTTAGCTGTTATTAATAATACAACATGAATTAAGTAGTCTTTTGTGACATGGCATGAAGACCCGCACTCTTGCTTCTATAGCAACGTGTATTTTGAGTTCTCCAAACTTGCTTGTAAGTTATGGCTTTCTTGTTCAAGGGATGTCAGCACTCCCTGCTTCCTCCATCTTTTTTTTTTTTTAAATGAGAACAGCTCAAATTTGAAGTTCCCTTTTCTGTACTGAATTGTATTGGTAGCTCAGTATAAATTAGCCTTTCTGATTGAAGGAGGGTTCTAAAAACTATAGGGCAAGCACTCTGGCTCCCAGTTTTTCAACAATTCAAATCTTCCCACCTTCCACTTAACCCCAAACGTGTTCTGGGCATCTGCCACCTTCTCTTGTGATCCCTGGTACAAACCGTTCCGATGACATAAAGTCCTGCCGCTTTAACACATCCTTGTCTTATCTGGGATAAATCAACTGATAAAAGGCAAAACCCAAATGATAAAAGGCCTAAACAACCCCCAAACAGAAAATGCTCATACAGCCATCACACGGGAACCGTCTTTATCTGCGTAGCATGGCCACCATCCTTTCATGGACTTCTGTTCAAAGAGCGAGGCAGTTTTCACTTTAAGGGGGTTCATGGCTTTGAGATCCGGAATCATGTCTAAGTTGCATTTCTCCGATGATTTTGCTGGAATGATGGTGCGATGCAAATCAAGTTCCAGGAAACCTAGCCAAGTAAACATTAAACTCCAATAAGCTTCAAGTGGATCAGCTGTTGTTTACAAGGGAACAGAATGTTCCTGTCAGAAGAGAGGCAGACAGTGATTTTGAACAGGTGATGGGTGAGTTAGACAAAAGGACTCTGGTAGACATTTAAAATTCTTTCCAGATAGGATGGAAAGTGGCAGAAGAAGTATCTGTCCACCACTCCGTGTCTCACATGTTTTATTTCTCAAAGACAGGAGCATAAAACAGAGGTCTTCTATAAGCTCAAAATCACTAAACATCTACAGACACAATTTCCACTGAACCTGGATTTGAAAAGTGCTCATATTAGTTCTGACTTTCCCTGAACACAGTCATTTGGCTTTGGGTAAAGAAACCTGGTACTTGGAACATGGGACACTCCATGAAACCATCACGTTCAAGTGTCTCCTAGTGTCTCCTCAGAAACAGGAGCTTGAGAAGGAACATAACAACTCAACAGAAAATTCTCACCGGGAACTAGGAAGCCCACATCAGGATGCCGGGAGGAGCACATTTTCTCTTCCATGATGTGAGGCATTAACCCTTTAGAAGCACTTTGACTGTCTTTCAGGCTTGGGAACTCTTGTGAGCTTTTCCTTAAGGAAATGGTATAGGTGATGTGGGGTCAAGTCTATGAACCACTGGGACAAGAGTTGGTCTTCAACTGAGGCAGCAAAGAGCAAGAGGGAGGTTGTGGCAGGTTGTCTCTACACTGTCAGGCTTAGGAACTGCCTGCCCTTCACCTTAGAACGGACCCATAGTCCACAATTTACTTAGCTTTCCTTGAGCTTATGCTTGCTTTAATCTCCTCTCTCCTTGGGGTGATAACTACAGCCATTTGCAAATGTACTCATTCTCTTCATTTGTTTTCAGACTATTTTGTTTAAATTCCAAGGGAAAACTCTTCACTAGTCTGGAATTTACTGCCAGTATGCTTTATAAGTTAGCACACTCGCATACTTATTTGTTTGTTCAGCTCCTATTAAGCACCAGGTCGAAACTACTGCACTCGGTGCTGTGAAGGGTAAAGGGGGTAAACAAGACACAGGCTTTGGCCACTGTAGGCTTTTCTTCTGCCAGAAAAGATGCCCGGGAAGCAGGAAGATGAGTTAGGGGCTATTGTAACAGTTGGCTAAGAGAAAATGAGGTCTGAACTGGCAGCGGCAGAGATCATGGAAATAAGAAAATAAATGTGTGTGATAAAGCAGATTACATTGTTAGAACTGAGTGGGGGGAAGAGAGGAGGACCCACAGAGGACTCTGGGTATTTTCACCTGGGTGGCTGGGACAACAGAGGGGCTGTGAACAGGAAAAGAAATTCATGAGGACGCCAGGTATAAGGTCAGGGAAGAAAGGCTGAGTTTGGTTTCAGTCATGATAAATCTGAGGTGCCCGCCAAACATAAAGGTGAAAGTTTCTGGTGGGGATTTGGGAATAATCATCATAATAGTTTTTTTGAAATGTAATTGACATATAACATTGTGTAAGTTTTAGGTATACGGCATGTTGATTTGATATTTACATATTCCAGTATGAGTCATTCTAGTAATTTCTTATTACTATATGTCAGGGCACCCTGGGTGGTCAGGCTGCACACCCCGGTTTAGGAGTCATACCTCCTTGAAAGGTAAAAGTTGAAGCTACACCTTCAACTGAGGTGAGAGTGGGTAAATCACTGAGGGGACCTGAGGATAGAGACAAAGACCCCAGGAAAGACAAATGACTGTATTTAAAGTGTGGGAGGAAGAAGCAGAGCTGATCAATGAGACAGACCCAAGGCCTGGGAGAGTGAAAATCAGAACTCTGTGCTGTTGGAGGGTGGGGTGCATGCCCAGAAATGGAGGGCCCCAGGGTGTGTGTGTGTGTGGGGTTGTTTACCAAATGCCTTTAGCCACAGAGGAGGATGGACCTGGAAAGAACAATGCCTGGGAGCATTAGGGAACCTCAGTAACTTTTGAGAGCGGCGTGGAGGAAGGAGCCAATTCTGAGGTGACGAGGAGAGAGAGAGAGTGGGTGGTTTGGAAGTAGAGGCGGGGTGTGGCATCCCTTTTGTGAAAACAGGATTTAAGTCTTACTAACAAGACAGGAGCTGGTACCCGAGCCTCCACAGGGACTCTTGAGAGTAGAGGGGGGACCACAGAAAAGGGTGGCATTCACCGTGTCCACTTCTCAGGGGACCCGAGACAGAGGACACACTGCCCAGACGACATCCAGGCAGTGAGTGTGCCCCCAATTACCCACAGTATGGGAGATTTAAAGAATTAATTCCAAGTGTTAATTGATTTCAGCAATTCTAAGTACCGTTTCTTAGAGAAAAGTATCCAAATGTAAGCCCTACCTAAGTAGTCATCCAGAGAAAACTTGTCATTATCCCATATCTGAATGATCAGTCTGGGTGGCACCCGAAATTCAGTTTGGTCAATACTCCAGAAATGCTCCTAAAATGACAAGAGAAACAGACAAACCAAATTACACTGATTACTGGATTCTGAAACCCTCCCCCTCGGAGCCCCCAGCATCAAGGCATGGGGCCTTCTCTCTCCTTTGCAGCCCCACACTCTGAAAACTTCTCCCCTTGGCCCTACCCCTCCACCCCATGTGTATGAAGTACAGTTGGGCTCCCCAGGACATCTCAAGGCCACCAGCTGGGTGACAAAAAGATGTCTCCGGCAGTTCCCAAACAGAAGCTTTCCTGCCATGTTCCTATCAGTGTGACTTCCTGCTACCACTCCTGGGGTTTGGGGAGTGATTACATCTCCCCCCCGGAAGACCACTATGACTTGTTTCGATTATCCTCCCAAAGCCAGGTGGTCCTAGGTTGGCCCACAACATCACCTGCTGGGGTGTCACTTCTGCTCAGCCACCTTCCGCCCACCCCACACGGATGTCTGAGCACACTCATTTCACGGGGGCACAGATTTTACTCTTTTATCAATGCAGATTTAAAAATCTCTTGGCATTTTTGGCTTTTGAAAAATTTTGTTGAGTTTTACATGCTGTGGTCAACTAAGACCCCCAGATCCCTCCTACTAGAATTAGGTGGAGGGAGACGGGGTAGGGTCCTCCAGGTTCTCACCTCTGCTCCCTGCCTCTGCCCAGGCAATATCGGCCAAAATTAACAACACCTCCACAGCCTAATTACATCTAAGTTCCTCTGGCCCCAGAAGAAAGGGAATTCCCCCAGTGCTTCATGAATTTGAAAGAAGATTGTAGGGTTGTTCTTGTTTTTCAGATGACTTTCCAGAAATGTTCCCCTTTGCAGGGCTTGGAGGGCCTGGTTCTGAAGGGCTGGGAAGCCCAGTTGGCCTGGCCCCAGGCTGTCTGTCCCCACCTGACTGTCCTGTGTGGGGTCATGCTCCAAGTGTCACTCGGGCATGGGGAGGTCCAGCTCCAGATGTGGGTAAACAGGAAAGGTGACTTAGGGCCTACCTTTCCCTATTCCCTCCCCTTTCCCACCTCAGTCTGCCTCACCATCTGAAAGTATGCATGGTCTGACATCAGGTTCCCTTTGTGTCTCTAGAAAGTGCCCTTTGAAAACATTCACCTCACCTGGCACAGAAAACTGCTCACTGCAGCATCAGCCCTGAGTAGGGTTAGCAGGGGGGGGGGGGGGCCTAGCCGGATGGGACACGAGGCAGGTCTATTTTGATCAGATGCGAGGACAGGACGAGTGGGAAGAGCTAGGGAAAATTTATAAAATGTGGGGCGTAGGAATGGGATGTGGGGGCCTATGAAAGACATCTGCCTGGCCAGGTTTCAGGCCCCCTTTTTGGGGATGGAAGCACCCAGATTTTTCTGAGATTTCCCTCTTCCCATCCATGCAGTTTGGGAAGAACTGACTCCATCCCTAACCCCAGAGCCAGGCCACTCAGCGTTGCTTCCCTCGGCAGTATTGGTGGGTTCAGGGATGGGCACATGACCCCAAACAGGCAGAGACACTGAGGCCCAATTCCTAGAAATCTGCTCGCACCACTGGGGTTCTGTTCTCTTTCTGCTGAGGCTGCTGAGAGGGCAGGATGTGGGCTGGGCTACTGGCCGCCATCATGCCTCCCCCAGGGAGCAAAGCCCACAGATGAAGACAGAGCAGAGGGGTGGAGAAAGTGAGAGCAATTTCTAAAGACATCACTTCAACCTGGGATTCAGGTGTTCCTTAAGCCAGTCAACCCTGGACTTCTTAGTAATGTGAACCAACAAATCCCTTTTTTGGTATAAGCCAGTTTGAGTTGACTTGTCACTGAAAATCTTATAAATTAAGACAATCAGAGCCCTGAACCCTCACGGAAGCGCTTCTGAAGGAGGGCAATTTTACCTACTTTAACATTTTGCCTCTGTTTGGTTAATTAGTCAAACAGTTCTGCTTATCATGGGAAGAAATCGATCTCTCTGTGACATAAACGTACACTTGGGTTGTCGTATTAGGTTGGTGCAAAAGTAATTGCAGTTTGAAAGGTTAAAAATAATTGCAAAACTGCAATTACTTTTGCACTAAACTAATATATGTTAATACAAGACCCCCGTGTCTATCTACCCTTTATCAATCCTTTCCCCTGCTGCCAACATATTGGGGGAAGGAAAGTTGTGTTCCTTATCCTTCTCACTACAGCAATAGCTGTCGTAGCTGTGCAAGCGCCTGGGCAAGTATCTACACCTCTGGGTCTCAGGGTCCCCATCTATACCAAAAGGGAGCTGGACTCAAGACTGCCAAGGCGCTGAGTGGCTCCAACATTCTCTCAGTGTCTGCATTAAAGAGAACCCATGACATCCACTTGCCACAGACACATTTCAGAGCTCACTTTTTTAGCAACAATACAGAGTTGTTCAGCTGGGAGGTAGTCAAATGGGAAAACAAATCTCCAGTTAAAATTCCCTTCGCCATCCAAGGACCTGTAATGGACATCTGTTTTCTGTTTGTTTTCTTCATTGCCAGGAATCCAGCTGAAAAGCAGAGGCAAACAGACTTAGCTTCATGTGATTGACAGGTAATCTAGCCACAAAATTGTGCAGTGATTAGGGGAGTGAAGGGCAGGAGAATTAATGCACTTTTCTTGGGCAGCTTCCAGTTATCTACGGAGCTAGGGGCTGATTTATGAAGAGGAGGTGCTCTGCTGCATTCAACACAGGTTGTAGCCAAACAAAATATAATTCCTCTAAAACCAAAGCAGGAAACCCTTTAGACTTCAGTTAACAGGGATAAGGTGAAATTTTCTGGAAAATATCAACAACTTAGCTTCTATTTTGGGAATGTTGGAGCTTGCTGGCTATGATTTTAGTGTTCATAACTATAACTCATCCGTGTCTGTCATCACTGCTGATAGGCTCAAGGAATATGAGTTAGTTCTAAATTTTAGCATTTCCTTTTCCATATTTTATTTAAGTAAACAAAACAGGCACGACTCAAGTAACCTTACTGCTTCCTTTTTTTTTTTTAATTACTCTTAGAGTCACTCTGATCAGATTAATGAGACTAGCCAGGGAGATGGGAGCTGTTATTTCCATATGCATATCTATGAAAATTCATTTCTATAAACAATTAAGCATCTTAACTTTTGACACTTGAAAAGTTTCCTTTGACTTATGCCTGGCACGTAGCAGACATTAATTGAATATCTGTTGAAGGAATGAATGAATGAACTGCTTGGGAAGAAGTTGTCACAACTGCCTGCTGCTGGGAAGACTCCTGGTTTGGAAGCAGGAGGAACACTGGGTTTTAGGCTGGTAAAGGGGTTGAGTGCATGGTTCTCAACACGGACTGCACATTAGAATCACATTGGAATCAACTGGGAGCTTTAAAAAATATTGATGCCTGGACCTCACAGACAGAGGTTCTTGGTTGGAGGCAGGCCTCTCTGTGAACTTGCTCTGCCACTGACTCTCTGAGCTTCATCTCCCATCTATCAAATGAGGTTAATGATAGGTGCTCCCTTCACATGGTCCACATGAGGACATAATGCAAGATTGTGGCTTAGAAGGGCCAGAGGGGGAAAAGGGAAATTCTTAACTCGTGGTTAGGACCATCTGCCATGAATCAGGTACTTAATATGCCTTATTTTATTCTTTGCAACTTGTATCACTATCTCCATTTCACAGATGAGGAAACTGAGGTTCAGAGAGGCATCTAATTTAAAGCTTACATAGCCAGTAACAGACAGAAGTGAGGATAACTCCCAATCTGTCTGAATACAAAGTTCAAGCTTGTTCCTCTGCCTCAAAAACTATGGAAACTAGAAAATCACATGCTAATTAGTAGTGGTATTAATATGAATCAACTACAATAGTTTCACTTCTTACTGGTCAATTAACTGACTAGATAACTTAGTTGAAAGATTTCTTTTGACAATTAACTTTTAAGCTTTTAAACTAACTCACCAAAGAGAGTCCACACTCTCTGGCTAGGACCTCAGTGACTTCACGGCCTGACCCATCCCTAAATGTCACTATCATCTTCCCCCAGACTGCTCACTCCCTGCAGCTCTTCTCTCCTTTTTTGTGAATCTTTTCACATTCTAATTTTAATCAAGGTAACTACTCTAAGTGTATGTATTTGTGTACACATGTGTATAACTTTGTATGTAATACCCACATATGTACATAGTGCTAGGTATGTTATTTATGCATTATTCATTTTTCACATGTAATACTTAGATTTTAATTCCAAACATGACATGGTACTTTAGGTTGTACTTTATTCTTTGATTAGAGGAGTTTTCTCTCAGTCCGGTATTACTTGAGTTTGTTTCCCTAACTTGAAAAAAAATTGCTTATGATAGTCAAATAAATTTGCATATATATAATTAGCTGGGATTAGTTTTCCCTGGGGAATGGTAGTAAGATTCTGAAATGAGAAAGAATGATGAAGAACTTGATGAAACATTCCCTGTTTACAGTGAACCTAAATGACAGTAATTATGTCTTTAACAGTTTTGATTGAAGGCCAATTTCAGATCATAAGTGAAATTTTGTTCTAACTTTATGAATATATTAAATTTCATTAAGTTTTATCTTTTTACGTATTACGGAACCTAGTCTATGTGGAGTAGTAATATACTAGTTGACACTCACATAGTGTGATGGTTAATTTTATGTGTCAATCTGATTAGCCGTGGGGTACCCAGAATAAACGTTACTTTGGGATGTTTCTGGATAAAATTAGAATTTGAGTCGGTAGACTCAGTGAAGTAGATTGTCTTTCACAATGTGAGTGTGCATCTTACAATCTGTTGAGCGCCTGAATAGAACAAAAGGTAGAGGAAGGAGGAATTCACCCCCTTTTCTGCCTCATTGATTGTTCTGGGCCGTCTCCTCTCATCTTCTCCTGACCTCAGACTGGGATTTACACCATGGACTCCCCTGGTTCTCAGGCCTTTGAATTCAGACTGAATTACACCATTGGCTTTCCTGGGGTCTCTAGCTTTGCAGATGGCAGATCGCGGGGCTTCTCAGCCTCCAGATTATAGTGAGCCAATTCCTCCTGATAAATCTCTCTTTCTTCTCTCTCTCTCTCTCTTCACACTACTACTACTACTGCTACTACTGCTACTTGTTCTGTTTCTCTGGAGAACCCTGACTATACACATAGTGTTTACTATCTGCCAGGTACTATCCTAAATGCTTTGAGTAACTCAATCTTCTGAACACCCCCAAGCAGTGGGTATTCTCATTGCCTCCATGTTACATATGAGGAAGAGTGAGCTGACTAACTCGTCCAGCTGGTAGGGAAAGCACCAGGGTTCTGACCCAGTTAGTGTGACTTCACAGTCTGGCTTCTTAATCATTATGCTGTTGTACACTCAACATCTATGATCATGGCAGAACACGAAAATCACATCAACATGAACTATTTGGAATTGAATTATGCAAGTAACAGAATAATAAAAAACTATGCCATTTTACAGGTTTGACATAGGTATCCAGTAAAGGTTGGTGGAACAAATGATTTAAAAAAAAATTTCTTCTAATGCTTCCTCTTTTCCATGGACATTAACTGCTGTAATAAAATATATAGAAAATGAAATTTTGGAAGCTTTCCTTGTGTTTCTAAAGCTAGTTATTCAAGGTATCCAAAAGTAGTATAAACGAACTGTATGACTAAAAAGTCTCAGAAGTAACAAATCAGCTCAATACACTCAACAAAACCTACTTTCTTAAAAGAGAAATGAAGAAATAGTCATCATTTCTTATAGTCATTAGATGCCTCTGCTCATAAATAAGACTCATACAGGTTTCTCTTTTCTTTCTGCTCTCTGCCTGTCTCCCTGGAGCTTCCTAAGCAGATTGCATTAATGAGATAAAATAACTTCTAATAACCAAGGATCCTAGAGTGAACACCTTTAATATTGAAAACTGATGAGAGTGAAAGTCTGTTCCATTCCCTGAGTTTGTCAAAGGCGCTCGCATGCTAACCTTACCCTTTGACATAGATGTCGCTCATTTCCTCTCCTGTGATGCTTTTCTCATCCAAGATAACGTCCTTGGTATTCCAGATGATCACACGCAGGTAGAATCTGAAAAGAGCACATTATGCAGGTGCTTATTTCCCTGGTCCTTCAGCAAGACTCCAGTCCCATATAACAGGGTCTCAAGATTACTTACTTCTTGGCTTTCCGGGGTGTGATGTTGAAAGGAGGACCTGGTGGCCCCAAAGTCTTCGGGAAAACATCGACCCACATCTGAAGTTTTCCCTAAGCCATTTGAAATTGAAGAGAAGTGAAGTTATATTATAGGTGGTAGAGACTACAATTTTCGTTCTTATTTCCTAGGTGAAACTATTTCTTTGGGCCTGCTAATTTATTAGTCCATACAGAAGGAAAAAAAAAAAAAAAGAAAAGAAAAGAAAAAGTAGAAGAGCAAACCAGGACAAATCTTGTATCTTCAATGTCATTTAGGCCAAACACTCTCCACTCACCCGGGAGTCTCTGCTGACTGCATGTGCCCACCTGTATTATAGTCTCAGTCTTCCTTGGTTAATAAAACGAGGGGCTTCCCATCACTAGCACAGTCCCCAACATACACCTACGACTTAGAGTTGGGCCCTTCACGCTCAGAACAGTTCTCAAGCTGTCACTCTCGTCATCATCATATTGTGTACTTGATATCAGTCCCAGTTTTGTGACACCCAAAACTTTCTCTACTTACCTCAAGAAAGAAAATAAAAATAATGTAAAATGGTATTTAATTTTGTAAAAAAAAAAAAAAAGACTTACAACATAGCACTTTCAAAGGAGAGATTCACATAATGGCAAGAACATTACTGGTCCCCAAAGTTGAGGCCTCCCTGACATTGGCCCACTAGTGCCCCCCACCTAGTAGGAGGTGTTCAGGAAGGGGGAGGGTGACAGCCTGACTGGCACTGTGCCGCCATCTTGGTGAGGCCCCACTTAGCTCTTTGCTGCAGACCAGGCCCATCTATCTGACTGGAATGTTCTTCCAGACAGACGAGGAATGCCATTAACAAGCTATATCAACCATATGAACTAATTTAAATTCCCCAAACTGTTTCTGAATGTTCTGTAGACTCTGCCTTCATGACAAAAACAGACTGGTTTTTAAGAAGGTTGCCAAGGAGACCACTAGACTGGCTTCTTAATGCATTGTGAGCAAAATGAATTAACTGGAGCTCTTGAAAAGAGATATATTTTACTGTGATCCTGACTGTCTTCCAACTAATCTCTAGGGCTCAAAGTTCTATAATACATCAAGCACGCTGCAGAACATTAGGCATCCAGGTGTCTCCTAAGAGCCAGTCACCGTCTGTCTAACGCGGTAGGTAGAGGTGACAGGGGGCCAGGTGGCGGTGGTGGTGTGTGTTGGTGGATTCCCAGGGAGAAATCTCCCTTGCTTTGTAATTTCTTGAGACTTTATTCAATTGAGTGGTGGGAGGGAAGAGAGGAGGAGGAATAGGCTCTTTAGGGGAAGGAAGAATAATAAGAGAAGGAAGAAATGAAAATGTGGAACAGGATAAAAGCAAGACGTGCATGACAAAATCATCTAGTAAGCCCAGGCCACTTGTGGTCACTTTTTAGAGAAAAGCGTGTGCACGTTTCTGCTGTCCGTGTCAACAATATTTGTGTTCATTAGATGAATTTCTTAAAGTGGAATTCCCTAGCCAGCTGCATCAGAACCCTTCCAGGTACTTGTTAAAATTCAGATTCCCGGCCCCACCCCAAACCTACTGAATCTGAATCTCGGCAATCATAGCCTGGCAGTCTTCATTATAACAAGCTGCCGTGTGGATAATTTTGTCATATGCCATGTCCCTCCTTGCTTCTCTGGAAACTGCTCCCTAGCTTCTGGAAACTAACCATCCCCATCACACTCCATATAGTCTCTGTGATGGGCCGTCATGTGCACTGCGGCACTGCTTTTTTCCTGGCTTTTTGGTCAGACGGCACCACCGCACCCAAGCTGGGCCAAACGCAGTTGCTTTTCCAGGCCCTGCCCTCTGGGCTCTAGCCAAGTGGTCCAGTGATGGGGGCAGTTGGGCACAAGTTGGGGAAACCCATCCTTTCCACATTTGGAAGTAGATGGGACTACATTACAACCCAAAAAACCTCAGTGACTGTCCACAATATTCTAATGCATGGGAAAGTACCACAGGACGAGTACAGACTAAAGTAGACTCAGTGAGAGAAATAGATAGGAGAGGGAGAGGTCCAACTTTGTTCTCAGTCATTCTCCTGTCTGGATTTAGTGAGTTACCTGAAAATTCTTAAAATAAATTTCCCTTTGGGGTGAAGCTCATCTGAGTTTCATTTCTATTTCTTTTGTATTTAAAAGTATCCAAAAGGAATAAAAGAGGCAAGTCCATGTCAGTTATTGCCATTGCATTTGGAGTGTGGATGACGGGTTTTCAAAGGTAGGGAGACCTTTTACCTGGGAGATGTTGGGCTGGAAGGTGCTGTGCAAAGTCCTTGTTTCCACATGTTCAGGGACCAGCCCCTGAGTCCTGAGGATGTGAAGGGCAAGACGCTCGTCAGGGGCCCCGAGGTGCTGGTGCAGGATTTTGTTGGCTTCTGGAATGGAAAGTGGCATTAAAACTGGGATGGGCATCGGAAACAATTCAGCCAGATGACCTGAGGGGCTTTCAGCACTGCCTTCCAAACTTTGCAAAATGGCCAGGCAGTGTCAGTGTGCAAACTTCAATTTGTGAAGGAGTCATTGATAGAAGTAGCTCCTGACCGGGGTCCTGCCTCAACCAGTTTCACACCTGACTTGTGGGCAGCCAATAGCAATAGGACCAGAACACACCAGAATGTGTGAGAACAACCCCTGTTTACTTTGTGGCAGAGGCTCACAGCCAGACTTTCTTTCCTAGACTCCCTTGCAGTTTGTTGTGGCTAGATGACCAGGCTAGGCTACAATGTTGGGAGTTGTAGAGTGACATGTGTGTAACTTCTAGACCTGGCACATAAAATCCTCTCCTGTAGGATCCTATATGTGCCTTTCTCTTTAGGATACAGAAGGAACTAGCAACCTTGATGCCTGAGCTCAAGAATGGCTAGGCTGTAAGATGGAAAGGTCTGAATCCACTTATTGGAAGAGGTCCACCAACCTGTAGGAACACCTGTTTTGAATTTATGAGAAATACACTTCTATTGTGTTAAGCCACTGAAATTTGTAAGTTCAATTGTTACAGCAGCTAGCATCCCTGTGGCATTTAAAAAACATAGCTCTCACATTTTCTTTGACACTCCTCCCATGGAGAGGTGGGGTCTACGTCCTCTCTGAGTCTGGAGACATATTCAACCACTAAAGAAAGAATGTTGTATGACTTCTGAGGCTAAGCATAAAGAGCCACGTGACTTCTGCCTGGTCCTGTTGGGGTGCTCGCTCTGGGGGAGGCCATCTGCCGTGTAAGGAGCCTGGGTACCCAGAGATTGCCCTATTGAATAAGCCTGAGTAGGTGCTCTGATTGCCAGCCCCAGGTGAGCTCCCAGCCAAGAGTCAGCGTCAACTGCTAGCCCTGGGTCGTGAGCCACGCTGGACATCCAGCTCAGTTGAGCCTTTGGATGACATCTGAGAGCAGCCAACTGCAGGAGTCACTCCAGTGAGAAGTGCCCGGTTGAGTCCTTCTTGAATTTCTAACCTACAAAACTGTGAGCAAAACAAAATAGTTGTTTTCATAACAAATTTTGGAGTGATTTGTTACATAACAATAGTAACTGGAACAATCCTCACGACTGATACACCTTTTTGGGGTATCGTTTGATCGTTTGGAGGTACTCTTATCTATGAGTACTGGCCAGTTTATTCCCCATCCCTCTGACAAGTTCTCATGTTAACAGCAGCATCAACATTTCTTGAACATCTCATCATCCCTGATATTGACTAAGTCTTCTTCAAATGGAAAAACAAAGTATAGTTTCTTACAATGTCAAGAATCGACCGTTGAGGGTCAGAAAGCACTTGTACTGCTTTGTGTCCGCTCAGCTTTCTCTGGATATCCCATGACCGACCCCTCAAGGCCAGTCCCCCTGACATCCTTCTGGCAAGCGCTCCCTCCTTACAAAACACTAAATTATCCCGGAGATCTTATGCTCTGTTAAGCTTGTTTCAGTCTTTGTCATAGTGCAGCTAGCTGTTGATGTGTCAGGACAGATTGTATTCTAAATTACTGCTTGGGAAAAAGCAAGACCTCAAGGTTGTGAGCCAGATGTGAACTTAGTGGATTCTTTAAACCAACCCCAAGCATCCCTGAGTCTTCTCAGAGAAGGGCCAGAAGAATGATGACACGAACTTGGAAGAGAAATGCTTGCATTATCGTCTGAGCACTTTTGCATTACATGGAAATTAATTACTAGAACTTTGTGTTCAAAGCTTGAATGACTATGACCTAAAAAGGTCAAGTGAAACTTAAGACAGACAAGAAAATGTGTGCACTTTGACCCTTGACATGACAGTAAAACTCTATTATAGTGGGGCTTTTGTTCGATTGTCACGTGTGTGGAGTGCCCTGTGGTATAATCCGGGTACTGCTCTGCACATCCTGTCCCCAAAGCAAACCCAGTAATAGAAATGGGTTTGTAACTGATTTATGTACTTGTATGGACCCCCAAAGTTATACTTTGTAACTGGCTTGCAATCCATGGCATCATGCTTACCAAATTCATCCAAACTGTAGTCTCGTCCTCCATATCTGATTCCACCTCCATCTTCGGAAAGGATGGGTGGTGGGAAGCCTTTGAATCTGGCTACATTTTGAAGCAATTGTGTTGGTCTCAACTGATCTCGCCAGGTATTTACTCCAGAACTGTGAATAACATCCCACATCTGGAGTTATTGCCGGGCACACACAGGTTGTTCTTGGATTCACACACACAGATTCACATACTTATAGGTACCCCCATACAGCACAGGAGCCAGGAATGTGCTCTACACGTTGGCTTTTGTCTAGAAATCCACTTCAGAGACCTAAAAGGCACAATTATTTTGGCCTCAGCCAATTGATCCTTTCCACCCCCCTCAATTTCCTCCTCTAAAAAGGAGGAGTTTGACTGAGATTGCCCTAATCATAAAAGGCAAACTCATCAATTAGAAACCGCAGCTTTATATCATTAGGTACTAGAAAAGCACTCAGGTAAAGAGGGACATCACAAAATTGATCAGTTGGCAGAGCGGGAGAGGGAATTCCTGCCATCAAACATTGCCAGCCCTCAGTCCCTGGCAAGGGGGCGCTCAAAAAACCGGGCAGAGAACAGTGGGGTTCTCTGAGCACTGCTCCCTGTGCTATCCCGGCAGAGCACTGCACTACTCCAGGGGCCAGTGTTTTACACAGACTCAGTGTGAATGTCGCCCCTTGGAGTTGGGCAATGCCCTAAGTTGGCCTTATTCTCCCTAAGATAATCTTATTATGAAAACCAGTATATACCTGACTCAAAGGAGCAGTGGCTCCATGAAGACAGGCATCGAGGAGAGAGAGCCAAAGCTCCCCCAGGTAATTAATGTTAGATGGAGCAAAATGTCTACATTTACGGCCAAAGCAACTTACACACAGTACTGCTCAGGTATGCCACAGTGGGACCCGAACCGGGAAAGGAATCGGTTTTCCAGATCAATAATCGTTTCTCCCACTTTTTCATCACGGGTAAAGGTGTCGTAATCATAGACAGAAATTTTCAGATCTTTTTCTTGAGGTAAGTAGCAGGTCAGTTCATACATTCTAAATTAACAAATGCAAGGTTAGAGTTTCCACGATCCCATCCAGGCTTCTCACAAACACCAAGATTCTGCACCAAGAATCCCGAGGCAGCGGCTGTGGCTGCTGGAGGAGAACATCATGACCGGATAACCAGGTGGGTGGGGGTACTTGACAACTAGTACATATTAGTAGTAAGAACAATAAGAGATTATTCACTTGCTCAGGAGAAGATCATGGGCCTTAAATACCTAAGTTCAAATCCCAACTCTGCTGCTTACTACCGTGTTTCCCCGAAAATAAGACCTAGCCGGACCATCAGCTCTAATGCGTCTTTTGGAGCAAAAATTAATATAAGACCCAGTCTTATATCACATTAAAATAAAACCGGGTCTTATATTAACTTTTGCTCCAAAAGACGCATTAGAACTGATGGTCCGGCTAGATCTTAATTTCGGCGAAACACGGTAGCCGTGGGACCCTAAGCCAGTTAACCTCTCTGTGCTCAGTTTTCTCATCTGTAAAATGGTGATAATAATACCTACCATAAGGGTCAGGTGAAGAAATGTTTAGAAAGCCTCTGGCATGAGTGAATCGCTCCAAACCCAAAAGCCATAATAATTATTATTAATTGTCATATTATTAACGTTATTATCACATGCCTATTAACTGGGGCTCCCAGGCATCCTACCCAGCTGGATGATTAGTAAGGCACAAGCGCCCCAACTCACAGCCCCTATCTGTGCCCCTGCTCTGTTCCCTCTTCTGCCTCAACAGAGACCACCCCATGGAACATCCTGACTCACCCCACAAGAGCATGGAGGTGGGGACAGTGTGAGTGGGACGAACCAACATGGCGTGACATGCAGCGTGCCAAGAAGGTGCCCACTCTCCTCCCCGGCACCGGATCTGCCACTGGGTCTTAAAGGCTTTTCTATAGCATCCAAATTAAAATGCAAACACGTCTGAGTGAAATAATCAAGTCGTACTTTCTGGGGTAGCTGAGCAAGGTGGTGCCAGTTCTGAGAGGGAGATAAACTGAACAGCATGAGCTCCAGAAGCGGGGAGCTTGGTGCTGTATTTGCACTTTCCACAGAGGTAGGGGTCCCATAGGAGGTGCTCAATAAATTTCATGAGCAGGAAATGGTGAGAGGCCCCTCCCATCCCTCCTCTCTCTCTGTGCCACCTCCCCTTCGCCTTCTCTTTTGGGGGTGTGGACTGGTTCCTGCCCAAGGAGCCAGGAATGTGAGCAACAGGGTGTGTGTCAGTGGGGCTCTGGAGAAAAGCTTCCAGGATGTCTCCTAGATAAATCTCAGCGACTTCTCTAGACTGCTCTGCAGCCAGGCAGGGGCCTATAGGAGGCAGGTAGCCACATGAGAAAAGGTGCTTGAATCATGACCACACATGAAGCAGTGTATCCACACGTGCCCCATAGCACCACAATTCCAATATTGGATTCCACACAACACAGGTAATATGTGTCCCTTGAGAAAAAGAATTCTTTGCTCAAATAGGACTGAAAAACCACTTCTTTTGGCATTCTCTGGGCAAAGTAAAGGCTCTGAAAAGTCCTGCAGTTATTTTTTTTAACCCAGGTGTCTTGGTTTGATGAAGAAATAGCTTTTTGTCTTAGACCCCCAATGAACATCTTTTGGAAGACACTCACATTCTATTGAATGTGAGCTGGAGGAGGCCACAATGTGGTAGCCGTGTGCTGAATGATGGCTGAGGACATAGGAATTTTGCCCCTTCCTGAATTCCTGTCCCAGAGTCCCTGAGAGTCTCGTTGAGAAGAAAGACACCCGCTAAGACTGAGGCCAGGGACCAGAGCTGGGTAAGGGGTCGCAGAGCCGGCATCTCCTTGGCCCCGCTGGCTGGATGGGGGGAGGTCTGCACGCACGCCAGACAAGGATTGGCTAAGCAGACCCTGACAGCCTCACTTCCTCCCCGGGTGGCTCTGAGCAAGACTTTTCCTGCCACTTAATTAAGCTTGTGCTTGGCTCCCCTGATACAAACAATTCAGACAGGGCCGCCTTTCTCCCTTAAAAGCTGGCTTTCCCTGCTTCCCTGTCTCCCTCACACGGAGCCCTCCTTCCTGCCCTGCGTGCCTTTTCCTGTCTAGACCTCAGGGCTGGATCAGCGGGAGAAAAGGAAAACGATCATACTGCTGTGCCAGAGGATTACTTCCACTCCCTGGCCCCGGCACGTGGCCTCAGGGTGTGCAGTACAGAGGGTGTGCGTGTGTGCACGCGTGCGCGCCCGGGAGCTGAGTGAGCGTGGGTCCCCTGTGGGAGAGTATTACGGGAGGTGAGCCAGGGGAGAATAGTGTGTGTGAACCTGAGAGACTTTGATTGAGTTACAAAGACTTTCTTGTGTGTGTGTGTGTGTGTGTGTGTGTGTGTGTGTGTGTGTGTCCACATGAGAGGAAGAATGCAAAAGGGCACAAGCCAACAAACATGAGTAGAAAAGAAGAGGATGGGCAAAGTCAGAAATTAACAGATAGGCCACACGTCAAATAAGAACAAAGTATTCTCCCGCTTGGCAAGGTTTGGGGAAAATAACACTGTTTCACAAATGTTTTGTACAAAGAACATTTTTCTAAGGTGGTGGCTTTGCCACGAATGTGAAGCCTTACCAAGGGTGTTGGAAAACCCTGCGGCTTGGGAGTCAGGCGTTTCTACCTAAGTCTTGGCTTTATCATGTACCAACACTGATAACAAAGATCTGGGGGCCTGTTTCCCTTACCTGTAAAGTGGGATGCTCATCCCTACCCTGCCCACCTACTAGGTTTGACACGGAGATGAAGATCAGATGATGGCAGCCACAAAGAGTGCAATGTGGAAACCATGCAGGCTCTGGAGTCAGATGGCCTAGGTTTGAATCCTGACTCTGCCTCTTACCAGCTGGGCACATTAGGCCCTGATTCTCTCTGTGTCTGTTTTCTCTGTTGTAAATGGGGTAACTAACACCTCAGAATTGTGAGATCTTTAAGAGGTTTTATATAAACAGCTCAGCGTGGTGTTTGCACACAGGAAGAGCTCAGCTAATAATAGCTCTTGTTAAATGTGGATGTAGCTTATAGCTGAAAAACAGCAGTCCTATTTAGAGGTCACTCTTACCCTTGAGAAAGTACTGACGAGGTCAATGGAGCAGCCCAGAGACAAGTCAAAAGAGGCAACGATAAAGAACATCATGCTATTTCAAGAATCCTGGGGAGCAGGTGACAGAGAGAGAGCAGGACATTTTGACTCCATCACTTTCTGTTCCCTCCGTACCCTTGATAATAGGGTCAATAATACAATCACTGGATCAAAAGGGTAGAATTGGAACATCGCAGAAAACAGAGCCCAAGCTGAATTCAGAGAGTAAGAACTACACTGTCGCTACAGGGAAGTCACCCTGCCTACCTTTTTTGTCTAGAACCTACAAACATATCAGAATCCTGGGTCTCGTACCACCCCACTCCTGCCACCCCTGCCCCCTGGTCTCAAGGCACATCTCTCTCCGAGGAGCCCACCTCATGACTTGGTTTTATTTTCTTCACGGCACTTTTCACTTCCATGAAATTATTTGTGCATGGTCATATTTATCACCTGCCCCGCTGACTAGAATATTTGTCGAGTTCAAAGTCACAGTTGCAGGGCCTAGAATGGAGCTCGACATGTACCACATTCTTAATACATATGTCGTAAAAAAAACGAATGACAGGAAAACATTTAGAAGTGTACTTTACCTTCCGAAAATCGGGTTGAGAGTGTTGGGAACGTAGTGGTCTCGATCTTCAATTACTTTTCTGCCCAGTGTTATTTTTATATAAGGGTCACACTGTGAGGACAAAACAGATGGCATGTTTTGTCACTGTGGGGTGCAAGTTTAAGTCAGTTTCTGGGACAGACACAGGTGTGCCTCCACCCCGACTCCCAAACTGGTGAAAAGGTGGTGACCGTGGCCCCCGCATGCCGCAGACGAGGTCTAAGCAATGCGTCTTCCCTTCTGGCAGCCCACAGCCAGCACACGCCCTTAGAGAAGCAGTGTGGGGTGAAGCGGCCGAGGCAGGGAGGAGTGACAGAGCAAGTCTCCTCCGAGGTCACATCTGTAAATGAGAAGGATGAACCCGAGGATCCTAATGCCTTCAAGCTCTTAGAGAGATGCCTGTTGGGACAATTCGCTCCTGAATACATTGTTTGGATAGAGTATCTTTCCTCTAGTGAGATAACAGAAGCCCCCAAAGAAAGAACATGACAATTATTGTGGTTGATGACTGTAATTATCCTGCTACCAGAGAAAGCCCCACACCCAAACTCTTACCAAGCCATTGTTGTCCTGGGGCTGGAGCTCTAAGCCTCGAACAATGTAAATCCTAACCGTGCATTCCTGTGGGACGCTGTCAGGTAATTCCCGAAACTGCCTGGGAGGGGCCGGCACGCTGGGGTCATCCGACAGGGGGTAGATTCTAAAGGAACCCTAAGAGAGAGAGACACACAGATGTACCGACAGGGCCCTGAGGGACCTGGGCAGAGGGCTTCTGGGCAGTGCCCTCCTTCCCCAGGGCACTCCTGGGATAGCCACCAGAGTTGTGCGATTGGTGAAGAACGGCTGCCTTTTGTGAAAGAAACAATACGCATTGCACTGTGCATATTTCCCGTAGGAAAAGTGAAACGATGATAAAGTATTTACTAGCTTACAGGGGTGAAGAAAGGGCAAGGCAGAAGCAGGGAGACCAGGCAAAGATCTAGGCAAGAGATGGAGGTGGCGCGGACCATTATGAAAATAAAGGAGGTGGTGAGGAGTGAAATCCTGTACATATTCGGATGATAGGAATAAAACGATTATTTTTTAAACCCAAACTACTAAGATGATTTCCCTTTGTGTGTATCACTCTCATAAACTACCTCCCACTGCCAGGCAAACTCTTGTTCATCCCTCAGGTCTCAGCTGAAAGGTGTCACCTCTTCCAGGAAACCTCCCTGACTGCCCCTGGGTTGGGTATGTCCCCTGCAGGCTCACATCTAACCCTGCACTCACCCCTGTCACAGCACTGACCGCTGTGTTGTAATTGTCTATGGTCTACATTCTTCACTAGTCTGTGAGCTTCCTGAGGGCGGGAATTATGACTTGTTCATACTCGATCTCCAGGACCTAACACAGGGCTGGGTGTGTAGCAGGGGCACAATTCATATGTATTTTGAATGAATAAGCCATCAGGCCAGCTTGAGAGGCCATATATTTAATCCTGAAACCAGCTTAAGAGACAACACTTAAGCTGGATTCAGAACATGTGGGTCTTAGTTCCAGCTACATTCATTCAGTAAAGCAGCATGAAATGAGCACCTACCATATGCCAGGTATTGGGGACACAAAAATGAGCTCAAGGAACCCACTGTGCACAGGGAGGTTGAATAGGTTCGACTCTCATGCCATCTTTGGTTGCTTGGTGGCAAGCTGTCATGGGAAGGATTTTGAGACCAAGTGTAGGGTATGATGCTCTGATTGATTAGCTATTGGAAAGGATTAGGAAGTAGGTAGCATCACATCAGCAACGGATTTGCCAACTGTACTTGGAGGGAGGGGCAGTCATGACAGCAGACACTTACAATGTGAAAGGTGCTTTAACAGGGGCAGGAACCCAGACCTGTGGGAGCCTGGAGTAGGAGTGAGTCACTCTGGCATAAACAATCAGTGAACACTTCACAGAGAAGGTGACACTGGAGCTGGCTTAAAAGAATGAGGAGGAGTTTGTCCGACCACAAAGCGGGGAAGGAAAGGCATCCAGGGAAGGAAGAAGAGCTCCAGTTGTGAGAGGACAAGGTGTGTCTGAGGCTTGGAAGAGGGCCTCCCGGTGGCGGCAGGGAAGACAAGTAGCTAAGCAGCTCGTGAAACACTGGCTCCACCTTGGGAAAGAGTTGAGACTTGATCTGGTGGAAACCCAAATGATATCGTTAAGCAGTCAAGAAACGTGACCAGATCTGGATGCATGGAGAATGGGACTGGAATGGGATGAGAAAGGTGGCAAGGAGAGTCAGCTGGGAAGTTGCTACAACGGTCCTGCGGAAAGCCTGGGAAGGGGCAGTGGGCATGGGGAGGGAGAACTAGAACTTGGAGAGGGTGAATGTACAGGATTCAGGACTCGTTGGCATGAGCAGGGAGAAAGATACTGAGACTGGCTTTGAGTGTCCTGCCTCTGACCACTGCCATTACCCGTTTCCTTGTTAGCACCTTCTAGCATCTTTCAGATGTCAGGGGACGTGACCCTGCCCTACAAGTTGGTTGTCCTTTATCCCAGGTCCATAAAGAAAATAAAGGTGGATTTTAAACAGGACAAACACATATTTTACTCACCTTAAACTCTCCTACCACAGAAGGGTCTTCATTCTCATCTGATTTGCCTCGGTACAGCTTGAAAGTATCGGAGAAGTCTGTCAGGCCCTCAAATTCTGTTACAGCCTCTAGTTCACAATTATATATCTGAAAACCATCAACAGATTCTTAATTTCTCATTAAAATACAGGGGGAGTCTCAAAATCAAAAAGACTGACGATACTAAACAGGCATGACGATGTGGGTGGAACAACTGGAACTCTTTCTTTGCTGGTGGGAATGTAGGAAGACACAGCCACTTGGGAAAAAGGTCTGGCAGTGTCTTACGGAGTTAAATATCCGTCTACTCTATGATGCAGGAATTGCATTCCTAGGTAATTATCCAAGAGAAATGAAAATGTGTCCATAGGTGCTACAAGACTATCCATAGCAGCTTCGTTACCAGGAAAATGGATGAACAAATTGTGGCATATCTATACAATGGCTAAAAAGGGACAGATTACTGTACACGTGACAACATGATAGATCTTAAAACTACTGTGTTGGGCTAAAGAAGCCAGACATACACAAAATGCACGCTGTGTGAGTCCATTTATATGAAGTGTAAAAACAGGCAAAAACCTGTTTATGGTGATAAAATCAGATCAGTTGTCTTGGGGAAGGATGGAAGACTGTGGGGAACTGACTAGAAAGGGATACAAAGGAGTTTTCCGTCCTGATAGAAATGTTCTCTGCCTTGGCTCGGTGGTAGTTTACATAGGTGTGTACACTGATTAAAACTCACTGAATGGATGACGTTATGTATGTAAATTATACTTTGATAAAAAACTAGAAGAGGAGGAGGACGAGAAGAAAGGATGAAAAGAAGGGAAGAAAGAGGGGAAGGAGGGAAGGAAAGAAGGAAAGAGGGAAAGAGGGAGGATGGGCCATCAGATCAGTTTGATGCTGGTGTTTCTTAAGCTGCACTGAGATGTCACGACCATAACATGAAAGGATGTGGGTTTTTCCACTTTGATGGGGAAAATCATTTTTATGGCTAGATACTTCTCATTTTAAAGTTTTTCTTTTCCTATGCATTGTTCTGAAAAGTTTAGCATTTGCTTCTCCCTGAGTGCGTGACAGTCTGAAAAACGGAATGAAGAATTGGAAAACCCAAATCATGAACAGAAAGATCACAGATAGTCAGACCTGCCTAGCTCAATAGTGTGTTTTCCTCCTAGACACACGTGCCCATGGTTGTGATCGTATGCTACATACATGTAACAGAATCAACTTTTTAGCTAGTAAAACCGATGCCCATTTGGAGGACAGAATGAGGCATGTGACATTTCATGCTTTTCTGCAAGAGCACCATGACTTGTAGGTCTCCCTAGGTCAAAATGGACAATGGTTGGTCTAATTAGTGTGGTGCCAACCCATTCCCAGCCCTCTGCCAGATGCCCCTAAGCTCCCAAGTGGCAGTCACGTAACCATAAATCAAAAGCTGTCGTCAAGTCCCTGGAAAAGCCAAAACCTATTGCAAGAGCGCTCAACAGGAGGCCAGAGGTGCTCCTGGCCCCTCCCCGTCAGCACCCACCATGGGGCCTTTTGGTCTTCTACTTAGCATTGCCCGTGGCCAGGTTCAGTGAATGTTGATCCCCCACCCACAGCACCAGAGGCCCAGGTACCTTGAGTTTGGAATAGCCTTTCTGAATATATGGTCCACATTTTTCATGTTCCCCTGTGGAAGCATAAAATTTACTCCACCAGTCAACAATTTCTTCCTCCTAAAGAAAGACACATCAAGATGCAAAAATCTTTAGTGATGACCTAGATTTCCAATCAATGCAAGAAAACCCATATGTAATAGGAAGAGAAGTAGGTATTTCTGAACCTGAAACAGGCAAGATTATTTGACTTTTGTTTGTATGCACTGTGGATAAAGCATTCACGATTCTTCAGCCCTGAAGCTGGAGGTGAAATAAATGATCCTTGGCCAATGATATGTGGCTTTAATGCCCACAGCTATACTGGATGATTTTCTTACATCCTATAGACACAATCAATTAATTTGTCTGTTTTTACTTTTTTTATCCTCTCAACTTCATAGTTACATATACAGACAATAGATTAAAATAAAACCTCCAATATATGTTTCTTACTATTTCATTTCTGTCCTTTCAGCCCTTTAGTCAGCAATGCCTTATAAAACAAAGCTCATGAAGCTAAGAGTTGGGAAAACTCGTTCTAATTCAAGTTTCATCCCTTACGTTATAAGTCATACCCTCATGTTATAAGCCGTACCAGCTTGAGCAAGTTGTTTAACATCTCTGAGCATCAATTTCTTCATTCACTGAATGGGATGATAACACTACCTGTCTCCATCTACCTCAGAGGCTTGTTTTGGAAATCAAATATCAACGAGAAGAAAGAGCTTCGTAAATGATAAAATGTGAAACAAAAGTCAGGAGGCATTATGGTTCATTCAGACCAGTGGCTCCCAGCCTATCCTTGGAGATTCTGATTGAATCAGCCTGGGGCTGGACTTGGGTACCCAGTATGCTTTCCTAAGTCCCCAGGCAATTCCAATGCGCAGACAGTATGGAAAAATCTCTGGTTTAGCTGGGTGGTTCTTGGTTGGGCAGAAGGGATAGCACATCAAAGTCACTTGAGGAATATTTTTCAAACTGCCAAAGGCTGTAGTTTATAGAAGGCTGCTCTAAATCCCACTCAGATTTATAACAAGAATAGATCCTCATTAGGCCCACCCATTGCTTATTTTAATCATCCTGGCAAAGAGTGATAATGCCAAAAATACAGTGTCACCTGCAACATAGCTTCCTATTCAGTCTGGGGAGAAGGAAGAAGGAACACTCAAGAAAACCTATGTCTTATCTCTGTACAGTAATATGTATATGCGTGTGTACACACACACACACACACACACACACGCACACTTATTTCCCCTTTATGGGTCACTAACCAACCCTGGATTTTAAAAAGTTTTCTTTATATGTCAGCTATAGGAAGAAAATATATGAATCTTAAATCTAGCAAAATATATACAACAGTTACCTTTTCTGTCAGCTGCTCATCACATGTACGGGCAGGAAGAGGGCAAAACCATGTAACAGGTCACACAGATACGGAGACCCCATGAGAATTAGGTTTAAAGAGAAACAGAGAAGGAGAAATTATTTCTCATGCATGCTTTATATTATCAACATTTTGATGGATTATTTAAATTATTCAAGATGATCTCATAATTAAACAGACCTGACTAGTTTCTTTTCTGAAAATGTGCAAAAGGGTTACAAACAGTGTTAAAATGAAAGTCTCAAAGGGAGTCGCCCACGTCCCATGTTTCCAATGGAGTTAGAGGGTCTCATTGTCCCCAGCACAGTGGTCACACAGGAGGGGCGGTGCAGCTGCTCATCTCCTTGTCCCAAACCTTTCATTCCATTTAGCCCCTAAAGTATATCCCCAACTTGGCCTAATTCTTATCCCTTCAAAAACTCCTGTCACAAGGTGTTCGTGTCTAGCATGATGCACTATCATCCTGTTTATCCCCATGCCTACGTTATAGCACCAAATACGTATCCATCCATCAAAATTGCTCTAAGATGTCAAGCTTCTCATTGGCCAAATGCTTCCATTTGAGTTTCTGCATGGAGAATACACCCTTGATGTCAGGAGATAAGAGAACGGGGAGCTAGGATGTTGGGCTTGAGTTTTCTCTTGGTATCTGTTGGAAAATTAGCCAAGCTCACCCTTGGGGGAAGTTTGAAGGATTGCTATCCAGACTCCCTCTCTGAAATCCTAGCTTCAAGTTCATTTCTAATGTGCAGACGGAACAACCCCTCACAACTGGCGCTCCCTGCAGCTGCAGTGTGGGGCGGCCCCATGGCTTCTTCCGTATGTGCCCCTTGGTATTTTCCAGATTGACTTTTGTTCAGCACATAGAATTGCCAAGAGAGGCATAGAGACAGATAGATGTAACACTTCTTTCTATTAGATTCATACCAAAATGGGATTAAAGATTAAATTGTTATAGACAAATTAAGATTTTGGAGAGAAGAATTTTATGCCAAAAGTGCTTTCACATTCTGAATGGTTCCTGAATTCAGATTTTTAAGAGTCTGTTTATTCACATCTATTTTGAGCACTCTGCAATCATGTCAAAGAAGAGAATAGTTCGTGACTTAAAAGGCATTATTCCAAACAAACGGCTGATTTAAAATTTTAGAATTAATGTGGGAGAATTCACTCACTCCCGCTTGCTCATTAGTTCATACGAAAAGTAACTGGAGCAACGGAAGTAACTTGCTTTATCACATCCAAATGGCACAGAACAGTCTCCCCTTTCAGCTTAAAAGGATCCCATTTGTTTCGAGATCAGCTTTCACTCCAAAATCTGCTAATAGAAAGAATCTGAGAGGAGAATTCAAGTCTTTAGACCCAGGCCCCCCTGAAGTCCCAGGCAGCCACATGCATTTTCTTATCATACATACATGCACTGTCGTTGGAGAAACCATTTTGCCGAGAGCTGTTGACATACTGCTTAAGCACTGGAATTGGAAGGCAATTATTGAAATGGCCATGCAGGAATGTCCATGTCATCTGGCTAGCACTGAAAACCAATGTGCCCCAAATTCGTATTTCTCACTTTATTTTCTTGTAGTAGTGCTGCGCCCATTTGTTAAAGGCTCCCACCGTCATCATAGGGTGTGGGTTTGTGTGAACGTGAGACTCTCCCCCAAAGCCACAGCCTCCAGTTCCCATCAGTGGCACAAGGGCTGATCCATTCCCTCGATGTACCCATAAAAAAAGGCTTGGATTGAGTTGGGGGAATAGATGTACATTACACACACATCGCATGTACATGTCACTCATGCAGATCACATGTATACATGTATCTCACATGTATGCATGTACAACACTACATGTACATGTCATATAGGACGTTAGGAAGCTTGTTATTATTGGCTCTTCCCAAGCTTAGCTTTCCTCGTTTGACTCTGCATAGATGTGCAGATGTCTTCCCTGAGGATCTGGTGCAGTGAGTGTTTTAGAGGCAATTCCAATCAGTCTTTCTTCTCAACACGGTGTATTTCAACTGGGTGTTAGAAAAGCAAGCCGATCAAAGTCATTTATAATACAGAGGATACTACCCACTGATGGCTGCTCCTACCATCCCCAATCCTGCTAGGCTGCCACTTAAATTCTACGGTGTGAAGTGAACTTTCACAATGTGTTGCTACAGTAACCTAGTCACCTGTTAACTACTGCTAAGAAATGGATGAAAAATAGCACGAATTGGCTTTATTCTTCTTCTTGGTCCCTCATACCTCGGGCTACTGAGTACATAGCAGGCAAAATAATAACTGATTGACAGTGGGAGGTAAGAAAGCTGGAGGCAGATTATAGAGTAGGATCTTAAACTGCCTTTTTCCTGAGCGTTGTAAAAATGTAAAGTGTTGTAAAACTGTTGCATTCGCCCTAGGCTACTACCGTTCGATTGGGAATATTTGGGGTAGTTTACAAAGTGAACATAGTAGTTTTGCAAATTTGATATTGTCATTTGTGACTGTGGATTTTGGGGAACAGAATCAAACACACTGCTACACAGTGCTGGCTGTGGACACGCTATTTAACCTGGTCCAATTGTTGGTGAGTTTAATGCAGTGGGAAGGAAGTGGATATATTTTTTAAGGCACTGTTTATGGACATAACACATTAAGGTGCAATCATGTACGTTTTTTGGCCAGTTTGCACATTGAAACATGCTGTGAAAATCCATGATAAATGCCAACAGAAACAGGGAGATATTTGAAGTTTTCTTTTTCTGGGCTGAGACCTTCCTGCCCACCCTCTTTCCTTCTTGTAGAATTGGCTGGAATGGTTTTAAAATAGGGCCCTGAGTGAGCATTTCCATCAATTTCTTGACTTCTAAACCACAGCGAATATAAAAATTGGGGATATCCCATACACTGACAAATAGGGTCATTAAAAATCCACGACACTTCTGCTTCTTGTTGGGAAAACAGTCGGTGTGCTACATGCCCCCCTTTTCTGAATGTTGCAGTACTGTGAATTTGCTCTTGAAATTTCTTTTTCTAGTAAATGATATTATTCAGACTGTCCACACCAATGGTTCTCAGACCTGCCTGTACATTAGAAGCACTTGGGGAGATTTGAAAATATACTGATGTCTGGGGCCTTTTTGGAAGGTGGAGCATGGGCCTGGGTACTATTAATATCTTAAGTATCCCAGGTGACTAAAAGTAGAGAACATTAGCCCACACAATGTCATCAAAACTTTTTTTTTTTTTTAAGGAGGACGCAGCTCACAGTGGCCCATGTGGGGATTGAACCCGCAACCTTGGTGTTACCAGCACCACGCTCTCACCAACTGAGCCAACCGGCCATCCCCTCATCGTAACTTTTGATGAGTGCAAGATTCAGATTCTTCACCACAGTAAGTTGGTTTATTATTATTACTTTAATTGTATTGAATGGTTGTTTGACTGAATTCACCCAATGCTTAGACACCTGGAAGATAGAACTGACATGATCCAATGATTGGTTCTGAAGCTTACCTTCGAAGCCAGCAATGGTTTTGTGTCTTCTATTTCGATAATGGTATCCCGGCTGGGTGGGGTAGAAAGAAAGGAGGCTGCGAGACAAACAATTTCATAATCTTACATACTTATAAAAATACAGTGGTGAATATTCTACTCCAAGTTCAAGTTCAACAGCCACAGAGTGGATGGTAGAGTTTACTCCTGGATGAAACTACTGAATGGAGAGGACCACACCCGAAAATAACCCAACAATTCATCACTTTCCCCAAAATATGATATGGTTTTAGACATTTTTAGGGGACTGTCTGGCCCCCACTTTTTTTTTTTGTCTTAGGCAATTAGACTAGTGCCTATACACAGGAAGTGCTCAAAAAAGACTTGTGTCAATACATGTCTTTAGAGGATGCAGGAGTTGGAGGTACGGGAATCTACATCTAAAGGAGCCTCCTTTGCATGGAATCTGTTCTAAGACAGGAAAGCAAAGGAGGGTGAATAGTTGCATATTTGGGTCTGAAGTTGCAGTGGCTTACACACCCTGATTTTATGTAATTTCCAGAATATTTGTGGCTCTGGATTTTGGGGTTAGAGGAAGGGCTCAGGAGCAGCCCCGGGCTCACTAGGTTTGGTTCAGCTAAAGGGGTGCCAAAGCCTCAGCCTGGGGGGAAGGGGGCGGGTGAGAGGTATGTCTATCCTTTATGGAAGATGCATCAGGCAGTCAGACATTCAACAGGAGGCCAGAACCCAGACAGAGCAAACTCTGCCAAGCCAAAAGAACTTTCTGTTTAACCCACTCAGGCAACTGACATATAGGACATAAAGGAGGGGAGGAAAGATACATTTTCTAGGCAGCGGGCTAATCCCTTTACATACATGATCTCATTGAATTCCTCAATAAGCCTGTAGAATAGGGACCATTATACTCATTATAAAGGTTAAAAAAACAAACTGAGGCTAAAAGAAAGCAAGTCACTTGCTTCAGGTTAAACACTTAGTAGTAAGTGGAAATACGTCATCTAGGTCTGTCTGACCCCAAAGCTTGTGTTTTAACCATCATACCAGAGCGCAGAGCAGAGTAAACACTTGATATATGTCAGAGAAATGATCAGGGGGACACTGGGGTGACAGGGGAGACTGACATTTATTGAGCATCTATGACATGCCAGTTGCTGTATATCCAAGTGGAATCACCCCTACAATCTATCAACCTAGCTCCCCACAACTCCTGACAACTGCAACAACACGGAACATGACAGCCAGATGGGCAGAAAAGCAGGAACACAACCGTGTGCAAATTCCTTCTTATTTATCAGTTCTCCACTTTACCACCCTAACGTAAACAAAGCCACAGGGACAGGAGAAAAGTTATTCTCCGTGCTTCCAACATTAGGCCAACCAAGTATTTCCTCAACTCTACGCTGGTATTGGTTTTAAGAAAGTACCAGATTGATCTTAAATAATAGATGCTGGTCTTGGGAACATTATGTTCCCCATGGTGCTTCAGGGTTTTCCTCTTCAGGGGCTCTCTGAAGCTTTGACCACACTTCATGTTAATTACACAGAATCACTAACCAGGAGACCTCTGCCTTGGGCCCAAACTACCCCTGAGTAATAGGCACAAGCAGGTCCACACAAGCGCTTCTGGAACCAGAAAAAGTTTGCAGCATTTGTATCTTCCTAATGATTTCACATATTCATATCAGAGAACTTTGTCTCATGAGAGTCAAAAAAAAAAATGCTAGGAAAATGGTGCTTCTCTCCATTTAGTAATCCCAAATGAAACAATGCCAGCAGTTGACATTAATCCTTGTTGTTATAAAAATGTTGCTATTTTAGGCACCATCAATTCAGCACAAAATGCTTTGCCTGGGAAATTTATGGATAAACACATGTAGGGTTTTGCTCAAATATGTCTGTGGATTTTATTTTTTCCTCTTCTCTGAATCAGGGACACAGGATGCTCAGACCCACATAGCAGATGAATTTCAGAAGCTCTGTAATATTAATACCAAACCTTATGGAAGGTTACATAGAATAGGTTAGCAGCACAGCTGCTTAAACAGAAGACATCTGCTTCAGTCTTGAAGCTACCACTGATCAGCTGAATGAGTGCTAGTTCTCCACGGAGCCAGGGGTCCTGGGATGTTATTTACTGATGCAACCCAGACCCCAGTCCCTGGCACATGGTAAGCTGAAAGCAAGTCATTACTGAAGGGACAATAGCAAAACACTATTCAATAACTATTGTTTATTATAGAACTCTTAGGTAAGTATTATGCCCCGCCCATCATTTACTTATTAATTATGTGACCTAAGGCAAGTCATTTAAACTTAGCAGGTGTTATTTTTTCTCAGTGGATGACAATGAAATGATATCTTTCAAATTATATCACAACAATGTTGTGATACATTAATGAGGTGGGACAACAGATCGAAAGCAATTTAAAATAAACATCACCCCCCCCCCCCCAGTGCTCACAGGGTGGGAGTCAGGGGTAGGGGAGAGCCCGCTATGTCCCCATCAAAATAGTGATCACACCAGACTGCAATCACCCATTTTCTTGTTTTCCTTCCCTGCTGGACTATATGATAAGTTCATGAAGCATTTAACATTTCTGAAAAAGAAGTCTTATATTCACTCAAGTGCAGGATACCTCAGAAGGTAATAGCTTGAGCATAGGACCTAAAGGAAGGGTGGGAAGACACATTTTCTCGGCACCTACCACGTGCCAGGCAGTGGGCTAAGCCCTTTACATACACGATCTCATTTAATCCCTCAATAATCCTGTAAAATAGGGACCATTATCCCCATTAAAGGATTAGAAACACAAACTGAGGCTAAGAGAAAGCCAGTATTCAAGTCTAGCTCTGCCGCTTACTAACTATATTACCTTGGGAAAGTCACATAGCTGCCTGTAAACCAAACCGTTTCCACATCTGCAAAATCTGGACAATGAATATTTACTTTGAGAAGATTAAGTCAGGTCATGCATGCAAAGCCCCAAAGCATTATTTACAGACTTGCATTTTACCTTTGAGCTGTGGCACAATATCCTCCTTTCCTGCATAAGGGTCGCAGCGGAAGCGGTCCAGGTGGTCGATGGTACACTGGCCAACAACGGGCTTGCGCCCAAACTGCCTGTGGTCGATGACCTTGATCACCAGCGGAGGCATGTACAATTCCTCCTTGGGCAAGAACTGGGGGTCACAGAGGTAAGCGTCACTTCTCTGTACAAGACCTGACAAGAGCAGCTTTGCCAATAAACACCCACAAAAGGACCAACCCAGCCTCCTGGTGCCCATTTGGTGTAGCCCAGGGGACTTACACGAAGTACTTAAGTTCAGTGACTTACATGCTAGGCAAGCAGCACTATGCTTTAAGGCACGAGCCCTGAGCCAGATGGCCTGGAATCAAATCCTGGCTCTGCCCGAAGAGCTGCATGACCTTAGGGAACTTTCCTTCCTACGTCCCAGTTAGCTCCTCAATAATAGTCGGATTGTTGCATTAATACATGTGACGTGTTTCGAATAGTACGTTAGTACCTGGCTCTGCTCTGTAACAGGATGCGGAGCTAGAATTTAGAAATGATTGAGCTAAAACTGAACCTTCAAGGGAAATAACTGTGGCTTGGGAGTCTTTTAGCCCTGGAAGTTCAGTGCCAAAATGGGATGCTCATTTGTCTTTGATGCCTCTTGGTTCCTTCACATGGAATTTGGTGACATAGGTGACATTGTCTGATCGGGGAATCATGGGCCTGCCTGGTGAGTGGTTCAGGTAAGTTTCCACCTCTGGCCTTGCACAGGAATAGAAGCTGGAGCCCACTGAGGGGCTTTCCTCACCAATGCTGGCTGAAGCTCATTTCCAGATTAGAACGTGAGAGGTGGGGCAGGGGCTAGAGAGTGGACAAGGATGGGTGGCGTGGCCCAGGGGCGGCCACTTTGGGATTCTGGCACGGACTATCCAGGTGGTGCTCCATCTGCACCATCGTAGAGAAAGAACATGGGCTTTGGAGTTGGAGAGACCTAAGTCTGAACTCTAGCGACCTCACTTGCTAGCTAGCTGTGTCCTCTTGTGTAAATCACTTAACCTCTCGGTTTCTTCCAAAGTGGGTGTAAGAGGAGTGAACACGCCTGTTCTGCAGGGGTACAGTAAAGGTGAAATGCAGGGAGTATGAATGCAGCGAGCACCGGGCTGTCGTTGCTGTCGTCGTTGTCTTGACATAGTGACTGCTGCACAGGTGGCCTGACATTCACTATGGGATTGGGAGGAGGCATTTCCCCCTTCTAGGCCTCAGTTTCCTCGTCTGTAAAGGTAGAAGCTATACCACAGGACCCTAGAGTTCAGGAGCAGGTGTGTTAGAGACACCAAATAACTTGGGAGGGGAAAGGAACTAGAAGGTTCTGGACCATCTACCCCATCCAACTGAAGAAGTGCTTTTATTTTTATCTGTTTTATATAGTAAAGTAAAAAAGAAAGATTTTTCTTTATAAAAAAAGTTAGATTGTGGAGAGATTGGGTGACCTCTTTTTGTTCCAAAGTATTATGGGGTCTATGACAGGGGACTGTGAACTGGATCTGATACTGTCACATTTCTAATAACCAGAAGGTACCTTTGATGTAACAAAGTGGATATCATCCCAGGGGCGCGTGGAGGTGGGGTACAGTCACGGGTTCTTAGGGAACAGCCCATCACCCCATATGGGTTCCCCTATAACTGCCCCTTCCCCAGCCAGCCAGTCCCTATCTGGAGGGTTTTGGTCCATGTAGGGACACGAGGGAGGGTTAATATTCTGCCCTCAGGGCATTGACCAAGAGCTTGTAGCAGATAGCTGGACAAATGGAATGTTTTTTGGAGAAATACATTAGTATTGCTCATAGATATTTCTGTGTCACTGGGGTTCTTTGAAGCTTTAAGAAACCATCACTATAATGTAAGAATGTAAGGGGGGAAAGTCACTGACAAGCTGAGTACAAGGCAGTTTTTCTATTTGTTATCAGATTTTGGATATATATAAACTGTGCTTGTGTGTGATCTGTATATATTCATATTGCAAATAAAATTCAGCTACTCAACATACATGTACTATTACAGAATCTTGATACTGTACCACTTTCATGAAGAGAACAGAACCTGGAAAGTTGGGTGTCTTCTTAAGGTTTTTGATCACCACTGATTCTACCCTTTCCCCTCCACACTCCACAATGAGACTGGGGGATGTGATAGAAGCCATCTGGTAGTTCTTCATATTTCTTAAGCCCCAAGCTAGAATCTAAGCAAACAGTATAAAGAGAAGGGAAAGAAACCCAGCATATTAAAAATAATATTGAAAAGGAAAAAATTCTCTCTTAATAATCAGAAAAATTCTTTAAGAGTGACTTGTGCAGATTTGCTTAAAATCTCTGAGAATATTATCCTAGAGAGCCTCTAGGTCAAAGAAAGCAGTTTTGCCCCTTTCCTTCCCCTGCCTGAACTGTTAAAATAGCAGAGCAATATCCTGGCTGTGCCATATAATAGCCATGTGAACTCTGGCAACTTAGTTAATCACCCTCGGTCTCATCTATAAACAGGATTGATAGTAACATCTCTTACAGGGTTATTTTGAGGATCAAGTGTAAACTTCTTAGCAGTGTCTGACATGCAAGCATTCAAAAATGTTAGCTGTTGTTTAAAGCCATCGGCCTCAGTCTTTGAGAACTCTTAGCGAGACAGCCTGAGGACAGAAATCCCAACAGTGCTTGATGCACAAGGGGAAGTCCTTGATAGCAGGCCAGACACGGTCCATCCAGCTACCCGGTTAGCTCCATCAGCCTGTCTCTGCTCCGATTGCCTGACATGTCACCGTTTCCCATTACTCCCTTCCCACTCTCTACTTCCGACTCCCTCTTGGGCCCCCTGCTCTCTGCACATGCTCTTCTGAGTCTGTCTTCCCTCTCCCAGTTCTCCCGTTGACTCAGGGAAACTCAGAAATCTACTGGCTCCCGATAAATGAGAACTCTAGATTCCCTCAGTATGCTAGAATTGACCTGTTCTTGTTGCTTTGACAGGCCTTCTATTTCCATGAATATTTCAAAATTTTGTACAAATTCTATAGTCAGTTGGAGATAGCAAGACCCCATTTCCTATATGAAAGATTTCAGTTCCATAGCCATACCCACTGGACTTGATTAAAAACAAAACAAAACAAAAATCAGAGAGGGCAGCATACCTCAATAGCAGTGAGCTGAACCACAGGCCTGATCCCTTGGGGCACCATGTATAGATTTGGTGCCCTTTGTGAGGGAAGAATGGGAAGGTTGGAACCATCCTGTGAAAGAAACATGGCAACGTCAATGCCTCCCTTTAGTTCTAGTAACAGTTATCTGGAGTTATTAATGAGTGTTTGAAGCAGCTACTCTGAAAGAATATGTGAGTGAGAACTCAGCAAGTACCTTGTGCCTCAGAATCAGTTCTGCCGTTACAAGGACGTCCCCACAGGCTTTGTCTCCATTCATTACTGGGTACCAGAGAAGTTTAGGCGTGATATCCATTTCTGAGTTAAGTTTCACCAGAGGAGAGCACATGCTTCGTCCTAAAAATTCATCTTTGCCCTAGAGAAACAGACGATCCTTTAATTCCCCCACAACATCCCTATAAACCTCCATCATCCCCCAAGCCATCTTAGAAATTCTAAATTATCTACCACTTGGTCATTATCAAAAAGTTCGATGATAACTTTGGGTGGGTTCTGTAGGATTGTTTGGGGTTCCCCATAGATTTCAATTTCATCAAATATAATCGTTTGGTCCCATGTGGGGTTCAGAGTGGAGTGGATGATCTCAGTGGTTTTACTTCGGTGGAGGAAGGAGACATGAGCATATGGATCTAAAAGAGAAAGAGAGAATAAAAGTGGGGCCATGGCCAAAGTTGAAAACCATAAAACTCCTAGAAGAAAACATTGGAGGTAATGTCCTTGACATTGGCTTGGCAATGACTTTTTAAATTTGACACCAAAAGCACAGGCAACAAAAAGCAAACATAAACTATACATCAAACTAAAAAGCTTCTGCACAAAAAAGGAAACCATTAACAAAACGAAATGAAAAGGTAATGTATGGATGAATGGATAAAGAAAATGTGGGATACACACACACACACACACACACACACACACACACACACACACACACAGGAATATAATTCAACCGTAGAAAAGAAGTAAATCTTGTCATTTTTGACAATATGGATGAACCTGGAGGACATTATGCTAAGTGAAGTAAGCCAGTCAGAGAAAGACAAATAGTACATGGTATCACTTATATGTAGGATCTCCCCAAAAATCAAACTTATGGAAACAGAGAGTAGAATAGTGGTTGCCAGCGGGAAATGGGAAAGGTTAGTATTAAAAGGGTACAAATTTCAGTTATAAGATACCTAAGGTCTGAAGAGCTAATGTATAACATGGTGACTACAGTTGATAACACTGTATTTTATCATTGAAATTTGCTTAGAGAGTAAAACTTAAGTGTTCACACACACACAAACACACACACACACACACAAACACAAAAATATATGAGGTGATGGATGTATTAACTCAATTGCGGGAATCCTTCCACAATGTATAGCTATATGAAATCATCACATTGTACACTTTAAATGTATTATAATTTTTTCAATTGCACCTTAATAAAACTGGAAAAAAAGAAAAAAAAGTAATCCATTTCTTATCCATGCTGAATTTCACCAAAGCATTTGAAGAAATTACCTGGAGCTGACCTATCAGAGAAAGAAACTAATGTCTAACCGAAAGCTCTTTTACATAAGCCAAAAGGTGCTTGGTTTTTAGCACTGCAGCCTCATATGAATAGGAGGATATATCTTATATCTCAAACTGCAAGGAATGTGCTTTGAGTTTTATGCAACTTTAGTCAAGAATTTTGATAGGAGTCTAACTTTGACTTTCAATGATTGAGTGCCCCCTGGTGGTGAATATTTGAAAATGTCTTCAAAAACCATTTGGGAGATCCGTGTTATGCGGATAACTTGAAACCTCCTCTCTCGGTAAAAAAAGGAAATTATTCACATATGCTTGGAAGATACCTCACAATTTATGTGAGCACAGCAGAGTGTCAGGCAACTGCTTTAAGAGCTGTTTCCATAGAAGGCGCAGGGAAGCTCTGCCAGCCTGAAGGTCCTAAGTGGAATGCTCCCCAAATATTCACGGTCCCACTAGTAACAGCAAAAATCCCAGGCTGTAGGTCCCCTCCCCTGCGAACCTTAGAACCAATCCAAAGGCGACAAAAAACGATCTGGGGTGTCAATGTGAGGGGTGATGAAGCCTCATGGTTTTACAGTTCTGGGAATTTGGGGAGCAGGACGCAGAGAAGGTCAAGATGGGATTCCAAACTGCTTCAAGCCTGTGCTGTAGGTAACTAGGTGAACTTGTGATCTTTCTGTCAACTTGAGAGAACTGCAAATATATATATATATATATATATATATATATATATGATCTTAATTTACCAGTCAACCCAAGAGTCCGAGGTATATGTACACAGCTATGTGTATAAACAGAGAGCAGACACTACTTTTTTTTCTTGGTGTTTTTATTACTTAATCAATTAACAATTATTAGTTATAAAAGGCCACATATGTTCTGTGGCTCTCCAGCACCCAGCAACAGTGTCCGACCCGTACTCAGTGTACTGACCTAAGAACTGAGCAATTTACTTCATGCATATCAAACTAATCTCAACATGGAAATGCTTTTTGTTGTTGTCAGAAATCACTGAAAGCATCCATTTGATGAAAAGGAGAATCAAGCTAGCCTGCTATGTAATAACGTGTGAGACGGAGATTTCTTCCCATTACCTGAAAAGCTATCCTTGTCTAAAGCCGTGAGGTTTCTGGCTTGGTAGATATAGCAGCGCAGATGGTAAATGTAGACTCCTGAAAGGAATAGGATGGAGGTTACTTACAAGAAACATTAACACTATAAACTGCTATTTTTCTGGAATATTTGGAGATAAAACACGTTTCAGATAAATGGCTCACTCCAATCTACTTCTCCACAGTAAAGAAAACATATAATGGTGATGACGAGTCCTCCCAAAGTAGTTCTGTTTCCTGTAAAATGAAACTTATTTAAAAAATACTATAGTAAGTAAACTCAGTGCACGTGTGTCAATCAGGAGAACATTACGCCGGATGTCAACTACCTGGATTTAGGGTATTACTGCTTGTCACCACTGACCTTTAAAACGAAACTGAGTCTCCAAGAGTTACAGAAATAGAGCTTTCTATACTATTTCAGTACCAGATCTAGGAAACAGTTATTTGCTAAATGTTTCTTTGATATTTCAAAATCTTTATACTCCTTATCCTTATTATATTAATGCATATATACGTCCCCACCTCACTCAACATGCCCCCTGCTCCCCTTCCCCACACGCATAATTTGAGAGATAGTAGAGCTTGGTGATTCACTGAACAGATTCTGGGAACCAGACTGCACTAGTTCAAATTTTGTCTTTAGTGCTTATAAGCTTTAAGATCTTAGTCAAGTTATTTAATCTTTCTGCACCTTGGCTTCCTCACCTGTAAAATGGGGACAAAAATAGCGCCTACCTTCTAGGGTTATTAACAGAATTAAATGAGTTATTATATGTACTCGTACAGTGCCTGGCACATGCTAGGACCTATATAACTATTTGCTTTTATTATGACATAGTGAGTATGCCTCATGCCACAATTCCTGAAGGTTATCATTGAAATCAATCTTTTCTTAACTTTTTGAATTTTGTTTTTCTAATTAAAATAATCTTTTTGGGGGGCTTAACAGGTAGAATGAGTACATATTGGACACAGTATGTTACAATTAATGATTTGGCCTCTTTCTACCCCAAATATAATTTTTCAAGCTGTATTTTAAATAATCCTCTTCATTAAGTGATGAAAATGAAAGTACATTTTGTTATATTTGGTGATTTAAGGAGCTTTTTAAAGAATAATATCAGAATACACAAATACATATTTAAAACTTACTATCAAAATTACAGGAAACAATGGGAGTGTTTGCTCCGAACACAGTGGTGGCACTGTGCTTCTGTTTTTCCATGCTTTTTTCATCTCCATCCTCAGTAGTGTCTGCACCCTAAGGAAGCAGAAAAATCAATTAACAATGCCTACCAATAAAGAGGCAAGAATGACAAACACATGGAATGATGGCTGTTAAAAGAGATTTTTTTCATCCAATCACTTCAGTTTAGAAATGAATATAGCTCAGGACAGTAAGTGACTTCCCAAAATCATTTAGCTGGAAAGAGATAGAGCAGGAAGTTGAAGCCAGACCTGCTACCTCAAGTCCAGGTTTACCAAACCCTACCACTGAAAGACAAAGAAAATGAAAAGTGTAAGTAAGGGTATTAAAAGGGTGGGAGGACGAAGAGAAAGAGCAGCAGGAGAAAAACACAGCAGGCTCAGCATGCAGAAATATAAAAAATAGGCTGTGTTTGGAAATGGTTTCTGACCACCACATTGGTTTAGATCAACCGTCATTTTCTTATTAATTTATTCTACCTTTCTGTATTTTTTCCTCTCTGCCTTCTTTATTGTGCTTCCATGTGAATTGTTCTCTAATTCTGTGAGCCATCCTTCTGTTTTCCTTCCCCTCACATCTGTATATTTAACTTTCTTGGTTTGTTGAACTGTTTACAAGCTGTGATCCAAGGAACCAGGGCTTGGGATGTTAATAGAGGTCACTGGCAACAAGGCTTTGGGAACATATATACAGAGGGTGCCACAAAAAATGTAAACACATTTTAAGACAGAAAAACTGTATTAAAATTGTAATATTCAACATATACCGATAACAAAAGATGAATATAAGTCATGTTTGACTTCTGCAATTACAAGAGGTGCTCAAAGTCATTACCATCAGTGTCTGGACACTTTTGATTCTGCTTGAGCAACGTTGACCAAAGTGTCCCCTTGTATACATTTTTTTTGGCACCCCCGGTATTTGGAAAATGCTAGGTGTGTCTGCAGTAGGACTTCTTGGAACTTTCATATGTTAACGGTGTATGCATTCTATAAAACTGACTGAGCACATTGGATGTGTAGCTTTCCCCCAAATTATCTGGAGTCTTGCAGTAGTGGAGGGACCACTATGGAGTTGGTGGTGTATCTAACACTCGTACCTTTTACCTATGAGTATGTCAATATTATTTGAGCTTTGGCTACTTTTTACTTACAAGGGCACCTTCAAGTTTAAAGATGGCAGCTGCACCATGCGTTTCTGAAGGGGCCATTTTTCTCCTCCAGCGTCTGCGGCGAAAGGTATCTGAACTACGCTGTTTCCAGTGAAATTTCCAGCCAATTAAAGAAGCATATTCCCAGCCGTCCCGGTCTTCCAATTCTTCCATGGCCTAAAACAAAATTAAAACTTCTAATTATCACCATCGTCGTCATCCTTATATTGATTAAACAGATTATTTGGTCAGTCAACAAATATGTATTGAAAATCATCTCTGTGCCAACAACTGTGCTCGGGGCCAGGAATACAACAAAGAACAAAGCAGACAGGCTGTCTGCCCTTGTAGAGCTGACAGACTATGGGAATACAGAGTTAACCAGGCAATTAAGGTGGAATGAGATGTTGCCAAGGTGGGAGTTATACTAAAAGGAGGGTCACTCTATTCAGACTTTGGGGGAACATTGGGTGGGTAAATAAAGCAAATTGATTTTTTTCTCAAGTTACTTTCTATTTTCTCACTTCATTAGCTCATAAGAAAACATTGCTATTACTGTATAGTTTGGAAACCATTATTATCTCCATTTTGTATATGGAGGGGAAAAAAATGACACCACCCTCCCCAGGATTTAAATGTCTTGTCTAAGCTAATAGCTGCCATAACTAACAATTACATGATAGATCAGGGTATATTACTTCTGTAATAATTAATACTGAGTATTGCACTTTTTATCTTAAAACTATTTATATATGAATGATTTCAGTTTTCAATGTTCTATGCAACTCACTCAACAAATATGAGTGCCTACTATATGACAGGGATTGTGTTAAGAGCTGTGGAAGCAGTGAAGAAAAAAACAGACAGGGTCCTTGCCTTCATGTAGTGACATGTTAGTGGTGGAAATTTTATGTAAATATCTTAAAAGTATGACTAGATTTAATAAATGTAAAATAATATTGAATAATATTTATAATTGCAGAAATAAGAGCTCCATGTAGGTTATTATCATTGTAGGGGCTATTTTTCAACTTCAAATAAACATAAAATCCAGGTCAAGCATAATCTTATAATTAGCCCTCTACTAGTGTTAACAGTGGCATTGAAATAGTTCATGTAGCCAGGAGTGAGGCAGGTTAGGGAACATGATCAAAGTCTCAACAATACTTTTTGGTTGAACTGAGCCAAGTTTCTGGTCTTCTGACTGGTGGCTCAGTGTTCGTTCCACTTTACCTTGGTGCTTTTATGTGGAAGTTCAGAGTCAAATGATTCTAGAAACTTCTCACCCCATCAGGATAAGGATAATTAAATAACAAATATTCATTGATCAGCTCATTCATTCTACTCCATTATTTATTAGGAATAAGTTCCTGACCTGGCAAGGAGGCTACAAAGATGACTATGGTTCCATCTTTGTGCCCAACAAGCTCACCATTTACTAAAAAGTAACTTCATTCATTGTACCTACTATGAGTCAGAAACTTTGGGGACAGACAGAGTTCCTGTTTGGAATTAGCCTAGCTTGGGTTCAAACACTGGCTTTATCACTTCCTAGACATGTGGTCTAGAGCTAGTCTATTTAATCTCTGTGAACATTATCTGTAAAATGGGGATAAAATGCAGACCTTCTGGATTGTAGATAATGGATATTAAATATCTAGCATTATAGAAGGTACACAAAATACCCCATTGATTATTGTTATTAATACTATTATTCCACTTAATTTATTATTATTCCATTTAAGCCTTACCATATCCTAATTCGAAGTATGATATTATACCCATTTTGCAGATGAGAAAGAAAATGAAGCCAGAATTCGAATCCTTATGTATATTATTCCAAGTGCTATTGCCAGTATTCCATCATGCTACTAAAATAATTTCTGCTCCTCTTACCCTTGCAGTACTTGAAGAGCTTTGTGTTAAGTCTTTCTTTCGTTTTCGGACCAGCCTTCGCCGTCTATGCGTATGATACATTTTCTCTGCTGCAACCCAGGATTTGGGCTTAGTATCAGGAGGAATGGTAATTCCATACTCCCAGCCTGGAATAGAGTTAGTGAACCGTTAGCCAAAGGAGATGCATTTGCCAGATCGCCAAATAAACTTCCAGGAAATATTCAGTCACCCTCTCCACCCCCAAATATTCTCTCCTGTCACAACTGAATGGCACTGTTCCTTCTACTTTGCTGTAATTCAGCCAAAGTGAATACAGCACTGTTCCCCTGGCTCCCTCTTCAGAAAGCTTCCTTGGTCACTATGGGTTTCCCTCCACTTTTATACCTCCAGTCATTCATGGTAACTGAGTACATCTAAGAATAAAGCACAGTACAAGAGGCAGAACTGGACACCGGTTCAGAGTGTGTGGCCTGTGTAATCAATCGTATAGTTTCAGTTCAAATCTCAGCACCACCACATGCTGGCTGTATACTAAAGAAGTTTCTTGCAAGTTGGTAAATCTACCTGTGGCCCAATTTCCCCAGCATAAAGTTAAAACATACCTTTTGTTAAAAAAATAAAAATAAAAAATTAATCAAAATAACCATGGCAAGCACTGGGGCCATGCTCAGGATGTAGTTTGTGCTCATTCAACATGAACTGTTATTACAAGGCCTGGTGTGTGTGCACTGAGATCAGCAAGGAAATTATCATCTATCTGAAATCTTGAAATCCTCTTTATCAATGCTAGCTCTTTCTGTGTACTCTTCCCTCTTATAAGAAAAAAAAATGACATTTTATCTTTTGATAATTCCAAATGGTACATGGTTTATTTAATATTAGATTACTGCTCGTGGTAAAGGATAAACACCATTAACAGAAGCTATGTCAGTAATCCGCATTATTGCTGAATAGGACTTTGAAGGTATTTTATGGTCTCCAGGGAAGGTTTGGGGCATGGTTAGAATAGAGAAAATTTGCACTTCAGTTCCCTCCCACATTCCCATCCCAAATCCCTGGCTTCTCAAAGTCCAGCCACCTAGTACCCTGTTACCTTGTATTCTTCACTCTTGACAGTCCCCACCTCCCATACCTGTCCAAGCACTGGCTTGTCCTTCAGATTTTGCACCTGAACAGTTATACTCGGTAAAACCACACGTCCTGGTTATCATAGACCAATGGGGTAAGACTCTTCCCTCCATAGGAAACTTCACTCTGTCTAACCAGGCCCATGCAGCAGAGCCGCTAGTGAGGTAATAAACCTAAAATGTTACCTTTCTCATCCACTGCACGATTTATGTCATATACCCAGGCATCATCTTCCCATTCCCACCCTGGAGGGCATGTAAACTCGCTGGGTGACGCGGCTTTATCACCGTTCTTAAAAAAAAAGAGGAAGCAAGCCATAGTGTCAAGTAAGATGCAAAAGTGAGATAGGAGTCCTCACACTTAACTCTGGTATTCACATGCTAACTTACATACCACCTTAGACATCAATCTTACTCAGAAAAATCCCTAATCTTTATTTAGGCACAATTGCTATATAAAAATTAGTTTTTTAAGAATGCCTTTTGTTTCCAGTATTAAGGAATATGCTAGGTTGAACCATGGGAAATTGTTTCTGTCGGGCGAAAATGATCAAATATCAGAAGTTTCATGTGGTTCAAATTAATATTACAAAATGGTGTAACACTTTTTGGGAGGGGTTATATTGGAAAGAACCCATCAGAAATGGATAAAGCATGAAAAACACATGTTTTCGAGTATGGGGTAATGCTGCTGGAGGTGTAGCTGCTAGTCATGAAAGACTGAGCAAAGTTAATGCTAACCATTGACTTCAGTTCTGCATAAAAACTGATGAAGTGTTATGAAAAAAGTTCATAGTAGAGGAAATAAAGGTGGTCCATAAACATATGGAAAAATACTCCGTTTCACTTTAAATTGAGAGTATGAAAATTGAATTGAAATAACAGGGTACAATTTTTTCATGTATGGACAAAAATATTAAAGAGGTATGGTGAGCGTTTAGAAAAACAGCGCCCTAATATGCTGCTGCTGGAAATATAAATTTACACAACTTCTTTGAAAGTAGTTTGGAAATATTTACCAAAATTGTATATGCATTGGAACTTTGACCGAGCCAATGTAGGGGTCTCTCCTACAGATAAACTTTCACAAGTGAATAAAAATGTATGTATAAGGATGTTCAGTGTCACATCATTTATAAAAACCAAAGACTGGGAAAAAACCTAAATGTCCGCAACAGGATTAGTTAATAAATTATAGTGGGTGCATATAATAAAACACTCTGCAAGGATTTTTTTTTTTTTAAAGCTCATTAGAGCAAAGTTATTCTGGTAGGATTACACAGATCTAATGCTACCCATTTTTTTAACTTGTAATGAAACACTTATTAAAGGTTCAAAAATCAAGACTCCAGGATGTTCTAAAAGCAAACCTAGATTTTAAAGAGAAAATGTCTTTTTCTTTTTTGGAGTCCATAAATATTTCAGGGCTATTTTTACAACTATCTTTTCTCTGATAAAGGCTAATATATATTAACAGTAATGGAAAAAATTTTCATAGTAACAGCATTGGGTCTGGCAAAGAAAAAATATACAAAACAAAATCTACATGTATTAATATCAAAAGATGTTCAAGATATATTATTATGTGAAAATGACAAGTTGTCGAACTATGTGTACAATTCTGTTCAGGTGGGGGTGGGAGTTATATACTTGTATATGAACAGAAAACTGTTATTAGTGGTTATCTTTGGGGGGGTGACATATGGATCGTGGAAAATTACTTATCATCTCCTTTTATGCTGTTTGAAAATTTTAAAGACATGAGCATTCAGTTTGTTATGACTTTTAAAACTACTTAAATAATAAGTGAATATGCACAATTAAAAAACTTGCACAACCCACTCCTTATCATATACCAACATCTAGTTAAATAGGCCCAATGGCTTTTCTATAGAAAATAATTATAGGTGCACTTTGCGTGGCTTAAGTTATAAATGCAAGGCTGTTCAGAACATGAGAGGGAGCAGACGGGGAAGCCACGCCTGTGGTTGGTGGATTCGCAGCTCATGGGTCCCAAGGGCTAACACGTCTATCTCGGGAGCAGGCCACTCACCGCATCGGTATACGTGTCCTCAGCTGGCTTCCACTCGCCCCCAGGGTAGCGACACTCATTCTGATATACTTCATCCGTGAACTCCGTGTGACCCGCATCCGCCTCAGTCAGCAAGCTGCAGGCGAGGCTTGTGTTACCCAAGGAGAAATGGTAGCCGACAACCCCAGCTCTTTCCAATGATCCGGAACCATCTACAGCCTGGGGGTGGCACCAGTTCCCACCTCACTCTAGCCCTGTGGGTTCTCCACTTCAGACTCCTCTTTGTACTAATAACTTCTGACATTCCTTTGAATAAGGGGCCTGCTGGAACAATGAGACCTAAATTACAGAGCTCCTCAAATTAGCAGGGTTGCTCTTTCTCAGTAATTAGGGTGGGGACTGGGAAAAAAGGGTTGTGGGCAGCTTCTTCTGAGGACCTCATGTTCCATATTTCTGTTTCAGTTTAGGGCTGTTCAGCTTTTTCTCAGCAAAACTCTTGGCTAACAGTTCAAAAGAATAGAGAGTCGTCCTCCCTTATTCCCCCTATTTTAGAAAATCGGAGTGGAGACAGTCTCGTGAGGCCAACTATGGAAATTTTTATTCGTGGCTTGCTCAGTCTATGTAACACAAACTGAAGGGAGGAGTTTAAATTTTCTGGATAGTTCCTAGGTAGACAGCCAAACCAGGTCATTTAAGACTCCAAACTCCATTTAGGCCCTTGAAAAATCTATACTGACTCTCTGCCATGCCAATTTTCTTCTTGGATTGGGAACTATTTTGACAACACATAGAAGAAAGTACAGAGGTTCCAATTTTGACTTAAATCTTCTGCCAGGCATCCACTCAAGTGAGGTTTCTTTTTCCTTTACCCTCACTACATCTTTTCCCTGCTGTATCCTACCCTAGAATCAAACATTGGAAAGAAATCAGAAAACCAATAGTCCCAACTATTTGTATAAACTGGGCTCATCCATCACTTCTCTGGGCCCCAGAAAAGAATAGGAGAACTGACTGCTGCCTGTGGGGTCCCATCCAGCCCTAACATGCTTTGACTTTCTAATTTTCCAATCACAATGCCCCCTGACTTTCCCTGTCCTCATTAACCTTCCTTCATTCTGTCCAATTCAAATCCTGTTTTCCTTCTCCTTATTAAGCAACCCCAACTCCATCCAAAGTAAGCGGTCATGGGTTAAAAGCAATCATGTGCAAACACTGGGCCTTAACAGACCAGACCCAGCACACTCATTTCCCTAATGCCTATGTGATTACAGAAAATAAATGTGGACATAGGGAGCACAAACTCTAGGTTAAGGCCGTACATAAAACCCAACTTCACAAGCTTGTTTCCTCCAAACTCAAGTACACTGTCATGAGATGGAGAGAAGAGGGAAATCTGGTCCCAATGCTGCTGGCAACACTCAGAAACCAGGCTTTGGTTTCCCCCAGACTCCAGGGAAAACACGCTTGCCCCTCTATTTCTTTCTTTTTTCTTTTTAATAACAGCTCTTGAGATGCAATTCACATATCATACAATTTACCCATTTAAAGTATACCCTCTGCTGTTTCTTACAGATGTTCCAGCATAATAGTTGAGTGCTGGTTTTGATGCCCACCACTTGTACCACTTACAACCTGTATATTTTTGGAAAAATTGCTGAATCTCTCTAGGTCTCAGTCTCCTCATCTGTTGAGATAAGACTTGTTGGGAGAATAAATCTCTGTCAGTCGCTTGCATTTCTGCACAGTGGCCCCATAACTTTTGTTATAGACTATCTTTTCAAGAATGTTGAAAACAAGATAGATACAGTAGTATCTCTTATACTACTATATGGGAAACAAGATAGATACAGTAGTATCTCTTCCCAGCAGAGATAGCATACTAGCCATTATAAAATATTTGGGTTCCCTAAGCTCAGGGTTCCTCTCCTGTCACACAATCCACTGCATGTGCAAGTGTCATCTGACCAGTCTTCTTGTTGCCCTAGGGGAATTGGGGCTCAGAGAAGTAGAGTAAATGTTAATACTCTGGAACTACTATTGCTGTGGGCAATAAAGTCCTTTGTCTCTGAACCAGGAGTCTTGTGTCTCCTGCCAGCATCCATGAAACTGTGGCAGGTGACCTTGTTAAGCTTATAAGTGGGGTAAGAATCTAAGATCCTTCATAATTTTTGAATTATGAAGGGCTACTACCTATCTTGTAGGGCTGCAGTCTAGATTCAATAAGATGATGTCATTGCTTAGCACACTGCTTGACACATTCACACATAATAAGTTCTTAGTAAGTGTTAGTATCAGGGGCTTTTATATTTGTTTAATGGGACACTGATGACATCTTTCAAGTTTCTATGAATTTCTATGGACTTACTCCTGCTCATTGTGTGTTACATAAATATTACCAAGAATGATGATGGAGAAGATTCATCTAACAATTTCTAGGGAAAAGCTTCATTGCAATCCTTTTTCTCAGAAAATGGAAAACTTACCTTCTTTCAGGATCAACTATCCAGTCTCCTTCCCATTCCCAGCCTTTTGGAGGCAAAAAGAATTCCCTCTTGAGTTTTATTTTTCCTGTGACATCAGAAAATTTATGACGACCCACTAATCCAGAAGTGCCCCATTTTCCAAACATAAGAGCTTGATTTTCATACTATAAAAAAAAAAGGAGAAATACCATCAGAGAGCAAGAAATAAAGCCAGCTCATAAATTTTCAAGTCCATCTAGGCCTTAGAATAGAAATGAAAAAGCTTAGCAATAGAAATTAAGCCTTTATATTCAGAAGGTATAGACTAAACTTGGGCTGTTACTGATTATGCAACTTATGTACGGTAAATCCTTCATCTTTCTAAGACTCACTGCTCCCATCTGTAAACTGGGGATAATACTATCTTATAAAGTTGTTCTGGAGTTCAAATATGCAAATAATTGTGAAAGTGCTTTGTAAACAGTGGTATATCATGCTAGTTGTTTCTATTATTATTTTGAATAGCTCCAAATAGTTCTCTGAACCTAATCTTTTAGATAACTATAAAAGTCCTCAATTTATGAATGTGCAGTCTTCTATAATAAGTTTATTTGCAAGTCTACTGCCTAGAAATTGGGGCACATTTCCCCATAGAAACAATATTATAATCGATGCTACATTTCTCACAAAGAACCCATCTGAAACATGAAGGTTCTTTAGTACCCAGCTTTTATGGGCCCTAAAAGTTCTGAGCCTTCATCCCCACTGGAGCTTAGCAGGTAGATCAGGACCTTTCTAGAAGCAGGTTTAGTGGAAATGGTGGACACTGGTTTACAGGGCATTCCTTTCTAAACTAGAATTTATAAATCTGCAATGATCTACTCTTCACTATGTCAACTAGCAGAAGGGTTGAGGTTTGCCATCGGTGAGTGTCCCTATTTAGGTCCAAGCTGAATTTTCCTTTTTTTTTTTTTTTTTTTGGTGGATGAACCCACTGAGAAAGTGAGTGCATCGGTGACAGGGGAGTTCTTGGCTGAAGGAGGAAGGAAGAAGTTGGAGTAGGAGCCTAATGGGTAATTCAGGATTAAATGGACACTGTAATGCCTGAATCAGATGTTGGCTCTAAGCCCTGAGAGGAAATGAGCTTCAGGCAGCAGCTAAAGGAGCTGTTGCCACAGGGTCTGTGAGACTTGGGGGCATGTGCACAGCTCCTTTGGTTTGCAAGTGACAAGGACACAGAATGAAGGAGCAAGGCATTCCTACCACTTCTGCTTGGAAGCTTGTATGGCTCTAGTAAAATCCCAGGCAAGGAACTTGGCATGGATAAGAGGGCATCAGCAGCAGTGGAGATGGGGACCCATGTGGCTCTGAAGTAAAAGCCTTTAACCAGCAGCTTTGAGGCAGGACCATTTGCACATGTGAAGCACTTCAGGCACCTCTAGAAATCTGAAGTGGGAGGTATTTTGCACAGAACTGAGATCTGGTATTAGCACAGGAAGGCAAGAACCAGTGAAATTTCCATTATTGTTATTAATGTGTCCCTACTGGTACTCACAGGGTGTTAGAATCTAGAGAGACTAGAGTCACACAAAACAACTGAAATGGGTAGAGTCACACAAAACAATTCTTTACATGAACTGAAACTCCAGTTTGCTCTATGCATGGAATGATCTGGAAATGAGAAAGGGTGAAAGGGAGTTCTGGACTGGTTGCTCCATGCTCAGTGCTAGCTTCTCTGGGCTTAGTTCCAGCCAGAGGGCATATGGATATCAAGAAACCCTACAGGAATGCAGGAGCAAGCCTCTTCTATGTGTGCCTTCATGCCCCCACTCCACACTGCCCAGTTGACTGGACACCAGTATCCACTACTCAGGGCCTCTCCTGCAGCCCCCAGCACACCCTCTATTTATCTCCAGTTGCACTTCTAAACCTGCTCTGTGAGGACTTTGTGTGTCTCCCACATGTTTCATTGTTTCTCAGACTTATCCACTGATGCTCCATATCCACTCACATTGGAATTATGGCTGGTGCTAATCCCTAACTCAGAATCAGAAACCCTGGGGTGGTTCTGGCAGTTGGCATGTTTGACAAGACATTCAGTTTTACAATCACTGCAATAGACGATAAGATCGTTGAGGACAGGACTTGGCTTTCTTCATCAGTTTCAGTATCTGCCTCAGTACCTGGCATAAAGCCACTATTCCCTAAAAGCTTGGATGGGTGGACGGACGGATGGATAAATTCTGCTATCATGTATGCATGTATTTATTCATAAATATTTACAGGAACCAACTATATGCCAGGTACTTTTAAATAAATAAAAAGTAAAAATAAAAGATGGCCAAGGGTTTTCTTGCCCATGAGAACCACAATCCTGAACCAGTATGAGGTGCAGGGATGGGCATCAGGAGCACATGCACAATTTAATTAGAATGATGATTGTTTTCTCCCCCATTTATCTGAGTATGAAAGCCCATCTGCAGAAGAATGGAGTTCATCAGAAAATTGTCAGAAGAGACCCACCGAATATATCTAATAAGTTTACATCAGTACGTGCTCTGAGTTAAAAATAGTAGGGAAAAAACTAATCCAAATAACTCTGCTTTTAGCTATAAAAGTTTGTGAAAATTATTTTCATTGGTTTAATTGTAATGAGACTTTTAATTAGCTAAGTGGATTTTTAACTCAGGGAAGGTTTTTACAAATTATGTCTATTGTTTTTTGAAGTATTCAGGCAGCATTTTCTTTGCCTTTGGGCAATCCCATCAGAGGCTTCCTCTCAGCGAGAAATGAGTCTCCGGTGGCTTAAAGACTCCTGACCCCAAGCAGCTTCTCAAGGTCTGCACCTCTCAAGTGCCCTCATTCCTGGGTTATTTGTGTGTGGATCACTCTGAGGTGTCCCAGTGCTGACAACCAAACCTCAAGTCAATCTTTCCCCTTAGTTTATGGTCCTACCAAAGGGATGGTAAGTAGTAATGATGGCAGTGATGGTTTTTGATATGTTAATATTTTCTCTAAGGATGAAAAGTAAAAGTACCAGCTCCCCAAAAGAGTGATGACATTAAACGTACCATTTCAGCAAAGACGGTGAACGTTCCTTCTGCAAATCTATTGAACTTCTTCTCAACAGCACTTAAGCCCAGCCAGATATTCACTCGCAACTCCACGGGCACCTTTGGTCCATTGTTTTTTTCCTTCGGATACTGTGAGATGCACAATAACACATGATATGTTATGCTGGGCACAGCACATGCTGTGATATTAAATTCAAGCCAAAAGCAGCCTGAACATCTAATCATTGCTCTCACCGGTCTAATTTTATGTTTGCATAGTTACAATATTTCCAAAGGCCCTACAGCAAAGACTAAAATAATAACTAAAGCAGTGGTTCTCCAGCATGATGCATGGACTCCTGTGTGTCCTTGAGAGCTTCCAGGAGGTTCATAGGTCAAAACTATTTTCCTAATAATATTAAGATGTTACTTGTCTTTTCCACTGTATTGACATTTGCACTGATGGTGCAAAAGCAGCAGTGGATAAAACTCCAGGCACTGTAGCAGGAATCAAGGCAGTGACACCAAACTACCGATAGTAATTGTTTTCTTCATCACTATCAGTGAAGAAAATAAAATGCCAGTATTACTTAAGCATTCCCTTGATAAAGCAGTAAAAATACTAATCTTATTAAATCATGATCCTTAAGTACAGGACTTTTTAGTATTTTGTGTGATGAAATGAGAAGTATACACAAAGTACTTCTGCTGTATGTTAATAAGTGTCTGTCTTGAGAAAAAGTTCCTGAGCAATTGTTTGAGTTGTGAGCTGAGCTAGCCATTTTTTTTTGTTTGTTTGTTTGCTGGTTTTTTTTAAATGAAGTGCCTTTTTTACTTGCCACAGCGATTGACAGACAAATATGGTTATTCAGACTCTGGTATGGGGCAGACACTTTCTTGAACATAAACAAACGGAGCCTATCACTTCAAGGACAACAATCGACTGTATTTTATTGCCAAGAATAAAATTCAAGATTTCAAGTAAAAATAAGAATTTTGGAAAACTTGTATCCGTCACAGTGAGCTTGATAGCTTCCCAATACATAAAGACTTTTCTGATAAGTGATATTAATGAATGTGATATTCATGAATGTGATAATTAATGTGATATGTTGTGTGATGAGATGTGTCAACATTAGGAAGATCTGATTAATTCAGTGAACGGAATATTTTCCAAATGATCAATGTTTAATGTTACAAAATGATGCATGGACAAAAGAGCCATTCAAAGTACAAGATAGACCAATGGATTTTAATGTAGAAGAGAATAAAAAGTTCATTGATATGGTTTAAAATACCACATTGTAATTAACCTTTTAAAAGTTACTACTTGTTGAGTTTAGTGTTGTATCAGAGAAGAGTATCATAATTATCTGAAAAGATTATTAAAATACTCCTCCCTTTCCAAAGTACGTAGCTATGTGAGGTCAGATTCTCTTCATGTACTTCAACCAAGCAACTTATTCCATCAGATTAATTGTAGAAGCAGGTATGAGAATCCAGTTATATTTCTGTGAAGCCAGACATTAAAAGAGGTTTGCAAAAATGTGAAACAGTATCACTTTGCTCTCTGAGTTTTAAAGAAAATACTTTATATTTTATAACATATTTATAAATATACATATTTTATAAAAACATGCAATTTATATTAACATGTAATGGGTTTATTATTATTTTAAAATAAATTAATAAACATGTTTTAAATGTCTTAGTTTTAATTTCTATAATAGTAAATGTTAGTAGATACAACCCATATAAAAAAATGCTTTCTGGAGTCTTCAAAAATTTTTGTAATATTATTTTTTTGCTGTTGTTAAAGGGGTCCCAACACCAAAAAAAAAAACACAAAAAAAACCCCACAAAAAAACACAACAAAAAAAACAACACACTGAATTAAATAACTTCTTAAACTGGATAATGAGTATTAACAAAATCAATAAATATATAAAACATTCTCTTAAAAGCATTTTGCTGTTTATCCACTGAGTTTTAAAACCTAATATAGAGAAAACCACTTTGCTTCCTCTCCCACCCACTGTGAAATTTTATTTATTAATCAGTTTGCTTCCACCCACTGCTGAAGTCAATTATAATTGTGGTTCTATCTTAAGTAAAATTTATTCCAACAAGAGATACTTAAAAGAAGATAATCACTCTGGTTCTATTTTCACCCTCCTGATTAAAGAGCAGCGAGTACATTTATTAAAAATTAGTAGCTATCTCCTTGTTTTAAGAGAATACTCTCCCTTGACTGTTTTTTTCTCTTCTTGCTCTTTATTCCTCTCCCCCGAATCCAAAGAATTCAGTTGGGGTCAGCCAGGGAGAGGGATGTCAAATGTGCAGCTGGGAACTATTCTGGTCTCTTTGTTACCAGCCCCTTTGGTTCTCCTGATACATGCACAAAACAGTTCTTAATCCAGGGTCCTGGAATGGATTTACGACTTCTATGATGCTCCTTAATCATATTCATAATATTGGATGCAAGTAAGATATGCACTCTTCTAGAAGAAAGGGCCAGTAGCTTTCACCAGGCACTTAAAAAAGTCCATGACTCTAAAAGTGCTCAGGACACTTGCCCTCAAGTAATAATCCTCAAAATCCTTCAATTTGAGGTCAGGACATAGATTTGGTTAGGGCACAGATTCCATGGACTATCTGTTTTACCTTCTGTTTTTTCTATTTCCCAAACATTCACTAGAATGGAAGGGAAGAAAGGCACTGCTTTGTATGTGACATTAGAAGTAGAAAATTGCCAGAATGCAAAGCATTTACGATGCCATGTTAATAACAGTATCACAAAGACCTCTATGGACATATGTGTCTTTGATTGAACGCCGCAGATCTGAGATCATTCTCTGGGAATTACCACCCTAGAAGAAGGGGCCCAAATGGGCCAGAATTGATCATGGGTGTCCTAGCCATTCATTGACCGGCCAATCATAAAGCAGGCCCTTCTCAGGAACATGGATTTTGTATTGCAGTATTTCATATCACGCAGTGATGAAGCCATACCTTCAGGAAGATGGTTTGGGTTTTCCCGCAGTATTTCCCAGAGGCACTCTCCTGCCCGGTGGAGTATAAAACCTGATGTGCGGGAATGCGCGCGTAGGCCAGTCTTTTCTCTCCCCGGATCATCCAGATGATAATGTCAGGCATACTGTTCTGTGGCTGGTCAGGTGGTAGGTAAAACAGAAAGCAAAGCTAGAATTCATCTAAATGCAGAGACTGGAGACCCTGCAGGCTGGACCCTCAGGGCTCCACTTAGCAAAGAAACACTGTGGTTACGGCTCTGTCCCACACATTCCTGAGTTTCACATCTCCTGGGACCGAACACACTGTGAGCCCACAGGGTGGGGAGCAGAGGGGGACTTCACCTTTTAAAAACCCTGCCTGCTCCCTGGCTCTCACAGGTATTTTAGGAAATACCCCGTCTTATCTCACCCATCATTTAAAGAAAGCCATCTGCAGGTTTAATATATTTTTATAGGACAGAGACAGAGCATCTCTGTCTCACAATCAAATATGTGCCAAACCTGAAATATCAAATCAGTTTTTTAAAACCCCTTTTTTTCCTGATTGTAAAAGTGGTATTAGTTCACTATAGGAAATTTTGAAAGTATTGAAGCATAGAAAATAGAAAATAAAAATTGCCTGTAATCATGTTTTTCCACATGTGTTTCTAGACACAAATATATTACCCCTTCCCCCCCAATCTCTGAAGGTCAGAAGGAGGTTCTTTTATTCTCTTGTTTTTCCAGTTCACATAGATTAATGGCAGCCAACATTTATCTAACACTCACTGTGTTCCCTACACTGTGCTAAGCCTTTTACACTCATCATTTTCTTTAATCTTCACGAAACAATGCTGTGAATTGAATATTACATTTATCTCCATCTTACATATGGGGAAACTGAGGCTTAAAGGGGTTGACTCCCTTGTCCAGAATCACACTTGGTAGATCCAGGATTCAAAGTCAGGTCTTCCCAAACCCCAACCAAAGGTAGCATTTTAATCCTCTGTACTGCACAGATCTGCTACTTTATCACTCCAGTTAACATATTCTTTGACTGTACAATGATAATGATAATGACTTGTCTACTTTGAAGACATTTCCAGGACCACCAACTGAAAATTCTTCTCCTGCCCTTACTTCAATGACGTTAACCCCATTACCCGTTAGCATCTCAGCCCAATAACTCCCTAATTTCATCATCCATCACAGCTCCTCAATATCCAAGGTAATGTACTAGATTTTCCTACCACCAATTCTATCCTTGGTGCCATTCAACAGAATCCCTCTTTCATATCAAGTGACATTCGTGTAGTTTAAAAGTCCTACCTCGTCAGTCAGTTGCATTAATTTATCAAGCCAGTCCTCAATTTCCGCCAATGTAGACTTCACCTCTGTGGCCTCAGACCTCATCTTCACAGCTGCCTCTTGAATCTGGGAGAGAGATCTAAACCGCAACTTTTGGATTTGACTATCTAGAATTGTGACATTAGATTTTCCTTCCGTGAGAGGCAACGAGTATCTAAAAAAGAAAAAAGAAAGAAAGAGAGAGTTGCAGAATAGCTTTATAGACTTCAGATACGTCAAAGTCATGTATGTTTGGTTTCCATCTTTCAAATCACATCACTTTCTTAATTGACGCCACAGTATGACCAGGTTTAAGCTCCAAGTCGGTTGTATCTGGCATTGGTAGAACAGATGTGCCAGTTAAGACTCTCTTCACTCTCATGACGAATGCAGGGGAATTAAAATTCCAAAGCAATTCCTTGGGTTTGACCCAAAGCCCATAGAATCACTGGAAAGAAAATGGAAACAGCAGTGGCAGTTGGGAGAAATGGGCTTCCTTTCCTTTGCTTTCTACAATCATTGTATAGACCCACAAAATGAAGGAGGAAGAAGGGAGATTAGAGAACATTTAGCTGAAAGGCTCTTAACTTAGAGGCCAACACCCGTAGGTTGTCCATGGGTGGGCCTCAGGAGGTCTGTGAATCCCTGGAACTTATAAAAAAAGTATACATCTGTGTTGACAAACAGTGTGAGATAATGATGAAGCATATAGGCTTTGGAGCTATCAGGGTACAAATCCTGGCTCCACCATTTACCAGTTCTGTGATCTTGATACGTGAACCTCTTGTTTTCCTATCTTCAAATGTGGGAAACTAGTATCTTCCTTTTAGGGTTGTTGTGAGAAGTAGATGAATTAATATATGAAAAGCATTTAGAGCAATGCCTGTTGCATAGTCTAAAGAATGTTGCCATCATCATCATTCCATCTTCATCATTGGCACCATCTCATCAGATATACAAAAGGCCCAGAAGGTGAAGAACCATTTGTGCAGGCCCAGCTCTCATTGAAAATGAGAAGTCTAGAACAGCTGCATGGGACCAGAATTAGCCTTCTTCTTCCAGACTTCCCTCTCACCATGGCAGCTGGCAGGGCCACAGGGTGAGGTTGTTACCAATTCCGGGAAGTTCTCTCACATCGTCTCTACCTAGAATTTCCACTGGTTTGAATTTCACCTAGCTTCTTAAATGAAGAAAATCCTAGCATGACTCCCCTTAAACACAAATTTCTTGTTACATGAAGTTAAAAAGATTCCAATTTAATTTTTTCAAAAACGGATTCTTCGAGAACAGTGAACATAGATATTTCTGTGTTTTGTTCAGCTAACCTTAAGATTCACATTTTCTATATTTAAAGTAGGACCAAATGTTTCTGTTTGGTTACATGAGTAATTATGGCAATGCATTGGAAGGGTTAAGTCCTTGGAATGATTCTTTGAGGCAAAAATATATACGGAAGCTATTCGCTCAAAAGTCACGTGAGACTGCCAATAAATAGATGTTGACTATGTGAAACACACACAGCAGGAAGAGCAGTTGTGCTGATAAACCCAACTCTGGGCATCAGATACATCAATACATCATTTCACCTCTTTGGGTCTCTGTTTTCTCATCTATAAAATAAAGAGACTGGATGAGATGACCTGTTAGTACACACATTTAAATTCTCTGAATATAAACAAGGACTCAGCAGTATTTTGATCTCAGCTGCATTTCTTTTTTTAAAAATTTATTGGGGTGACATTGGTTAGTAAAATTAATGTAGGTTGCAAGTGTACAATTCTGTAATACATTGTCTATATACTGCATTGTGTGTTCACCGCCCAGAGTCAGTTCTCCTTCCATCACCATTTATTTTCAGCTGCATTTCAATTACCTGGGTACACCACTAGAAGGCACGAGAAGACAGGGAGACAGGGCACTAGCCCAGAGGAGGAGAAATGTGCTTGGTTCTTGCTGCTTGTGAGTATTCAATAATGCTTTTCTTTTGGAACTTCCCTGTCCACTGCTTCATTGGTCAATATTTAAAATGAGTTTAGAATGAATCACTTCCCCCTTTGATTTCCAAATACACAGAGATCTGAGCTGTTTTCCCAAGTCACAGTTATGAAAGGCTGTCTTGTTCAAGTCAAATCTACTAGCTTCACCTACAGAAGGTTTAGCCAGAGTGTTGATTAGGCATTCAGTAAAAGAGGAAATAAAAAGGCTGTTTCTAAAATGTGTTGGAATTAGGAACGTTGTTCTGAATGGTAAAACTGATGCATTTCTTTTCCGTGTGGGATTCAGGAGTCACCTTTCTTGGGGAAGTGGGTATACAAGCACTGATGGGAGGCAGAGGCACAGACGTGCCCACCTCCCCTCACTTCACCCCTAGTCTGACACTGTGCAGGGATGTGCTTCCTGGAGCTTTAGCCTCACCAGGCTGCTTTAGCATTGGCACCAAATCCGAAAGGGAAGTTTTTCCTGGTGGTGATTCAGAGACTCCTCCCAGTAACAATCTTTTGAGAAGCTTGACTCATTCAAATTCATTTTTCAGGCAAACACTAGAAACAATTCTAGAGGCTCGTTTATTCTTATAGGTTAAGGGAGGGAAGTACGGATGGGAATTCTGGGATATACAAATATTATCACTATACCTTGTGTCTTCTATAACTTCATCGATCAGCTTCAACCACATTTCAGCCAACTGGTTTGCAGGAATTTTACCTTGTATCCCTGATTTTAGAACCTCTATGTTTGATTGCTGGAGAATTTGGAAAGAGAGGAAATAATTAGTAATTGCGTATTACACTATTATACCCAGTAAAGGTTTAGCGTTAATTTTCAAGAAAAAAATATACAAAAAGACTTAACAGAAAAACCAGAGGGTTTTTTTTTTAACATTTAATAATGCTCCCCATAACTTAGCACTATTTATTTTTCTTCAAAATGCAATCAACACTGATATGCGTAATAGGATTACCTTTACATATAGCTTCGACCTTTGAAACCATGTAAATATTTTATGTATCCACAAAGGAATAAAATAAAACCAACAAAGATAGGGGAAGAAACCCTAAAATGGAATGAATATATAACAGAAACAAATGAACATAACTATATTCCAGATGAAAAATGTAACTACGTTGAACTAACCCAAGTAACTTTTGAACTCAATATTTTGACTATATATCCTGAGTTTAAAGGAACTAAAGGAGCATAAACACGTCAAACTCTAAGTTTGTTTTTCACAATGGTTTATCTTTGGATTTTAGGATTGAACAAATGAGTAAATATATTGAGGATAATGAAAGCCAGGTTTCTCACTGTTGGAGAAGGGAGTTGTAAATACAGAAATAGGGAAGCCTAGAAGAAACCCTGTAGTACTAGAATGGAGTTGCAGTTGTCCTTATAAACTCTTTGCTTTTAGTTTATTGACAGCTACATAAGTAAATATATATATATAGGTATATATGTGTGTGTATGTGTGTAAGTTTGTCTGCCTAGCAGCCCTAGAAGCAATGATATCTAAGCAGTAGTGAGCACTCTTGTTTATAACATGTCATTCCCACTAAAAGGAATCAGGGCTCCCTGGAGAAATGGTGATTCCAGCGTTGGGACAGGAAAAGTACAAGATAAGTCCAGAACATACTGCTATGTCACTCTGAAGATTTGCCAACAGGCAGGTTGAGGGAGTGCCACGATGATTGTCAAAAGTCCTAATCATGGAAAGCTACCATGCTGTCTAGATTAGCGAGAAATTAGAACACTTTGGTTAACGGAGAAAGCTGATGAGAAGAACTAGCGTTAAAAAAGCTGAACGCCTGTCAGGGAGAAAACTCATCTTCTACCCTACAATGTTCTGGCTGGACTAACAATCAAATTAACACGAGACAGGTTAGCAGGGGAGAAACAAATTCAAGTTTAATAACAAGTATACCTCCTATGTACATGGGAGAGACCCAGGAAGACTGGGTAATTTGCCAAAATGGTGGAAGACATCACCTTAAATACCACTTCAGCTAAGTACAAAAGAAGATGCTAGGGGTGGAGAGTCAATTATGACAGTTCCCAAGCAAAGCACAGAAAACAAGGGTAAAGTTGGCATGCAGATTTACATCCCTGCCTTCTCGGTGGGCAGTGAAGGTAGGCCTGGTGCGGTGAGGAAATCGCCTTTTTGGATGGAGATTTCCCTCGCAGATGGAAATGTCCTTTTGCAGAGGTAAATTCTACTTGGTTTTCAGAGCTTCTCCCAGGTTGACCAGCCTAAACTAATATCCCAAAGAGGCATATTTTGAGGTGGCAAACTCTGCTCCCCTTCACACCCAACACATAATTAAAATAGAGGTATGACCAATTCTCCACCAATTCCCTTGAGAAAGGGGATAGGGAATTAATACCACAATTGTACTGCATATTCATTGCAGCTTTATTATGTGGACAATTATACTTAAGTTAACTTAAATCTAAAATTCTCTTTCAATATTGTCTTTATAGCATAAAACAATATTTTTAGATTTTTTCCCATGGAGTCTTAGATCACATATATTCCAGGACCCTCACATATCTTGGTCCAGTCCTGACAGAGGTTAGATCTTAGGAAAAAAATTTATATTAATATAATTTGGAAAACAAAACATGAATACCACATGGATTTTATACTGATATCTAGTATACTTGATATCTTTGAGTTAATTAGAAAATCCGAACAACGCTTCCTTTCTCATCATCAATGACAACTAGATGGATAATCACAGATACCATATCTATGCGGCTTCCACCAGAGGGAAGCCCCCAACCTCCAAACAAGGAAAGAGCCTCTAGTCTACAGCAAGAGTGGAACATGTCAGCCTCTCGTGCTTCTGAACCCACCTCTTCCCACAGCAGAGATTTTTACTGCTTTAACAGCAAAGCTCTAAGGTTTGCATTTCTATTGGAATGAACCATTCTCCACACCATTCTTCACATAAAAATTGTGGCAGAAACTGTGAGTTGCCACCCACTTCAATAGCCATTCTCCTTTTCTCACAGTGCGAGAAGTTTTATCTGGCCATACGCTTTCCTGGATATAAGACTGAATTTCCCAACTCCCTTACAGTGAGATGTGATTGCATGACAGGATTCTGGCCAATGGAATGTGAGTTGAAATCAAGAGTGTGACTTCTGGGTCTTTCTCTTCAATGGAAAGGCCTATGTCATCTTCTCCCCCTCTTTTCCCCTTCCCTCAGTCTGGAGGGTGGATGTAGTGGTAGCTGCGTCTCACACACATTTAACAACAACCCCTTAGTGATGGCAAAGCAACAAGGGGTTAAGAGCCTGGGTACCCAACCCCACCGAACCTCCATACAGTCTTGGATCACCGTTACTGAAGAAATTGCTTTTATCTTGCTTACCATTATGTTCTGAGATCTTGTGTTATAGGGGCTTAGCCTGCATCCTAACTAATACATAATTCACTCTGTCTAGTGAAAAGAAGATGCAGAAAAAAGATAAACTTACCAGCCGTTCTGCCATGACTAGGAGAGTGTTCACAGCATCCAGGCGATGACTAATATCCTCCCAGTATGAAGTTAGGGTAACAACTGGCTTTGTGTGGGCCCAAGGCAAGTAATAATAGTAGTTCCCTAGTGCAGAATATTGAAAGTGAGTGAACACTGGACACTTGAAATAAACAACATGTTTGTTAAAGACATGTGCAAACTGGGTTACTGATTAATCGTATGCTTGGGGAACGGTCTGAGGTAGTCGGGTTCATTAATTTTATTCAGTTAAGCAACTGAGTGACAGAAAGTTCTTATTCATTCAGCCCATTTTGAAAATCTCTAAAATTCCCTAGTAAACTGCACACAACAATCTTAGAATCTTTTAGTGGTTCAGGATCATGTATCCGAACATCAGTGATGATGATATAACACGGTGGCAGGAAATATACAGAGAATAGCAGATTAGAATTGTATGTATTTGTCCCTGAAAACTGCTATTCTAAATAAATTTTTTTTTCTAGAAGTGGGACCAAAAAAAAAAATTTTCTGTTTTTTAAAAGCATTCACTGGACACATGGGGTTTGTCCTGTGTTGCACCCACTGTAAACATGTACAGGAGAGAAAACTTAGTGTCACTCTTACCATCAAATATGGCACGGCTGTATTGAGTCGTTGATGCCAAAGGCTTACAGGTCGCATCAAACTTGTTGCCATAGTTCCCAATGCTGACTTCAAATTGAATGGCCTCACCAACATCTTGCAACATGGTGGCTGAATGGAACACGGCAGACAGGCTGTACTTCCGTCTTCTCTGATATTTCTACAAAGCATGAGCAGATACAGGATTCAGTGAAACTCCTTCTGCTCCAATTTACATGTAGATTTCTAGCATCTATAATTTTAAACCTAATAATTAGCGTTGAATTAAATGCCAGTGAAGAATGTTCTGGAATCTAGCAGTTTCCCTTGTACTCATGCAAGTAGGCAAAGATAGAATGTTTATTGCAACATTGATTGAAATAGAGAAAAAAATGAAAATAATACAAATGTCTATCAATAGGCCACTGGTTAAACAAATTATGTTACACCCCTATAATGAAATGAAAGTTCATAAAAATATTTAAGTATTAATAGTCACACATGTGCAAACACGGAAAAAAAAAGGTATTTATTTTTAAGTGAACCCATTAAATATATATTTTTATACTGGCATGTAGAAAGTCTGTAAGAATATAAATCAAATCGGTAACAGTTATGTTGGGAAATGTACAGAGACTATGGCTAACTTTACTCTTTAACTTATACATTTTTAATTGTTTGAATTGTTTAAGTATTAATTTTCTAATCAGGGACAAAAATGAAAACTGTTACGGTCAGATTTAAAACTAAGTAAAATTAGATGAACTTATTTTTATGAAATAGAAATCAAACTTTGTTTCTTCCTTTTTTTTTTCCCCAAATTACTGGTTTACTGAATATATGTGAGTGAGGGAGTTGAACACACAGCCAACACTGACCACACTGAGTATCGGCCTAGTAGAAATGACCAGGAGCCCTTTAGGCTTCCCTTGACTTGGGCACAAAAGTCTCTTAAATCCACATCCTGCTCCACATACTTGCTCAGATGGCTTCTCTCCTTCTTTATGTATCACATCCCTACTAATCTTTGCACACGTTGCCTTGTTCAGTCAGAGCCATGCAATGGCCTACGTTGCTGTACTTGATTATGTCCTGGGCATTCTGCCATTTAATATTGTCCACATCTAGAGTCTGTTCTGGATCCCTCTTGGTACCCAGTCTCTGTATACACTTGTCCAGCTTGGGGGTGAGAACATCAGTCGTTACCATAGTGTAGCCACTTTGGCTATGTGCTCCATTGGTGGACTTGGGAGACCCATAAGTGATAATATTCAAATTACATGACAAGTTCCTCACCATAGCAAGTTTAGTTTGAAAGCCCCTAGAGAAAGAACTCCCAGCTCTGTAGTCCTTGAATTTGAGATATGGAGGCCTTCTGTCTAACTTTGGCATATCATGACTTTTTGGTGTTGCATTTGGTTTTTTTTTCCATTGCTACTTTGCTACCAATTTGTGTAATCTAAGTAGTAAAGAGGTGATACCTTTCACTTCTAGGAAGCTAATCAAAATTATTTGATCCCTGTGGGATATTTATTAATTGATTTTTCCTTTCCTTCCTTATTCATCCATACCAGTGCCTTTATTCTATAAAATGAAACACAGTAACACAGTCATAGCTGGTTCCTGTGGCTTGTAAGATGCCAGACGGAGGTCACTCATTTACAGAAGTACTCAGACAATTGTTTTGAAAACTTTGTTTGTGTGTGTGGTAAAACACACATAACATAAAATTCATTATGTTAACCATTTGTAAGTGTACAAATGGTGTTTTTTTTATGGTATTAAGTACATTCATATTTTTGTGCTACTATTACCATCATCCATTCACAGAATTCTTTCCGTCTTACAAAACAGTATGCATTAAACTGTATGCATTAAACACCAACTCTCCATTCTCACCTACTTTCTGTCTCTATGAGTTTGACTTCTCTGGGTACCTCATATAAGTGGAACAAAACAATATTTGTCCTCTTGTGACTTAGCATAGTAACTTCAAGGTTTAGCCATGTTACAGCATGTATCAGAATTTCCTTCCTTTTTAAGGCCAAATAATACTACATTGTATTGTTGAAAGGTAAACTGAAACATATTAAAACATCTAAGATTTTTGAGCAAATATCTATTAGAATCAAGCAGCAACAAACCCTCAGTGGTTAGGCATTCTCCACCAACAGGAGCTGGGGGAAGGCTTAGAAAGCAGACGCGGAAGGAAGACAAACAAATTATTTGATTGGTTATAACTTATGTGGTTGCATTATTTGAGAAAACCTAGCTGGCTGTTTGCGATTCATTGTCCTTTGGTTTTAATGTCTTAACCTTGAAGCAATTATAGGTTTAGGTTTTGGTTTGCTTATATAAGTCACCAAAGTACCTCAGTCTAATGGCTTCTTTGTTTATTTAACAGTATGTATGTACCACATTTTGTTTATCCATTCACCTATCAATGGATTTGTGGGGTTGCTCCTACCTTTTGGCCATTGTGAATTGTGCTGATATGAACATGGGAATACAAATATCCATTTGAGTCCCTGCTTTGAATTCTTTTGGGTATATGCACAGCAGTGGATCACTGAATCATATGATAATTCTATTTTTAACTTCCTGAGGACCATTTTATGAATGTCTGACAGTGACTGTAGCTTATTGTCTTAAGAACCCCGGGACATCCTACAATTACAAAAACCTCTATTTTGGTTAAAGAAATTTCAACACGGTATAATTGAAACCTCCAACAGGATTTCATCAGAAACCCATCTGAGTCACAGTCTTTTTTGAAAGTCTTTCTAAAACATTGGTTTGTAACCTTAGCTGCACATTGAATCACCTGAAGAGCTTTAAAATATACTTATCTCGAGGCCCCACCTCCCAAGATGCTGCTGGGGCATTGTGAATTTAAAAGCTTTCCTACTTAGTCCACTGTCACTTTGGTAGAGAGGGGTTTGTGGGACTTTTGTCACTTGTTAGGAGTCCCCTTAACTACCCATAACTAAGCCCCCTGAACTCTTCATGGTTCAAGAATGCTGTGCCAATTCTGGATTTGGTGTGAATTATTGTGTAAAAATTACAAAGTAGGAAGTTACTTGTGCTAGTCAGAACATATATAGAGATCATAACTTCTTTGTAAACCATCTAGGATGGTGTCAGAGGAGGGAAGGAGCAAAAATATGAAACATGATTTGGGGTTCAAGTCAGGGCCCTGAGAAATACGTGATCAGGATTTAAGCCAGAGCCATCTGTTGATGTGGGGGCTGCAGAGAAGAGAGAAGGTGCATGAGGAGGCTCTGTGTAGGGGCAGGATGCTGCCTTTGGATGGGCTGGTTCCGCCCTGCACAGCCACACGTGGCCATCGTTCCATTAGAACTCTGGATTTCCCCATGTATGACTTGCAGTCACCTGGAGAAGCCCTGATAGGACCCTTACCCAGGAGAATCTGGGCTATGAGACAATAGTTCAGGCTCCCGGGCATCACCCAACTCTCCACAGAGTGGGTACCACACACTGTGAGCAAGTGGCCCCAGATGGAGCAGCTTGTTGGACCACCTCACAGGTCCAAACTCCACAAGGGCGCCCATACCATCTGCTTACCTGCCCCAGAGCAAGGCTGTCCTGGAGTAGTGCAGCTGAGAATTCAGCCCTTCCCCCAGCTCTTTCCCACTTCCCCTGTGCCCTCAGGGTACAAAGAGTGGCTGAGAAGGAACAACCAACACCATTTAGGGAAGTCTGGATGTTAGGGGCCTCCCTTAGTAGCCTTGGGGCAAAACTACCTACAGCAAAGAAAGGTAAATCTTGTAAGTTATAGTCTATTGGACACAGATGGGTGTGGGTTTTTTTTTCACCTTTTTGGGGCCTCGGGGCTCTCCTTCCAATCAATGACCGATGTACTTTGTAGATGGAGTTGGTATAGAGTTTCAGAAGTGAATTTGGGGAAAGGGGTAATTTTTGTCAAGCAGGATAAAAAATAGCAGATAATAATAATAGCTCTTGAAGACGGTTATAACCCCCCACAAGGCATGGGATATTAAGGGTCTGTGACAAAGAAACTGTGCATGAAAACAAATTGTCCAATTTGCCATCTTTTGTATCCACACGCCAACATTTACCTCAACAACCAGCAGATCATCATTTGAAATGGGCTCAAGCTTTTTATCTGGTGGTGTCTTTTCAAGAAAAGTGCTCAATTCAACCAAGATTCTGCCTCTGTAGGCAACTCCTTCTCCCTGAAAGGCAACAACACAGGATTATTCCTCGAGGCATGAACAGCAGCAAAAAGAACGTCTCTCTAGTCAGGTGAATCCAGCTACAAAATGGTCTCCTTCCGTGGTCCTGACCTCCAAAATGAATTAGTCAGTGACTATCTCGGCTGGATTCAGGATTTTGGTATCTGAAAGAAGAGCCAATGACTTCAGGTAGCATCCCAAAAATTGCCGAGGGAGACATGGCTAAAGGGATCTTAGCCATAACTGAGGTCAGAGGCTTTTAGGGACCTTGGAGGGGGTCCCAGAGGCTGGGGGGTGACAATGGAAGGAGCTCAGCCTCCCTCACCCTACTTCAGCAAAGTGACTCTGCATTTACCTACAGTAACTTGACTCCTTTTCTCCTCTTCTCAGAATAAGAAGGCTGCCATGTTGGCAACCAGGACAACAAGTCTCAGAGTAGCCAGAAAGTAAAGGAGAAAGATGTCCTGGGTGCGGCTGAATGTAAGGATGAATACCGGCTACTCCTCCCACCATATCCAGCAGTGTTGGCCACAGAATCTTCTGGAGAGGAAGGGAAAGCTCCCACCTCCACAGCTAGTCCTCCACCCTCTTCCTAGGTTTTTTCTTTCAACCTCAGCCCGTTTCTGGGTTTGGGGTGGGGGGCTAACTAAAAGATATTACTTTGGCTTCTACCGTGGTGGAAAGAGTACTTCCCAGCTCTGGGCTTCCATGTCCTCAGCCACAAAATAAAGAACTCGGACCAGATCAAAAGTGACAAAGAATGTCTTAGGCGTGTCACTGCCAATCATTTGGTAAATTCCTAAAACATGGCGTTGAACCGAATTCTAAGGCAGGACATTTGCTTACTAGCATTGATTGGTGACATCTGCCCTAAGTGTAGGAGTGGGGGAATGGTCATGCTATGCATTTGCAATCACCAATCAGATGATCTCCGAGATCCTTTCCTGTTCTTGCAGCGTAAGACTTGAGGAGTGTGAGACTTTTACCCTTAGTCAGTCATAACGGGTGTGTGTGTGTGTGTGTGTGTGTGTGTGTGTGTGTGTGTGTGTGTGTGTGTTAGGGGTTCCCTAATTATGAGACCTAATTATAACCATTATAAGAAGAAATCTCATTAATCAACATTCATTAATGACAAACCTTAATTGAGAAACTAACCTTTCCAGTATTTAGCTCATCATAGGGGTCTGGGAATCCTGTGTACTCTCTGGGGCTTCCATAAAGGTTCAGATAACAAGGTCCAAATGTTGGAATAAAGCCCACCTCTGTTTCTCCTGTATTTGCTGGAAGATAACATCATCATTAGATTGGCTTTTTAATCATAGGCTTTTAACACTCAATCTATTGAAATAAACATTAGTTATTAGTTAGCTGAGTGAGACTATTTTCCTCCATTTTGTGAGTTAGTTGCATTAGTGGAAATATAAGCACTTGTGAGACTTGCCATATTTCCCTTTTATTATTGCTAGAAAACATTAAATAAAAAACATGTTAGAGGTAGTTCAAGAAAGCACATTATTCTTACACAAAGATAATGCTATTCAAATGAAAGAGTAATAAGACTTTCAAGATGATCTTCACATTTTTTGCAAGTTTATAATTGGTATTTTTTAAAACATGTCATTGGCAATTGGGGTAAAGATTATATTGTTTTGGGATATCATTTAAATGATATCATATTAACTTTACCTGTTCCAAAAAAAATATCATTTAGTCTCAAGTTAAAATATATAAGACGTTTGAAATTTTCCTATATAACAATGAACTGCCTGCCTATGCCTATAAAAGCACGTGATATTCATAGGCAACACGAAGTCCCCATTCATTCCATTCTATCTGTGATGAGCATCCAATATGCTCCTTATTTCTGCTACCTGGTCTTAGCAAGACTACCCCCCAATGAGGGGCACTGCAGGCAATGTCAGGAAATAGCAGGAGCCAAAGAGAGATTGTGGGTGAACATGGGGGAATGTAAGAGCTGCCTAAAACCATCAGAATGGCTCCCATGTGGAAGAGGAATGGATTTGTCTCTAAAAGCAGGCTAAAGACCACTGCTGGGAGTTACGAGGAGGCCAACTTTGGTTCACTCTGTGTAAAGAAGGTCTTACTGTGAATTAGAGATGTCAAACAATGGGACAAATCTCTTAGGGACAGAGGAAAGGTTAAGGCCAAGACTTCAACCTGTCTTTCAAGATCTCATCAAGGCGATTCCTGTTATGGACAAGAGATTGACCAGGTCACCTCTATGGAACTTTCCAACTCGGTGCTTAAAACTAAGGGAAAAAGGTAAAAGGTAGCAGGTGAGCAGAATTCCTATTAATAAACAGTTGACAAAACTGTATAGACATGTGTTTTTTAAACTTTTTTGTTATTTGAGGCTCTCCTGCATGTGTAAATGGACCTGGGCACTTTTGTGCAAGGTAGTAACCATGCACACCATCAGAAAATAAGCTGAACTGTGATCTCAGTGAAGAAATCAAGAGAAAAGGAACATTTAAAGTAAGATGCAGGACAGCAATAAATGTCAGCCTATTCTCTCACAAACTTCCTGCCTCCAAACTTTCTTAACCCATTTTATGCACAATTGTCACATCAAATGCCCCAGTGTCCTTCCTCAAAAGCCTATAAAAATAAAACAAAAATTCTTTAGCCTGGCCATCAGGGTTTCCGTCCAACCTAGCTACAACCCATTTTTTAAACAATATTTTTCACACCTCTCTGAAGTTCCTTGGCATTTTGGATTTCTGTAAGTTTACTTTATATTTAATTTTTGAAACTTAAATACCTGCTTATCTCTGTGACATTACAAATTCTTTTCAGGGGGAGAGGCAAGATTCAAGCATGATTTTTTGGATTCCCTAAACATCTAGTACTGGTTGGCGTTTGATGATTGGTTGAGCAAATGAATGAAGGAAGGAAGTATTACCAAATCTGCGAAGGTTGTTACAAAACTAAGAACTATTTAATATTTACATAAAGTCTGATTATAAGATAATGAAATAGATTCTTAAAAACATAAGAAGGTGACATTGTGCAATTACATAAAGACAGATAATAACACTGTATATTGACACAGAGTTAGAATTTGCAGAGCTTTCTCACAAGCAATATCTCTTTTCCCTGTCCCCACAAACCTGGGTGATTAGCATGGGTGTGGTGGATGACAAACCTCTCTAAACCTCAGCGTCCTCCTCTATTAGGAGCACATCTGCCCTCGGAGTGTTGTGATGGTCAAGTGGAAAAGTGTTGAGCAAACTTGCAAAGAATGGCAAGAGCTGTGCAAACCAAAGGACAGGGTATGATCCCTCATATTTGAAAGATGAAGACCTTCAAGGTACAAAGCAGAAAACATTCAGCATCTTCCAACCTAGAGATCCATGTTGAAAGTGCGGGAAAGTTATTTCATACATTTCAAACAATTGATTTAGTGCTCCATACTTCTATTGTTGAACATAAACAGCAATGACAAAAAATGTTATATATCACAATTATTTACAATGAAGCCAAACAGGATGGTTTGCATCTAGGTGAAAACATGAGACATGTAGCAATGCCTGGTTAGCACATTTGTTTTAAGCTTAGTCATGCAGGACAACCATACAGCACTAATACAAAAATTATTAGTAAGACAGCAAAATGTCAAAAAAAAAAGTTCTAAAGGCAATCAATTGATAAATTCTTCATAAGATAATAGGAAGATCTAGAAGATGGCAAAATTACAAAGCATAAACCTGTGTATGATGCAGCCCCAGATCCCGAAGATGAGACATCTACATAGTAAAAATACAATTGGTTAAACCATAAGAGAAACATGGCATTATCAGAGACACATTAAAAAAGTTAACCAAATCCAAAGTGGTTTAGCAACACCAGAAAAATCCCAAAGCAGACCCAAGCCACATGACCCTTTTATAATTTATACAAATCTCGCCGCTTAAATGCAAAATGGCTCAAAACTTTGTGACAATTGGCAGAATTGCCACACATGAAATAACCCCACCTCTCCAGCCCCAGGGCAACCAACCATGTGAGAAGAGTTAGTGTCTCACCACCAAAGGAGGACTGGTGACGTTACCAACATTTCATGTTTTTAATAAAACATTTACTTGTCTCACGTCTGACTTAGATGGGACCAAGGCCAGCAAAGCCAAGTGAATGTATTCTGAGGCTGTGTAAGCACAGGCCTGTAGTTTATAGTACATGATTTTTTTCTTTGGGGAGATGCCTGCTGCTCATTGTTATTTTGAGACCCTGTAACAGACTGTCTTCAGGGCCTGCAATGAGAGAAGACCTCAGAATCAGGGGCGAAAACTGCATGTAACAATTCTGTTTTTATGGATGAATAGATGTTACCACCATACCACCAAGAAAAATGCTTATTCCAATATTTCTTGAATAAGTTTCTTTAGGTAATTATCTAATGACTTCCTGCTAATGATAAATGAATTCAATAATTTTTACCCTCCCCATATAGTTACCATGTGATTTTTAATCACTTCTTTGGTTACCTTTAATCAATAACTGTAGTCTTTAAATAACCAATCTTTATCTAACCAATGATTTAATCTAGCCTTTATATCTGGATTCCTTACATGATAAGAACAGGCTTCTTAGTCTCTATCTTCTATACTTTTACAATGTAATGGGCGATGAAATTTACATTATTTAGAGCTTTGACTACAGGTTTAATAAAAAATAAAAAACAATAGTGCTTACATTATAACAACCATATTACTATTGTTTTCTGCGGAGAAAAGGCGTTACAATTACATTTCCTTTGTTACCTGCTGTTCTAGTAATAGGTCCTTTATCCCACTTAGCACAGAATGTTCAGATGGAATCTCTTTCTTAACTTCTATCATTTGCTTAAAATAATGCCACACATGACTTTATATTTGGACTACATTTTCTTTGTTCAGTTTTCTTTTTCCCAGAATTTCTAATTGCTTGTCTTAAATTTCTTGAGAAAGAAAATCTGTATCTTCTTCAGCATATCTTTTATCTTCTAGGTTCTTATTCATGGTATCTGTTGCTTTGATTAGCAATATTTTTTTTTAAAAAAATCTATAAAGTTCTCTCTTGAACAAGATGACCATGAGAGGAACCTTAGATTTCCCAAGACAAAATTTGTCTCAAATTCTCCCCCTTTACTCAATATTTAATGTATGGGCAATTATAAGAATTTATAATTTAAAATTATAAGAATTTATGTTATTTTTTATTTTGGTAACAAAAAATAAGCTGCTGATATTATCAATGTGTTAACATTAAATTTTTTCTCTTACCATCTTAATTTTTCTCCTTCATTCCCTATTACAATTTCAGACATACGCACAGAACTGTAATGCCAGGTATAAGCAATTAGTTTTCCGTATGGAAAACAACAAAAAGGAAAGTTGATTAGTTATCAATGCCTGTTACCATGAAATACATGACAACAAAATACACATTATCTTAAGGAGTAGAAATTACATGGTTCATTGCCATCTGACTTCCTTTTTCCTGCCAAGGAAGTCAGTTAAGAAAGGGAATATTATTTTATGTTTGGGCAAACTTGTTTCAGGGCTGCTCTAAAAATAAGGTGCTAGCATTCTCTATTGACAGTCAAAATTTTATAAAACAGCTACTGAGAAAGAGTTTTTGGATGGCCATCACCAAAACATCACTGAAATGGTTCACTAGGCTCATCACATTTGGCTTTGGAGAAACAAAGTCCATCAACCAGGTGGCCACCACCCTAGTTCATTCCTTCTCCAGAAGTTCGGCACCCTGTCTTGTTCCAGCTCTGTTGTGTGACTTACCTTCCACTTCCCCACCAGAGGCAGCAATTTTAGAAAGGTGTAGATATGTTGTTCCAACGACATCATTTTTGGTAAGACGGTCCCTGTGTAAAAGAACAGGTTAAGGCCTCCACCTAGTATAAGGATGTCTTCATTTTAACAACAATAAGAGTTAGAGAAGACCTTAGACCTCAGAAATCATCCTGTCCAGTGGGCCTAACTGCACTTTAAACATTACTTGGAAACCCCGGACTCTCATTTCCTATCAAAGCTTTTGATTCAATAAAAGCAGAGTTGGAGAACAAGAGTCTGCATTTATAACAAGTATATATCCCAGTTGGTTCTGACACAGATGGTCCTCCAACCACCCTTTCGGAAACATTGATCTATCTAGTCAGACAACTCACTTCAGTTATAGAAACTGAGATTTTTACAGAGGTCGAGGGATTTGCCTACGAGCTCGTATGGCCACACTCAATACCATTGTCATAAAATGAATGAATCAATTACAGGCATATTACCTAATGAATGTAATGTAATCATATTCCATAGAATAACTGCACATATTTTATCGTGTTCATACTAATTACCATGATGGTTTAAAAAGTACAATAAGGTATACATACATGAGGGGCCTTCATTGGTAGAAGATTCCCTTTCAATTTAATTCAAATATTTATTGAGCACCTACTGTGTGATAGATGCTATTTTTTGGCCTACAGTTGCTTGTCTAGAACCTAAATCTTATCTATATGGTAAGGACAAGTTTGCCCACTACAAATACATACAACTTTGTGTATCTTTCCATGGGTATCTTAAATAGTCTGTCAACCTAACCCATGAAATGGTCCTGACTGGGCACACAGTACATGTGAAAAATAAGATTTATATTAATAACATTCTCTCTATATTTAATTCTTCCTCTTCTTTATTCCATCTAGTGGCATACCCACTCTGAAGTGTAAGACCCCTGGGAGGAAGGAAAGATTCAGGATTTTGAGGAAAGATTATACTATAGTATACTATTATTATATATTATATATGTATTTTATATATAATATTATACATCATATAAAACATAACAGTATTAGGTTATAGAAAGTGACAAATTAAATACAGTTGGCATGAGGAAAAATGATTACGTATGGGTATTAAGCCACATGCATGGGGCTTACATCTTTGTCCATTAAGAAGGGTCTAGGCTACATTTGAAGAATCCTTAGTTTTCCCTCAGTTGTGCATATACCTTATATGGTATGTAAAGTAAAATCGGGATCCAAGAATTCCCCCATTGAAACAGGGTCCTTCTGTGCATCCTAAGCCACACTATTGCTCTGGAGAGGGCAGACTAGGTCAGAAAAAAAATCTCAGCATTTGTAGTGACCATAGGTAGCTCTGGGATGGCGCAGCGATCAGCCCACTGCACAGCCTGTAGGACAGAGTGGTTACCTGAGCAATGTAGGGGTCAAAACCATACCCCTGAGGGCTCCTGAGGCCCCTGGAGCACCTCCAGAATGTCACCGGAAGGTCCCAAGTGCCTTAAAACTAGCCCACACTCATTGAAAGGAACATTCTGTCCCCAGGCCTTCATGGCCCTCAATTAACTGTGTTGTGGTCACTGAACAGAATGAAGCTTGCTCCGCTCCTCCCAAAGCACCCTGCTGTACCAAGAGGGTAGTGACATGAAAGTCAAATACATCTGGCCAAAGGAAAAACTAGGGCCAACAGTGGGAGGCCCACCTGGGCCTCTGTATCTGACTGTGGGCAAGTTACCTGACCTCTCTGAGCCTCAGTGTTTTCATCTGTAAAATGAACTAATAGTCTCTATTCCATAGGGATGCTCTAAAGACTAAACGGAATAATAGGTAAAGCCTGAGGCACAGCACCTGACACGGTAGTACTCAAAAACCAGGAACTAACGTCATAATCATCAGGTAATGATGACGGCGATGATAATGATGACGACGAAAACAAGAAGATGATGCTATTTGCTAAGGACTGCCAATTGAATGCCCCATCTAACTAGAACACACCCAAAAAAGGCCTCATTCCGGCCAATCATTACGAGGAGGCTGGTCTAGGAAACATTCCATCAGAACTTTTCAATGAATTTCCTTTGCATTCAAACAGATAGGTAGCTCTGTCCATTTTCCTTTCTAAGACTGACAATAACAAAATGTTTTGGTGATTCTTCCCAAGAAATGGTTCACTCCATTTCTGAGGTTATTTTGGACAGCCTAATGGTATTTCATTCCTTATCTTGGGGCATTTTCAGATCATTTTTTCCTTCTTTTGTTTCTGAGCAGTTGAACTAAGATATCTACAGCTTTTCTGCAACAACACTATTATTTTTAAAGAAAATATCCAATTCCCAGAGGAGCAATTTATCCCTTTCCTCTGAAAGAAAATAAAATAAACTGAAAAGTATGAGTTAGACCATCTAGAATAATGTTCCTCAACATCTAAATGTTAATTCTTTAATTTTGTGTTAGACACAAGTCCATTTTTTTAACTCACCAGTCATATATTGTTAGTTTTATTTTTTCACACATCGAAGGAAACTGTTAAAAAGAAACAGAAAAAAGTAGTTATTTCTCAGCTTATTCTGTAACTATTCATATTTTTACTTTTTCTAAAAGAAAAGATAATCAAACCTTGATCTGAAGATTAACGACTTGGTTCCACTCCGGGTTTGCATTTTTCTCAATTATATTCGTGCAAACCTGTAAAATCATCAAAGCAAAACAGTAGGCATTCACGTTTCTTATTTCTAAAAGTTTACAATATATGCATACTAGATTATGACTCTAGCAGTTTACGTATGTTATATACTTAGTAACCTAGTTAAAGCTTTTCTTGATCATGATTTGGCAAAATATGACATGGGTTTAATATTGATCTTTGCTTCTCCTACGCACTAAAAGTTCATTTTCAAGTGCTGGATTTATAACGTTTTAGTGCAATGATTCAACTTAATGTTTATTGAGAACGTATTACATCCTGTCTAATAAGTGTCTCTTCATTCACATATCCAAACAGATCTTCTGATCCTGCTCACCAGCCCTGCTCCCTTCTCCCCAAACTGGCTTCTGTCCCAGACTTTGTCCGTCACTGTCACCAGGTTGCTCATACTCAGAACAGTCAGCCATCACATCACTCTCCCCTTCACATGCCTCATCCATCAGTAAATCCTGACACCCCATCTTCATGTAGAGCCTGATCTCCCCCAGCCCCTTGTAGTTGGCTCCTACCTGGATCCCCACTTCCTCTCCTGGCTCCTCACTTTCACATCACTTCCCTGTATAGCATCCTCCTCGAGCTCCCCACGTACACTTAGAATAAAGTCCAGATCCCTCCTCTGGCTCATAAAGCCCTACCTGCCCCACCACCCACACCTCTTTGACCTCATCTCTTAGTTTTCCCTTTTGCTTGCTCCACTCATCACCTGGGTGTTCTCTCGCTGAAAATGTCTTTACAGCTTCTCTTCCCTCTGCCTGGAAGCACCTGCCCCCTAGATCTCCACATCATCCAGGCCTCTGCTCAAATGTCACTTCTTCAAAGGTGTCCCACATGATAACCTAGCTAAACATCCCCTCCAGCTCCCCACACCAATTACCTCTTGTCCTCTGCTTTATATTCTGTAGTACTTAGCACTCTTTGGAATTATTCAATTACTTGTGTACATGCTTACTGTTGTCCTTTCTATCACAAAGCTCCAGGAGAGCAATGACTGCTTGCTCAGTTCTACATCCCAGCACAGGAGACAGTATCTACTTCTTACTAGGGTCATAATAAATACTTCTCCAATTAACTAACCTGTTCAACAACCCTACAAAATTATTATTATCCCCATTTATAGTTCAGGACACTGAGACTCAGAGGTAAAGGAATTTGCCTTAACTGCCTATGGAGTGGGGAGAAGTCTGAATTTAAATCAGGTTTCATCTCACTCCCGAACTGAGGGCTTTTCTACTATCTTCCCCCCCACCATTGACTCTCCTAGAAAATAACACCTAGTCCTCATGTGTGTCATTTGCCAAATCTCACTTTCATAAATGAGTGGTTCCAATACATAAAACCTACTAGAACTTCATGCTTACAATTGTCCGTGGTACAGGCTTATTCAGCTATGGAACCTCCTCTCCAATCTTTGACCATCTCTGTAGGTAAAAGTGGTGGTGACAGGTGTTCCTACACCGAGTCCCCCAGCTTTTCCCAGAGGACAGGGATGGGGTTCCCCTGCCTCACTCTCCAGTTAGAGCAGCTCGTTGGGCCACAAGAGGTGAACAACATGACAGGAACAGGCCGCTGCGCATTGGGGGGCTATATTCTCCAGGTACCAAGGATTAGTATTGCTGGCTAGAGAGCTTGCCTAAGATTAGCATAATGCTTGGGCCTGGGAAATAATCCAAATAATTCAGTGGTAGCGCTCACTATTCTAATTTTTCAAAAGATTGAATTTTCTAATTTGAGCCCTGCATATTTTCCACTCCAAAATAAACCCGTGGAGAAGTCTGGCATGTTCAGACTCAGATAATCTGTGTTCCTGCAGAATGCCCAGCTCATCAGGGGGCCACTTTAACAAAGAACAAGCAGGAATTCACTCCAAAGAAAGCACTGTGGTTTACATATTTAATTCTAGAGGCAATTACATGTAGATCACGTACAAACCTTTTTTCCAGCAAAGGAAACTTCTACGAAAGGATCCACTAGGTTTTTCTTATCTGCGTTGCCTCCAAAGATTTCCTTTACCGTCTGAGAGAAGGCATCATCCACTGGAAAGTAACAGGTTGCATGGCAGAAATTAAACTTGATTCTCTTAAAAGAATAGAAATCACTTAACAAAATTAAAAATGTTCTCCTACACATAAACACAGTTGCAACAATTGTTCTCCAAAGACGCAAGAGCTAGTAGCACTATATTGCAGAAATCCTTGGTGTCTTAGTTGAGAGAGAAAACGTTTTCTCCCCAGAATTTTAAAATCAGTAGGAACATCTTGACAAATAAACTCATAAGTTATTATGTGGAGAATCAATCATTTAATGAGGGAGAAAAATAGAATAAAGAAAGTCCATCCAGATAGGGTAAAGGACAATTCTCAAACTCAGGCCTCGTTTCAATTTGGAAGAGGTGCTTCAGGTCAAAATGACATAGGCCTCGTGTGACTTTTTCAGAGAAATGTAGGAAAATTTGGCATAATCGTAAGTAACACATCAACACAAACAGCTGATCTATGTTAACAGACAGAAGTGAATAGAGATCAATTAAGCAGGTAGGCAGTATAAGGTGAGCTTCAATTTATTTATTTCATTTGAGAGATTTCTGAGGAAAAGACGGTGTGGGGAGGCATTATAGGGTCTTTAAAAAGGGAGGGGCGGTTCCCAGTAAAAGTAGCAAATTCTGAAGAGATTCTTGGCCTGAGTAGTGGGTGCTACCTCCTGGGGACTTGGAAAGGGGTCCTATGTGCCAGGGCCCAGCAGGAAGAAGACAGGCTGGGCCAGGAAATTGGATGCTAGGTCCTTAGCAAGCACAGAAGACTAACTGGACTACTCTATGAATAAACTCATGGTACATGATTCTCTTAAATGAATCCAATTACTTAACACACATGTGTCATAATAAAATAGTGACAGAATTCGTTATTGGCAGTTAACCACCCTTGTTAATAATCCAGTCGCAAACACATTTATTTGTTCATAAAATTTCACATTTTCATTTGGGATAAAAGGAGCTAGAAGTACTGACTGCTGACCTCTCTTTAGTATTCTCTAAAATAAGGAGATCTGGAACACTGAAGAGAGAGGAGCTGGAGCAGAATGTGCCATGTTCCTCAGCAAAGAACATGGATCAGTGACCAACTGGCTACCCCATAAACCAGCTCAGGTAGCCTTCAGTGGGGCCAGAATGAATGAAAATAAGTTCATGAAAGCCTTTAAGAACAAACAAACAAATATATGATAAAAACCACCAATCCCTATTTGCAGTGTGATTTTAATACATCTAATCATGCAGATAACTGATAATTCTGGGGCAGAATTAAATCCATACATACTCTGGGGGATATCCTCTGCTCGGTAGATTTTCAGCAAGAAGGTCACCCAGCGGAGGGTGACGCCAGCAGGGAGTAACAAATTGCTCTCCACATCATCACTGTCATTATCCCGATCACGTTTCTCAGGCTATTGGAGACACATGATAACAAACTATACACACAGAAAAGCAGCACTGGTAAGAAGCCAAATCAACGCATGTAAAAACACCACCAATCGGAGCGGTTTCCATTAGGACTTCCTGTGTTTCAGCCTTAAGAATTCAGCCAACTATTCAACAAAATGGCTGTACAAAAGCAATGCTCATGTGTTTCTTCAATCAATACATCACAAGAAAACAATGACAACTGACCATTTAGATAGCAATGCCTGATTCTGCAAGTGAGCCGTGCTCTGTAGATAAAATGGTGCAAGTCTTAAATACACACATATCTATACTGAATGGAAAAACTCAGAGACACCAGGAAGGCATCTAAGTGATCTAGAAACATAATTCTGTCATGGAGAAAAAAACAGGAGGAATGAGAGGCTTGGGGTTATTGATTAGAAGCTCTGCTCTACTTCACAACCACTGGCGCCGACTTGCTTAACTCTTGGGCCTCTTTTTTAGCGAAAAAATGTAAACAGTAGAGAATGTAGGGGCTCACAGGAGGCTCATCTCCGGTTCCAAGGACAAACATGCTGACTTTCATGTAACCTTTAGCACCCGAGCTGGCATCTTCGGGGTCATTGAGAAGAAGCCACTTCCTCATGACAGCGTGACCTAAAGTAACAAAGGAAAAAAAGAACAAGGACACGTTAACGAGCAGCTAACGGTTTGTGATTCCGCTGCTGCAAGATAAACAAACATTTTCTCCAAAGTACTGTGATGACATACTCAACGAGAGTCTATATTAATGTTTTCTGTTTGCACTGCTCCCCATCCTGCCCTGGTATGATGCTAACAGGACTCTCTAAGCTCAATTAACTGGTTCTACAATTTAATTTTGATAAGATCAAAGTATCCTCACAAAACAGAGAAATTACCCCCTTGGGAATGTTAGGATAATTACCATTAGATTTTTAAAAAAAAAGAAATCCATGCTAAGCTACTATTAATTCATCCTGCGAAGTATCTTTTCCCCTCCTCAATCAGGGGAAAAAAATGTTTTTGATTCCTTGATCCTCCAAATTTTGTTGATTCCAGAATCTTCCATTTCATGGAGAAAACATTACTTACCAGGTTCATCGTAAACGAATCCAACATCAATCTGGGGAAAAATAATTAAAGGAGTTTAAACAGATTTTAAAATCAGTTTAGTCACTTCAAAGAAACCATCATTATTATATTTAAATATAATGCTCTTGACTAGACTTAAATTTCTTTGAGACTCAACATTTCTATCGTACGTTCTCTGTATCCCCAATACCTTGCCTGACGTGTGGCACATAAGTGACACTTAATCAATCATTTTGAATGAACGAGCTATCTTAAAGCTGGAAGGGACCAGGGCAGTGGAGTAAACAATGTGTCCCTGTTGGCTTGGGACTTTCCTGGTAGCACAGAGAATCTCACATTCTATGAAACCCCTTAGTCCCAGGCAAACCTGAACTTGTGGTCACCCTACAAGAAGTCAGCTGGCCCAACTTCCTATCCAATACTCTTCTCCTCCAACTCATGCTAATGATACTATTAATACAATCCCTGATTGCACACTTCAATGTGCCAGGCACTAACGAGGTGCCTTACATATTCTATCGCATATAGTCTTCACAACGACCACATTTTCATAGATGAAGAAACCAAGGACAAGAAATCTTGGCGTGTGGTTCATTGATGGCAGACAGGGCATGAATACACACAGGTCTGCCTGACCCAGCTTACCCTCTGGAACTTGTAATGACTAGGAGCTCCTCCCTTCAACACACAGCCCACTTCATGCAGAATCACTAGGAAGGCACCGATCAAGTACTTGTCCTTAATTCCAATAAGAGTTACTTGGAAAAGCACCCTGATTCTCCTCCTTGGTTTGGCTTGCCTTTCGTATTCAATTTATAATAATTGGCTTTGCAAATGGTGCTCTGGGGCCACTCATCAGTGGAGTTGGGAAATGGGCTTCTTGCCATAAAGCCTCCCTTCCCTGTGTGGCAGTGCCTTGGTTTCCATCTACAATTGGGATGTAAGAAGGGCCCAGATGTGGTATCTTCAGCGCACCTTGCTTGAGGGTGCTATTAAGTGTTGTACTTTGCAAGGCTACTGACCCCGGCCAGAGGACACTCAGCTGGTTTCTGGTCCTTGGGGCATTCATGTCCTGCAGGTATGCCAGCCCTCAGCAAAGATCATGGCATCAGTCCCTTGTACATAACCCTAAGATGTCACCAAAATCGGCATCCTGAGACCTGGCCAGGAACCTGATTCCTCATTACGAAAGTGTCCATCTTTGATGTTAGTTGAACGAAACTGACTGTTGACGCTCACCTTAAATTCCCCCATCAGACAATCTGCCCGCAAAGAATGGGAATTATAAACCTGGAAGAAAGAAGGGCGGTGAAAAGATTTATTGGCTTTATCTGGCAGTTAGCAAGCACTATCTTCCCACTCCGTAGCCCCCTTACCCGAAGGCTGATGATCTCATCCATCAATTCAGAAGGAGTTATGTGGACATTGTAGAAAAATAACTGTGAAAACAAAAGCGGAAAATATTTGAATGTTAGCAGGAGTGGATTCGGGCTCGGTGGGTATGATGCTATAATGTTGAGGGCCTTCCCCAAAAAACACAAAACACAAACCCCGAGTTAGGGTGACCGTGTGAGCACACTGCAGGGCCTTGGGAAAGGCCCCGAAGCTTAAGCTTCATGAGCTTCATGGCAAACTCACCTCTGCATGTTGGCAAAAGGGGAAAAGGTTACGTAACAATGTATAGTGCTTATTTCACTAAATGAAATTGTTCATTTGGGACCAGATATCTATTAGCTAACTGAAGTAAAGATTTAAAGTTTTTTCATCTGTTTAGGGCTTGCATGACCTGGAGAGTTGAGTTTAATTCGCTAGCATTTTTAACTCTATTATTTGTGTCTAGTGACTGTAGTTTTGTTCTTCTGAACAAAACACCTCTCAAAGCCAACTTTGCCCATTAGCTAATGTTAGTCTCTCAGTAAAGTCACCATATTTTAACAGCTAAGTTTAAAGAGGTTGATTCTTGGGAGATGAATATTGGATATACAGAGGTTGTGCCACAAAACCAAAGTTTTATATACCAATAAACTTTAATCCTAAGAGAGAAAGATTGAGGATTTACTTAAACTGAGACTTTTTTCCTCCTACCTTTTACTCAGAAATATTTCAAATATATTAAAAAATGGAAAGAATGGTAAAATAAACATCATCTTTCACCTGTGTTCACCTGTTGTTACCCATTTTGAGATATTTCAGTTTTAGTGAAAGGTCCCCCCTTTTTTTTAACAGAATTGTTTGAAAGAAAATTCTAGATATCATAACACTTCACTCCTTAAAATATATTCTCATGCAGCTCCTAAGAGCAAGGACATCTTTCTATATAATCACAATACTATTATCACAACCAAGAAATTTAACATCAATATTCAAATTTCTACAATTGTCCTGAAGAAAGTTCTTTTTAGCTTCTTTTAAAAACTAGGAACCACTCAAGGATCATACATTGCATTTGGTTGTTGTGTCTCTTTAGTTTCCTTTTCTCTAGAACAGTACTTCTGCATATTTCTGGTTTTTTAGTTTTTAATCAAAACCAGCTGTTTTGTAGAATATCCCATAGTCTGGATTTGTGTGAATGTTTCCTCACTGTTAGATTCATGTTGACCATTGGACAAGAAACGACACAGGTGATGGTGATGACTTCCATTAGATCACATCAGGACACACATGTCAGTGTGTCCCATTATTGGTGATACCATCTTTAATCACTTAGTTAAAAAGATGTATGTGAACTAGGAATGTTTCAGTAAAATTCTTTTCTTGATTTATGAATTGGCTCAGTTATTTGATTTCTTCCCTTTTACCAAGAGATCTAATCTCAAAAAAACTCATTAAAATAGGAAAATTCTGAGGTGGAGATGCTTGCTGGGCTCCTGAGAATGTAGCCGAGTACATTATTTACCCTGCATTAGATACACAATGATAGATCTTACTCCTCAGGCATCAAGCAGCTTGCCCTCTCTGCTATCCAGGCTTGTTCTCCCATGGAAAAATCTCTCAGCCTTTCCCAAAGTCCATTTCAAGTGCCCCATCGCAGTACGCACCCACCCACCTCTTAAGGTAGCTCTAACACAACTTATCAGCATCTGGTGTCTGCGATTCAGCTAAGAAGTTAGAGGTGAGACAAAAATGGGGCCTTCTGCGAAGGTGGGGGCCAGCTTGAACAGAGGAAGGAACAAGAACACCAGACAGAAGAAACTGGTTTCTTTTGTGAATAGAGGTAGGAAAAAAGAACAAAAGCCAGAGCTGGAGCTGGGATGAGAAGCTGTCAGGAACTAAGAAGAACTGTGATAGGAAACTGTGGTAGGAAAGGCCTGGGCTCAGGGAACAGAGCATGAGACACAGGCCCGCGGAATCTCAGAAACGCATATATCCTCAGTACAGCAGGGCTGGACTCAGAAAATTCCCCAAGCTTATCATTTCTCTTCATAGCCCTAATCATGGAGCTTTACGGCATTTGTGATAACTATAAAGGTATTCAATATTTTTGAAGAAGGTGTTCAGTATTTTTGTTGCAGAATGTTCCAGTAGAGGCCAACAGAACCAGGCTATATTCTCAGTATAAGGAGGGGGGAAAAAACCAAAACCTTTTTTGCTCATAATTGCTTTCTTTCAACATATATTATTTTTATCATCCAGTAGGTTTTGACACCTTTAAAAAGTCAGGTTACGTAATCACACAGTCATCCCTCAGAGGCATCCTGCTCATTAGAAAGCAAAGGCAGAGGTAGGTGACATCATGTGCTCCATCATAAGGGATGCGAGGATCACTAGGAAGGGCTCTGTCAGGACGTTGTTGCAAAACCACCAGACAGACCCCAGCAGCTCCAACCAACGACAAAGCAGGCTGTGTGATTTCAAGACCCAGTGGTTCTTAATTTAGTATATGTAACACTGCAACTTTGCATTGTCTTTACCAGTTAAGTTTGCACACGTGTTCCCCTTCCCACATGGGACTGGCAGAGGTGGGAAGCAGCAAGGTACATAGAAATAGAACGGACTCACTGAGGAGGAACCTGCATTCTGCCCATGTACCTCATCAAAAAATGGATTGTTCCCTCTCTTGATTCTTGTTCGGTGTGTCTGACCACAGACGTGGACTTTGACCACAGGTCTTATGTTGTTGCCACTTAACTGCCGGCCTTCAATCACTCGGACACGGATCTGCAAGCACAGAGGGAGGGTTGTTATTGATCCTTCTCAGGTGTTGCCTCTGCTCCTTCACCTGTGAAGATGATTGATAGCAGGCCAGGGCAGCTTTGCAATGCACTGGTGCTCATGGACTAGGAGTCACCACCAGTGCCCATGCCCAAGGCGGGGACGGGGGTTGGGCTGCAGAAATCAAGAGCAGTAGTGGGGTTGAAATAGTCCAGAGCTGGCCTTGGAAAGGGCAGGGCAGGGCTGCGGTCCCAGCTCAGACCCCAGCCTCCTACCTGGTCTTCCTGAGCTCTAGGAAGTACTAACTCACTCTATAGCTGTCTCCAAGTCTAAGGCAGTGCCCAGAGCTATGAAAACACAATGTCTGTGCTTCCATTCTTTGATTACCTCTTTCCTACCTCCAAAGGGAAAGAGGGGTAAGGTTTTATTTCTCTGAAGAGCCTCCTCTGACGACATCTACTCCTGCGTGCAGAAGAAACATGGAGAGCTATTCTTACTGCATTTACACCCTGACATCCTTTTTTACTAGCTGAGCCACTGCCCACAGGAATGGGTCCTTTCCACATCATCTCAGTTGCCAGAAGTTGGACAATATGCTGGTACACCCAGGATGTGGCGCGCTCGGGCCGCTCCTACCTGGAAGTCCTGTGGCTTGTTGGACAGCATCCGCCGGCTGTTCTTCCTTTTCGTGAGCCTCTGGGCAAGGTGAGTTCCCGACATGGTCCCACTTGGCACTCTGGGCCCAGGGCCGCTGACTGCGCTGTCCAACCTGTCTTCCTCACCTCCATCGTCCTCCTCTTCTCCTAAAACACCAAAAAGAAATCCAGTCAGAGATGGCTCTCGCCCTTTGAATGTCTGAACTCGGGTTTCCTGGACATGGAGGGTTTTCAGTGTTCCTGAGGCAGCAGGTGAAGGAGATGTTTCTTGGCGACACTGATTTGGGGTTGTTATGACTCAGATAAATGTGTTTAGGAAAATGTGTTCATGGTGCATCAGGGCACTCATTTAGGCTGTCTTCAAAGTGACAGGGAGACCACCAGAGACTGTGGGAGAGCAGGAGATAGTACAGTTGGACCCAGCCAGACATCACACAGTTCTGATCTCAGAGCCCAGCCTGAGGTCAAAGGGCCTTTCAGTGGTTAGGACACAGGGGGAGGAGGCTACGCCGTGGGAAACTGGAGCCTTGTAGAGGAGGCTTCAACCCCACCCTTCCCGCAAGTCTTTTTTTCTTGAGATCTACTCATGAGGTTTGTACTGTCTCCTTTCTACTTGAGCCTCCTGACGCACAAATGCCACCTCCATCCTTATGGCAGGTAAGAAACTCATCTCGTTTTATTGCCAAGCAGACCAAGGTGGCCATCGTGCTCTCCCTTTGTCTTCCTGGTTTGTCACTTCCACACATACCTGTCCCCTCACATATCCCCCTAGCTTCTCCTCATATTTAGGGGGGGAAATCTTTTCCTGCTCAGCAGAGTGAACCCCCTCCCCATGCCTGAGAGCCCACTTCTTTCTGATTCTTTGGAAACCCCTCCAAATTCCTCTCTCTCTCTCTCTCTCTCCACGCCCTTTCCTCTCTCCTCCAGTGGCTCCTTCCCCATGGGGACCTTCCCTCTGCTTTCCAATAAGCACAAATCTTTCACTCTTAGAATGTCCTTCCTCCTGTTCTCCACCAGGTGAGGCGAGCTCCTCCACTGCCTCAAGTTTCAGATGAAACGTACTGTGTTGGGATAGGCCCGCCCCCACCGCGCCCCATGAGTGAGTCACCCCTTCTCATGCCTACCACACATTGTTCTGCCCGGTCCTCACTGCAGAGACTGCATCTATTGTTAACCCGTAGGCCTCCCACCACCAGCCACTGGTCCCCGGGTCTAACACAAATCCTCGCATACAGCAGGGGCTCGATGAATGTGGAATGAGTAATGAATGAGGGCATCCTGACCCCTGCTTGTGCCTTCTCACATTCTTCAGCCATTTGGCAAAGCTCCTGCACAGGTCTCAGTTTCCTGTGCTAGAGCACCCAGACACTAGAGGGGCGCTCCTCCCAACTTGGGCACCAGCCTCAGGGAAGCGTGATGGTCAGGCTCCCCTTCTGCAAGCCTGTTCTAGACTGTGCAATGCACAGCTTCAAGCAAATCCAACATCTCAGACTAACTTCCTGGGCCCAAGTGGATTTTCCTCCCTGCATGGATTATCCCATTTGGGCTTGGTGGTTGTTAATGGCAGCAAGCAGGAGAAGGAGGGGCGCTGCACTCTGAACAAGCTCTCATTTAACTCTTGCTGGATGCTCCAGAAACAGGCTGCAGGTAATGAAGAGCCAATTTCTTCTGGAAACACTTTCTGCTATTCAGGCATTAAGCTAAAGGGATGGATCAGAGGAAACCAGCCTAAGTCATGGCTACTTCCAGCATCTCTGCATAACAGCGGAAGGATATTTGGGCAGGAGAACGCCCTTTTACGTGGCAGGAAGCTGCACAGGGTTAAACAATGCTACCCTTAGTGTTCCACAAGAATGAGGGGGCCCTTAAGGCATTGCAGAACACACCCTTCTGCGCAAGCTGGCAAATGTCAGCTCTTGTACCGGCATGCCCTGTTAATGAGACCCAGGCCTGACTCTGAACCGCAGCCGCGTGGATCCACAAGGATGTACAAACGGTGACTCTTTCAGGACCAGAGGACAACATTAAGTTGGGAACCCGACTGAAGAGGAAGTTGCTGGTTGTATTTGCTTCCTAGGGCTATTGTAAGCAAGTATCACAACCTGAGTGGCTTAAAACAATAGAAACACATTCTCTGACAGTTCCAACCCCTCAAGGTGGTGGCAGGGCTGTGCTCTCGAGCTAGCTCCCTCAGAAGCCTCTAGGGGAAATTCCTTCCTTGCCTCTCACTAAGCTGGTGGCTCCTGAACACCCTTGGTGTTCCTTGGCGTGTGGCCATATCACTCCGCTCTCTGCCTCTGTTGTCGCATGGCCTTCTCCCCCGTGTGTCAATGCGCCCTCACTCTTCTCAAAAGGAGGCCTCATCTCTTCTCGTAAGGATGCCAGTCATTGGACTTAGGGCCCTCCCTAATTCATACGACCTCATCTTAACTAATGACATCTGCAAAGACCCTATTTCCAAATAAGGTCACATTCTGAGGCTCTGTGTAGACAGGAATTTGAGGGGGACAATATTCAACCCACTACAGAAGACGTCTTTTGTATCTTTCTAGTTTGTTCTATCTAGCATTCCGGTACACAAGTCTGCAGCCACACAGGCAGCCCAATCTACTGACCTCTTCACTTCCCGCTCCCCACTTCCTTCATGTCCTGGCTTTTCTCCTACCCTGTGTTAGAGTCTGTGATCTAACACTGCAATTGCTCCTCTGTGTGCCACTCCGTCCCTCCCTTCTCTCACTTCTCTGTACTCGTGTGGTTCATTCACCCCTACACTGACCCAGGCAGCTGCACCTGCCTGGGAAGAACACACACCTTACTGACGAGTCTCACTATAATTTCATGATCACAAACTTTAAGGGGACTCACAGGACTGTCCAGCTATCCAACCATGTTTGCAAGGCATCTATTTCAAAGGCTTTCAGGATCCTGGTCTGCGATGGCCACTGATTAGCCAACAAGATCACATCACGTTACCTTTCTGAACTCCCACCTATTTTGCACCTTGAAAAGTTCCAACACCCTTCTTCCCATCAGTTAATGATCTTACTTCTTATTTCATTAAGAAAGCAGACAATCAGAGGCAATTTTCACATCCTCCCAACTCCGAATCGATTCAACCATCCTGCCTGCATCTGTTGTTGTCTGCCTTCCCTCCTGCTACAATCACTGACCTGTCTCTGCTCCCCGGCCTGAAGCCAGCCCTTCCCCGTGTGTGTGCATCTCACCTCCCCTTGCTCCTCAAGGGTTCTGCTTCTGCAGTTTCTGTCCCCGTATCTGCTTATTAGTTACCTCTCTCTATTGGAGCATTCCAAGATAAAAACATGCAAAAACATGTCACCCACAATTAAAAACAGTGAAAATTTCCTGGACTCCACAGCCCTATAGTTATTGCTCCAGTTCTCTGCTCCTCTTTACAGTCCCTCTCGGGCTGTGATCAGCTCCTTACAATCCCTTTGTATAAATGCCATCCTGCCTCTTCAACAATTACCATGTCACACAGTCAAATCCTAGCAAGCTTTTCACAGCAGCCAACACTGACTTGCCTTCTTTCTGATTTAGCTGGAATGTGGAATATCAGTAACTCCCTATGTGACCCACACTTGGTTACAAGTGATGCTTTAATTAACACTTAGGAATGGCTCTCTGTCACAACTCCAGCAACTTAACAAAGCAAGTCTTTCTAATTCTTGAGATGCACTTTTGGCGTCTTTCCAGAAGTTCAGTGGCAATATTCCTGCAAACTGCCCCTGGGTGCAGTCATTGCAACAATGACACTTCCCTACATGGCTACTGTTTGCCCACCCAATGCTGCAGAGATGTTGGCCCTAGGAGGCCTTATGATACCTTATGATACAGTCTAGTTTGCTTTTGGCATACACAACAGCCTTTCCCCAATGGGTAGCAACCTCTCTCCTTCCCCCAGGCTCCCACACTCTCCTCATCTAGCACTTCTTTTCCCTATTAAGCAGAAGAGAGTAGGCAATTACTCATTCACATGTCACCAGATCTGTAGGCCATCCCTTCCCCACCTCCATCACCCCCATCTAACCAGAGGAATGTCCTGTTAGAACTTCCCAATGATGGCGACTCCTAGGAATGGCTGAGGAAGAGCGACACTTGCTCAGTCACCAAGGGTTTCCTCCTGGCCTAAAATTTAGACACTTCCCCCAACCCCAACTCCCTCTGGCCAGCAGGCTCCTTTATGGAAACACTCATCCCACTCATTTCTTTTAGAGTCCTAGAATGCCAACCTCTGCCTGTGATATTAATTTTGCTTCTCATGACGAAGTCTTACTAAGAGGTGCTACTGGTTAAGGTACAATTTAATTACTTTGGGCTACAGGTCACGGAATTGTAGTAAGTACTCAAAGATATCCTTGATTAGTTTAATTGGATTTTAAGACAAAAGAATGCTTTCCCTGGAAACATTCAGATAATCTAGGATACTGAAAGATTTTTTTTTTAATGCAAAATGTTTCTTATAGCCATATTATGAGGCCCACATTCAGACTGCCACCCTTGACCCAGCCTTGGTGAATATTCATCTTATAGAACAAAGATAGCATTTCCAGATCAAAGAACCCTGTTCATTTTTTAAATTAAAAAAATTTCACTTTGTCATCTCACACTTAAAAATAAAATTGCCCTTCAGACACAGCTCATTTGGAGGCCAGCATTTGGTAACATTCTTTGTTTGAAATCCAAACAAAAGGAACCTAAGTTCTGGTTAGTTTCTTATCTTCCTCCAGCAGTATCAGGGATTCTAAAGAACTTCTGAGAAAGGCCTTGGCCAACTGCCCTCGCAAAGCCTGCTGGGAGTCAGCTTCCTAAGAGGATGGGTGACTCTCAGTCCCCAAGCACCGCTGGAGCCTTAGTGCTGCCAAGACAATCCAGGAAGTGAGGACAAGGAGCCTCAGGCAAAGGCAGCCTAGATGGCAAGGATTTTCTCCCCAGTGGGTTTAAAAGTTCAAGAGTTGGTGCTTTTCCCATTTCTAAGGAGCAGCCTTTGCTCCAGGGAAATGGCATATTTTCTGAGTTGGGGATTACACGGGTCCATCTCCCTCTACGCTCCCAATGACTTCATAAATTGCTTATTCTCATAGTCTTTCTGGCCCACTAGGTCACAATTGTTTTTGGTTTTTTTTTTAAAGATATAGTTTTAAAAAGCATTTAGTCATCTCAATATGACTCTGAGCCAAACCAGATCATCCTTTTCTAATAGCTCTGCTTTTCAGAGAAAACAATTTGAATAGTCACACAGAGTATGCCACTCAACTGACCTCATGACTGCAAGCCACTTGGAATTGTTTTTGTCATAATAGTAATAATAATAATAACAGCCACCATTAAGGTCGCTTTTACAGTACGCCAGGCACTGGGCTAAGTATAGGAGGTCTGACAATTAAGTTCGAGAACTGAAAGTTTCTGCAGGGCAGGAGCTGTAAAGCATTTATCACCCCCAGCACTGAAGCATCCAGCAATGGGTCAGGAATCCCAGCAACTGTTTTCTTTACTCCATAAATACTAAGAAACGGTATAGCACCAGTTTACTATAAAGTAGTTGTTTACTCTTTTTACTTGAATGAACCATAGTGTTATTTGTTCTCCAAAGTCCTGACTGAAGGGGTGACACAAAAGGGCTCGTTTTACATTTTGGCTCTTGAAATGGAATAAACATAACGAAACTGCCTTTTACCGACCAGTACACTGGGTTGAACAGAGTCCTCCCAGAAGTCATGCCCACCTGTAACCTCAGAATATGACCTTGTTTGGAAACAGGGTGTTTAGAGATGTATTCAAGTTAAGATGAGGTCCTACTGGATGAGGGTGGGCCTATTCCAACGACTGGTGTCCTTGTAAGAGGTGAGAAATTTGGACGCAGACACACAGAGGGAGGAACAACGTGCGATTACATAGACACGCAGGAAGAACACTGCGATAACAGAGACAGAGGTTGGAGTGATGGCTCTACAGCCAAGGAACGCCAACGATTGCCAGCACCCACCAGAAGCGAGGAGAGAGGCATTTTACAGATTCTCGCTCAAAGTTTCCAGAAGGACCCAACCCTGTTGACACCTTCATTTCAGACTCATAACCTACAGAACTAGGAGAGAATAAATTACTATTGTTTAAGCCACCCAGTTTGTGGTACTTTATTACAGCTGCCTTAGGAAACTAACACAAAGGGATCCAGTTCAGGAAAAGCATCAATGTGAGGAAAAGTGCCCTGATCCTCCCAATTCAGAAGCTACTCCAGATAGCCTATCCGCTGGGGCTGCTTTTTGTGGGCCAGAAAGTACCTACTGGCCTTTCCAGGCCGAGGCAATGATCAGAAGGAGGTGGAAAGGATACAGGTTAGACTACTCAGTTCAGCCCCCGATCGTGTCCTGTTCAGGACTAGTCTGCTTCCTCTGTGTTTTATTTGTCATCTCTGCTGTGGCAGCAAAAAGGAGCCATGGCAGGGCTCTCGTGGGACTGAGAGTGTCCAAGGACCCAGAGGCATGCCCATGGTGCTTCTGGGCAGAAGGTGACCGCAGAGCGTGTCGCTGATGAGCTGAGGCTATGTCAGTCCCAACTGTCCCCAAGGAAGAAGGAGCCAGCTGACCCACGCTAGACACTCACAACTACTTGGTCAAAAACTGGGTCAAAACCTGAATATTGCGCCATCTATGGGGTGAGGGCATGTGGGGGCAGTGGCTGGGGTCAGGCTGAGGTGAGAAAAAAAGTCAGGCAGGAACGGGGCCGCGATGTCAAGGGGCAGGAAGGGAGGTGCTGCTGCGGACGCTGCACAGACCACGCAGGAGGCCAGAGAGCTGAGTTCAGAACCAAGAGAAACAAAGAGAAGACAGGACCTGAGGAGCTCAGCCTGGCAGGAATGAGTGGCAGGGCACCCTCCCAGGAAGCATTTCAAGGCAGCAGGTGACAGTGGTGGGACACGGGGCCCCTCTCTTCCTGGAGCACATGCCAAGGCTGAAGAAGCAGAGGGGCGTTTGGTGATGCATCTCAGAATAGAGGAGGGGACAGAGACACTTTTAACATCATATCTCCCTGGAAAGATGGTAAGAGGAGGTCAAACTCAGCTGTGTGAAAGGGCTAATTGTTGTAGACTTTCCTCCACTTGTGGCCCAAAGCCCTCCCCCAAGCCCCCAACCCCAACCCCATCCAGAGCAGTCCCTGATGGCCCCGAATGACTGAACACCCATGTCAGAGAACAAGGAGAGTAAGGTGGGTTATGCAAAATTTCAATTGCTTTAAGGACTGAGCAGCTGTTTAGGGGTCGGCAGGGGGTCAAAGCCAAGGGAGAGAGAGAGTCCCCAACGCAAGGGCACTGACCAAGAGACTGGTGGCTGAAAGCACAGCCTGATGATTGCACATTTAGGACGTGAAGAGACACATGAGAGAAGAGGCCAATCCTGGGGCCTCACAACCAGGGGACATTGTATGGGGTGGAAGCTGCAAATCCAGCTTGGGACCTTCAGCGGGAGTCCGTGTGTGCCAGGTGGGCTCACTGTGAGGGTGGTCAGTAAGGGGCTGCCTCACCCTTCTCCTGTCCCTTGTGAAGCATTCTGCAAACAGCTGGGATGTCCCAATTCACGGCAGCTCCACGTGCCTCATGAGACCCTGTCTAGGTGGTCAGGGAGCTACAGTGTACTGACAAGGAAGACATTCTCAGAGGCTCCTGTGTATCTTCAGTAGATTCCACCTGAGGTAGGCTGGGCCTTCAGAAGGGTCAGCTTACCTCCCGTGCCTGACATGCTGGTCCCACTGGGGTCATTTGGATGTGACGCTGAAGGTGGATCATAGCCGATCACCAAGTCAATGGTGGCCTGGGTAGAAATAATGCATTGCAGACAGAATCAGTGCAGGGCAACCGGATGCTATAGACCCAATGCAAACCAATTCTGCAGGAATAAAAGTTCTAGAAGGAGTGGTGAGCAGGGGGGATAGGAGAGTGAGAAGAGAAAGAGGGAAGGATGACACACACTCCACTGTTTATATCTTCCCACGTGTGATGCCAGGTGGAGTGGGAAAGCCTTGGAAAGGAGTTACCTGGTACAGGCTGCCAAGTGTATCATTATAAGGGGCAACCTCATAAACTGGACGAAAGTTGTGACAAGCAAGCATGAGCTTGCAATTGGCCTCCCACCTAGATTGGAGACAACCTCCAATCACAGAATTACAGTCACAGGGGTTCCTTTTAAATGATTATGTTATTTATTTGCTCATTGACTTCTTTATTAATTGCTGAAACTTATTTTTACACTTCTCTCTATAAAGAACTTTAAATGACTAACAAAAAATTACTTAACAATGTGATTCATAAAAGAGGATACAAGAGGGAATCAAGTCAGATTAAAGAGGAAACAAATATGCAAATCATAAAATTCAAGAGGCAATTGCCTCTTGCATAAAATGTGACCCCAATATGGCTAGAAGCCAAGGCAAGAAGGAGAACTGAAAATGTTATGTAACTTTCATTATCAGAAAGGAAGAAACATGCTAGTTTCTTACAGGACATAAAGTTATTCCTACTTTTTAAATCTGAGATAAATTTCTCACACGTGGCATTATTTTAGGGCAGTTTCCTATCCTTTTATATTTCATGAACCCACAAAATTTCAAAAAAGTTTGCTAGGAGGAGTCAACAGAGGGGTGCAAACACATGCCCACAACTACTATCTGCCAAAAAGAAATGAAATTTAACAGCAAAAATGAAGAACTACAAACTTCAGAATAAAAGGATTCCTTTGCAAATAAGATGGCACACACACATACACACACACACACACACACACACACACACACACCACACCACACCCAAATTACCAGTTAAAATACAGACAAAATATTTAGAACATACTTACGAGGTGTGACCGAACAATATGGTGAATGTTTAAATTAAAAAAAATTATTACAGTAAAAGACACATTGCCATGAATCCCCCTCAAAATACTCCCCCTTGCTTCGAACACACTCATGCCATCATTCTTGCCACTTTCTGAAGCAGTTCTGGAAGTCCTCTTTCATGAGTGTCTTTAGTTGTGCCGTCATGGTTGTCTCGATGTCCCGAATCATTTTGACTTTGGGGAAGAATCAGAAGTTGCATGGTGCCAGATCCGGTGAATAAGGTGGATGAGGACACACCGTAATGTTTTTATTTGACAGAAATTGTCGTATACCAGAAGCAATGTGTGACACAGAGCGTTGTCATGACGGAGAATGATTTATGGCACACTTTAAAACACACCTTCTCTCAACCGTAGCTCACACCTGACTGACTGCACCAAACAAGTTGAAACTTGTCACACACTGTCACTAAGGTTTGTTGTGCTACTTCCGGTATTGAAGATCCCTGCCTTTCTGTTGGATGGCACTTGGCCATGTCACACATCACTTTGGCAACTTCTGTCAAAAACATTATTCGCTGGATCTGGCACCATGTGACTTCTGGCTCTTCCCCAAAGTCAAAATGACCATGAAAGGTAAACGTTTTCAACTGATTCAGGACATCGAGGCAGCCACAACAGTGCAACTAAAGACCCTCACGAAAGAGGACTTCCAGAACCGCTTCAGAAAGTGGCAAGAACGATGGGATAAGTGTGTTCAAGGCAAGGGGGAGTACTCTGAGGGGGGTTAATGGCAATGTGTCTTTTACTGTAATAATTTTTTTAATTTAAATATTCATCGTATTTTTTTATCACACCACGTACACTAAAAAAATCTTTCATTGTTTATCTGAAATTCAAATTTAAAAGGGCATTTCACACTGTCATTTGCTACTTTTGCTACATCTGGTAATTGTCTCTTGGGAACAATGGTCTGGGAGACACTGAACAGGATACTAAATGATGCCCCCAATAACAGTTTCATGGCAAATAAAGAAGCATAGGCGCAGCATCTTATGCTAAAGACCCAGGCCACAACAGGAAGACTGAATGCAGAAGGCACTGAGGGGCTCCGTTGCTAAACTTAATCAAAGAATCAAACTTTCGAAACGTAGAAGAGTACATGAGTGGCTCAACCTCTGGATCAGTGGTTTCCCAATAACCTCAGGACTCCCAGGGGTGCTCCAGGGACCCCCAAAGGGGGTGACAGAGATGCTAGGGAGGACAGGACTTGAGGCTCTTCATCTTTCTTACTCCATTCAATTACCCTAGTTCTGCCATTCCAGGGTTCTACATAAGCTTTATTCTATTCTTTAAAAAAAGGACAACTGAAAATATCACTGACTTGTACTATCTTTTCTAAGTATCATTTCTCTCAGTGAGGTTTTGGGTAGAAAGATGATAGCTGACATTCTACATTTACGTTTTATGTTTAGAATGCTGAATCATAGGAAACGCGTAATTTTGGGAAATTAGACCAGCAAATTGACATTCCTAATGGACATTGAGAAAACTAGCCTGTGTTCTTGCCTACTTTAGTATAAAATGGCCTATTTTAGTATAAAATTTTCTCCCCTTACCCAGGCTCCCAAGCAAAATAAATTGATTGCAAAATGAAGGTGTTAGAGGTTAATGGTGTAAACATGGTAACTTTGTAAGGGCAGGTTAGCAATCATAGGAAATCTGGGAGCTTTGATACTTGAATCAATTATTTTTAAAAGTGCACTTGAGAAAGAGAATTCTGGTCTCATATCAACAATATCAATATGTACCTATTTAGAGAGGCTGTGATCAGACAACATTCAGCTGCTAACGCAATAATAAACTATTATTGTGCTATTAACATCTTGATATCCCAAGGTAATATTAATGAATTACCTTCTATAAAATGTTTTAATGAGTGTCTGATACACAGCTATGCTCACCACACAAATGTTAACACCCAAGTGAATATGCACAGAGGGTCCCACTCACTCTACAGCATTCTGTTGTAGAAAATCAAGTTTGTCTAATTTGTTAGTTCTGTGATTGAGAATATAGAATAAGGCCATATCATTTGCAAATGGATCAGTTTATCTCAAAGCCAGTAGGTGTGTGTGTGTGTGTGTGTGTGTGTGTGTGTATTGAGCTAATAATTATAATTTCACACTCTTTTCTTAATAAACATTTGCTTAACCATCTCACTTCAAAGCCATTCAACAAGACGGAAAATGCTCACCCCAGTATCTTGCCCCTTTTCGTTTAGCAGGGGGATCAGTTTGAATGGCTGCGATCTGCTTTGATCACCAATCAGGTCCTTCAGTGATACAGTGGCAGTGCCAATCAATCTGCAGTGGAAAAAAGAAAGTACACAGTAATCTCAGTAAGCAGCACACTTCCATTTACTCATAGGACCTCCCAATTCCCTTCCTATTCATCTGTTATCGTTAAAATCACTCCTAATGAAATGTGGGCCGTTTTGTTCTCACCCTTGTAGTGTATTTTGATAGTCATCATTGCATACCAGCCATCATTTCTCCATAATAACTAGTCATTTCAAGAATCAAACTATGCTGCCTATGACATTTGAAGTCATGAATGAGATAGGTGGGTGAGAGGCAAAGACTGAATATACCCGCTGCCCCAAATCCATGAAGAGAGAAAAGCAGGACAAAATTCAAGCATTCCTCTGTAATTTAAAAGGATCCATAAAACATTGCCAACTGTAAAAAGTCCCCCCAAGTAGACCTTGAAGTATAAGTAGGTTGTTAGTTTACTGATGGGGTCAACTCGCCATGCCATATACTCTGGAGCAGCATTCAAAAGTTGGATGTGTGCACTTCTTGTTCCTCCTAGTCCAAGGGATTATATTCAGCCTCTACCACTTACCCATTTACCTCCGAGTACACTTAACACTGGGACAGGAGGACACAGGTGTCCCTCCTCACTGAGTGATGCTCCCTCATAGCAGGAATTGTTGCCTGTTCTGTTCACTACTCTAACCCCAGAGCCTACAACATGGTACGTTTCTTAACAGATATTTACTGAATGAAGGAAAGAATAAATAAGTCTACTTATATTGAGAATAACACCCAAAACAATTTTTATAGTTAGGGCACATGATCAAAAAAATTTATAAAACACACATCCCCAGGAACTTAGTCAAAACAAAAATGTCAGCAATAGAATACAATCTGTAAATTGGGGGTTATAACGCACAGCAAGATATTAAGAATGGGGGAATTGAAGAAGTTTCCTTTGTGAAATGCGATCAGAAAGCAAAGAGAGCGCAGGGGTGTGCTCTTTTTCAGTATGGATAATGAAACAGGAAAAGAGAAATAGTAAGCATTTTTAAATGTTATTTACTTTTATCTTGCCTACATGTGCAACTATTTATACTAATAAACAGCAGATGTGATAGCATGGAATATCATTAACATCAAAATACAAAACGAAGCGTCAAGTCCTCAAAGTGATAGAAGAGATTCCTTATAGCAAAAAAACCAGGGTGAAGAAACTGTAGTTCAGCATAACACATTCGGGCTTTACAGCAAAAATAATAAGCAGAAAAGTTCATCTTATGGAGAAACATTCATTTTATTTTAAAAAACAGTACATTTTTTTTTTTTAAATCAGGAAGTGAAAGTTGATGTTAACCCCGGACACATCATTTACCACATACAGCCAATGTGACCCGGAGATACTTTTCTTTTTAATTTTTTTAAAATTGGAGTATATTGGGGAACAGTGTGTTTTTCCAGGACCCATCAGCTCTAAGTCAAGTCATTGTTTTCAATCTAGTTGTGAAGGGTGCAGCTCACTGTCCCATGTGGGAATTGAACCGGTGACCTTGGTGTTATGAGCACTGTGCTCTAACTGGCTGCCCCATGACCCGGAGATATTAATAATATTAGTTAATATTATATTGCATGATACCAGAATATTGCTATGGCACCCTGTTTCATCAAATTACCCAATAATGTGAACCATTTATACATGGTTTCTTGGAAGTGTATACTTTCTTGGACAGAACCCCAGACAACACTCAACAACCATGGTGAACTCTAATCTCTTCTAATTTCACAAGTAGAGTCAGTTATTGGAAATGGGAAAGGAAAATTCAGCCTCCCACCATAAACAAAGCTGCAATGAACATCAGAGTACGTATATCTTTACAGATAAATGTTTTCAGATTTTCTGGGTACATACCTAGAAGAGAGAGTGCTGAGTCATATGGTAATTCTATTCTTAATTTTTTAAGGATCCTCCACACTGCCTTCCATAGCAGCTGCACCAGTCTACTTCTTAATTTATATAAGTATCTAACCACTATACTGTATACCTGATGTAATGTACAGCATAGGGAATATAGTCAATAATATTGTGATAGCGTGGTATGGTGTCAGATGGTTGCTGGACTTATCACGGTGATCACTTCCTTAGGTATATAAATGTTGAATAACTATGGTGTACATTTGAAAAAATAAAGCCAAGTATGGAGTCTAATCTCAATTCCTTCTTTCAGAAACCTTTAGTCCCATTTCTCAAACGTCACTTTTTCATCATAAAATTCTGATGCTTTTGTAGGGGGGAGGTGCGGAAGATATAAAATAAACTTGAATTTCTTTTTTATCTGAAGTAAAGATAATGTGTTTAGATGAAAGCTTAGAAAGGCTTTAGTCCCCAAAATATTTTTAACAGCTACATTGAGCTGAAGAAAAAATGCCAACAGTTACAACATCTAAGAGCTTTCATGGTTAAGTTGAAGAAAACATCCCGGATGGGGAAGTCTGAGTTCTGTTTGACTCCCGAAGTCACGCCCCGCCTAGCTTGGCCTATTTTGTATGATGTTGCCTAGATATAAAATACTAGGAGAGTCTGGGGAATGATGACTTGGCCTCCTACACAGGGGATAAAAACAGTTCAGTCAGACTACAGCCAATTTCCTTTAAAGGAGGTAACACTAACCCAAGAACCCTTTTTCTTTCATATTACTAATACTATAAATATGTTAACATGTTTCAGTGTGACAATTAACGGGGACACTTTGCCCTATAATTCCATGGAAAAATAAGAGTCTCCCCATGGACTCCACTCACCGCTAAAACAGATGGACCACATCTCAAAAGGAAACTTTATAGTAAGAATCTCAAGGCCTGTTGGCTCTCCAGCTTGACTTGTGGAATTAATAAAACGCAGATGTATTCTGCACAGGACAAAAAAGCCAGTCCTGCTCCTGCTCCTTGCAGTCCATGAATGTCCGTACAGTTTTGAGTTGGGTCTCTAGGAACAACTACTACTTGAAAATTAGCTGTTATGATTGGGGGTACACAAAAGAGTTTAGTTGTAAACTAGTCAACTTTGTCATGAAAGTGTTGGTTAAGAACTTCTTCCACTGTTTCCTTCTTGTTAAAACAGACAGAGTCCAGGGTGTTTGAAAAAGAGCATGAGCTCTTTGGGGCACAAATGTTTAACAGCCACATGCCACTGTGGTGAGTAAGGGCTTTGCTGGCTGACGTCTTAATGAGGGGAGCTCAAGGATACCGAGCTGTTCTGTGCAGCAAGGACACCGCCCACATGGATTACAGGAGGAGGGTTTACTGGAAATCCCTTCACGGAGGAAAGGAAAAATAACTTGGAGTCTGGAACGTTGCATTATCTCTGCCCCTAGAGACATCTCAACTTCCTATCCTCTGAGGAGGAACAACAGTCCCCAACTGTGCTGAGGACAAATACTTCTCCAAGCTCTTCCCAGATCCCCTGTAGAACACCGAAAAGAACCATGGCCTGCCCACCCTTTGAAGCCCTACGCTCTCAGCCTGCTAACCCTTGTCGTTTCCGCCAGGCCTGCATGACCAATGGGGTTCCCTTCCCCACGCTTTCCCCTACCCTGGGCCAGCATTCATCAAGCTCTTTTCTTGGCCCCTGGCAGAAAGTGGGAGAGCCAAGCATGTACCTTGTCTCTCTGGTTTTCAACCAGATGGGTGTTGTGGGAGAGGAAGAAACTTTCCTCTACCCTCAAGGTACTTCTGGCTGGTCTAATAATTAAATACAAGCAAACAGATTAACAAGAGAAAATAACCAAATTTAATACATACATACCCACAGGAACCCCACATACATGAGGACGTCAGAGACCCCACGTATATGAGAGGTTCAGAGACAGAAAGGTAAAGATGAAGTATGTATGGCATTCTGAGCTAAAGATCACCTTGCGGCTTCAGACAGGGAGAAAGGCCATTGCAGTATGGTAAGAAGAGCAGATGTCCAGTAATTAGAAGTTTGCCCTGCGCTACAGATAGACCAAAATAGGTTATCTCTGATAATCTCTCATTGTGGGCAAGGCTTCTAATTCAAATTCTCCTAGGTAGTTAAAGGGGGGTGGGGCAAAAATTCTTGCTAAGCCTGCAGGGTCTCACTTATCTTCAGCTCAAATACTCTGCATACCACAGGGGCACATCTTGTGGTGGCTTGTCTAAACCCTGTACAGTGTGAAGGGGTTCAGAACTGGTGTCCCCAAGATGTGCCATTTTGTCATGTGAATTATTTTGAGCTGAAGGCAATGGAGACCCTGCAAGCTCGTGAGAATCCCCCTTAAAGAATTTACATTAGGGGCCTTGCGCATACTAAGAATTATCAACAGAAATAACTTTTTACAACCTATCTATAGGGTGGAGCAAACATCTAACTGCTGAACATCTGCTTTTCTTATCACCCTTCAGTGGCCTTCCTCCCCAAGGTATCTTACCTCACCCTTAATGCAGAACGCCATATACACCTCATTTCCCATTTATATCTCTGGACCTCTCCTGTACGTGGGAGTCCCATAAATAAACATGTAATTAAATTTGGTTATTTTTCCTTGCTAATCTGTTTCATATCAACTTAATTATTAGATTAGCTGAAAAAACCTAGAAGGGTAGGGGAAAGTTTCTTCCTCCCCCACAGGTGGGAGGCAGGAGCAGCCATGGCAGCGAATCCTATCACAGGAAGCCCTTGGTAAGGGAAAGCCCCTCAAAGCGCACTCCCTCACCAGCAGGAAACCCTCCTGAGTCTCCCACCAGCCCACCCTCTCCCTCTGGATTAGCGCATAAACCATTCCTCAGAGCGTGGTTTCCTGACTGCCCTGTAGGAGAACCATCAGGGTAGTTGAAGACTCCCAGGACCCTGAGTCAGACTTTTTTCTAGTTAATTCTTATACCCAGGAAGTTTGAGAAACAATGGTTTCAGTGGGGCAGGGAAAAGTGAAGGGGTGGGCGGATGGTTGGGAGTTTGGGAAGGTAACTGGCAAAGCCAGACCTGGGGAAAGGGGGATGTGTGTAGTTTTTTTAAAAGCCCATTCAATATGATAATACAGGTTCATATTTGGAAAAATGGGCATAGAAATCCAGTTATTTAACAGAAAAAAATAATAAGCAAAACTCTATCAAAATCTATTCTGCAGGCCTAGTCACATGCACCTTTCCCATGGCTTCCCCTCCTTATCCATACCAGGATTGCCAGAGAGCCTTGAGGCCTTTGGTCTGTTCATCAAAAGGCAGCAGGGGTTTTAGAAAAGTAGAAATGCTGGTCCACACAGTGGATGCCAAACCTGGCTGTGTACAACCATCCCTGGGGTAGGGCTGAGCCCTGTACTTTTAACAAACTCCATTCCCGGGTTTTGGAATCACTGAGCCAGCCTGGAGGCTGTGGAAGGATTTGCAGGATTCAGGACCAGCAACAACTCCCTTTTTGCCAGGCCTTCCCTACTCTGCTGCAAATGGTGTCACTTTAACAAAGGAAGGAGCTAAGTGGAAGCCCAGGTTTCTACATCAAAGCCTTCCTGGTCAATGAGGCACCGAGGCCAGAGTGAGTTACTTTGTGGCTGCAAAGGGGCAGGTTAACTAGCCTAATGTCTGGCATGTAGGAGATGCTTGGTAATTATTTTTTGAATAAATGACTGTAACCCGCTATTTTGCTATTTGCACCTGACCAATTCTCCTGTTCATTCAGCCCTCAAAGATGTCAATCTATGTTTGTCTACTTGGATGGTTTAGCAGAGCTCCTACGCGCTGTTTCTCTCTAATCCCTCATGCATTAAAATCAAGGTAGTACTAGTTTTCATTCCTTCACACATTCATCCATCTATCTGTTCATCCATCCATCCATCCATCCATCCATCCATCCATCCATCCATCCATCCATCCATCCATCCACCCATCCATCCATCCATCCAACACTTGGACTCTATGAGGTAAGGAGGACAAAATAACACAGTGATTAAGAACCTGGAGTTAAACAAAGCTGACAAATTTCATTCATCCTTGTATTACAAGTTGTGAGCCTCAGTTTCCTCATCTGTAAAATGGGAATAATAAAAACTCCTATCTAATAATATTGTTGTGTGGACGAAAAAGAGGCCTTATAATAAACCTGAGAAGCTTGGGGGAGTCCTGTATGGTGGGCCTTACAAACTCAGAGACTGAAAGTAACCACATAGGATGGTCTGAACAAAAATTCCTAACTAAAATTGAATCATGGCTTGCAGTCATATCCTAGGCCTGTAGCTTCCTTGACAAAGGTCAATGTTTACTTTAAGTAGCCTGTCTATTGTCTTTTTGCATCTAAGATAACATGCCTTTAAAATGTCAGAGTAATCTCCTTTTCTAGAATCCCCAGGGCACAATCGCTGCACCCAAGCACAGACCACAGAACCCCTCATTGTTATCTTGTTCCCTTCATACCATCTCCAAGTGCTGTAAATGTTAATTATTAACTATGTTGTACCTACCAATGTAAAATAAATACGTGTCTCTCCATTTTACGTTTTATCCAATCCCAGAGATTTCCCCGCTTTGCTTTCTCTCACGCCCTTTATTTATCATCAATGCATTTCACGTAACTCTCCTTATGTCTTCTTTTATTCTACTGTATAAAATAAGCTGCAAAACGACCATTCTGCAGAGCATTTTCTCAATCCTTTGATTTTGCTTCCCAGCAATTGTCATCAATTTGGCTCAAATAAACTCATAAAAAGTCTCTACAGGTTTGGATGTTTCTTATGCCGACAGTTGTGAGGATTAAAAGGGTGAAATGTGGTCACTTTTTATTATGATTTCAGACACTGCTCTAGAAAAAGGGATCTAAGAAAAGCATGTGACTGGAGGCCAGTACTTGCAGGGAAAGCTGGTCTGAACTCATGCACAGCCTAAATCACAGGAAGGCAGGTTTATCTATGCAGGGATCTGGGCAGGTGGGCATGGAGAACAGGTAAGGACCCATTGTAACTGCCCACATCCATTTCTGTACAATCACTGTGCACGTTTCTTCAAACCAGTCCCTTCTCTTACATATATCAAATAGCTCCCTCCCCACCCTTAATGCTGTGTATTCCATGAATCTGTTTGGAAATAATTTTTATTTTCGGGGTTAGACCAGAAGTAAACTTCAAGCTGTAGGTGAGTTCTAATAAAATCCAATTTAGTGGAATCTGAATGAAGTTTTTAAAAGTTATATGTCTCATAAGCTGCTTCATTATAAAACAGACCTCAAAACACATTCTTATACAAAAACCCCATCTAAACCAGCACACACACACACACACACACACACACACACACACACACACCTCTCACCCTGTCGTTTTCTTCCATTTTCCCTGCTTTATTTTTCTTCATCATACTTATCACCATCTACTATACTACATGTGGATTTATTTGTCTCCCTTTATTTATTTGTCTCCCTTTATTATCTGCTCCCTCCACTCAGATGTAAGCCCCATGAAAGGCCTGGAGGGAGTACCCCCAGTGCTTAGAGCAGTGTCTGACACACAGTAGACATTAGCAAATATTTGTTGAATGAATAAATTAACTGACCTATCATTGAAGATAGTCCAACGACCTTACAAATGATTTACAGGTTATAAAGCTTCCTCTCCTAAGAGATGATCCTCCAAGTGCAATTAGAAGATAATTATAGCTCTTATCATTATGAAATGCCTTTCTCTTTTAGTGTCTCTGGGTGCCTTTTTCCAGGCCTATGGCCCACCTTTACTTAAGAGATGTTAACAGATGCCTGCAGGACTGTGGCCGCTGCTTAACAGGCTCCCCCAAACAGTGAGCTTCAGCCTCTCCAGCAGCCTGAGACAGCCGGCCCAAACCAGCTTTGATCTGTTCATAGCTTTGCCGCTCTATTGAAAATGTGGAACTAAAAAAAACTCACCACTGAGAATCCTGTTCCACAGTGACATCTGCTTCTGCTTTAGACTCTCACACAGCCTGAGAAGCCACTTCAGTTAGAAAACCTGCCTCAACTGGGGCTGTCCATCCCTCCTCACCAACCATACCAGGAGAAGGAAAACTCATGGGGACCACCTAAGCCAATCCCACGGTCAGATTTACACGTGGCCGTGTCAGAAGTGAGTCTCATCGCTGGGACAGATGAAAGTATTCAAAGTTTGAAGACAGGGTCTTTTGTCTACATAACCAGGAAATGAAAATTTCTCATAAGTGATACCACACTGTCCCATGAAATTAATTTCATTCCAAACCACAGTCTTTCTGTTTTAATAAACAAACAAACAAACAAACAAACAAAAACAAATAAATAAAATCTTTGCCCAGGGAGTTAGTATTTTCACTACCCAAACTTGTCCTTTTTCTTTTTCTAATTCTATAGCCCCTAGTACTACCCTGGCCCTCAATCCAAACACACACAAAGAATAAATCCTGGAAGATCTGGGCTCTGTGTAAGAGTATTTTAACATAACTAGGTTAAATCCATGGGCTTCCACTTAAAGAGCTGGGTGACTAAGCAATTTGGTGAACCTCTCTGAGCCACATTTTTCTCATCCGTAAGCTGGGGATAAGTCTGTCCTAATGTCATTATAAAGATTAAATGTGATTATGTGTGGAATAGCTTTAGCACAATGCCTGGCACATAGTAAGCCCACAACAACGATTAGCTATTCTGTTGTTCCACAGGAAATTGAAGTAATTTTTTTCCTTCATTATGTGAAATTTGCCCTTATGTCTATCATTTATTGAGGAAGTATTACAGCCCCCATTATAAAGATGCAGAAACTTGCCAAGAGTCACCCAGTCAGGAAGAGCCCAAATCCAAACTGATCTCATGATCCTACAGCTGACCAGTTGCCCACACCTCCTCTTGTGCAATGGCCTGGGTAAATTTCCTCCTAGGTATACTGTTAGGACTGTAGCATCTCCTTCTTACTCACAATGTTGCAAAACAGATGGCTCGCTCAGTGATTTACACTCAGATGATATTTCTAACTTTGTTCGGCATTTGTGCGGGGGTGTATGTGATGGTGGTTTTGAATGCATAAGTACACACATATGGAGTGGGAAAATAAGAGTACTAGAAATACAAACTCTTGGATAATTATGGTCATTTCGTCTCAGACATTATAATCTGCATCCCTAGAATTTGGATCTTTTTTATGTCCTCCACGTCTCTATTTAACATGCTCTACCTTCCTGAATCTATGGAATATAATTATACTTATTTCATTGTCCATGTCTACTAATAATATCATTTATTAATAATACTTCTGTGTTTTTTCTCAATGTTACTGAGGTAAAATCCTTCTGAGTGCTCTACCCAGAGATCATGAATTAGAAGGTTTTTCTGCCTTGGCTGGTAGGAGCAGTAACTATTCCCAGTCCAGTGTGCAGTCCCAGGACTATTCTGCCTGTTCCTTTCAGATGGTTCTTCTCCCTACTTCAGGTAGTTTCCTCACTGACCAGTACTCAGCTGAAGAGTCAAGAGAACCGTCTGTAAATCTAAGGCTCTCTCTCTCTCTCTCTCTCTCTCTCTCTCTCTGCGTGTTTGTGTAGCTCTAGACTCCCACCTGCACCTCCCCAGCTCTGGGAGACAGCCAGGATGGAGCTGCCCAAGTTCCCTCTCTCTGCACTGCAGCCTAGAAACTGTCTCTAGGAGTTAAGCTGAGCACTCATAAGGCTCATCTCATTTTTCTCCCCTCTATCGGGTCTCACCCTGCTGTTCTGCCAATCTCTAATATCTGAAACCACTGCTACATACATTTTATCTAGTTTTCTGGTTGTGTTAGTTGTGGGGAGAGGGTAAATCTGATCCCTGTTTTGTCATCTTAGCATGCGTGCATTTCCAAACTACCAGGGGTGCCAAAAAATGTATACAAGTGGACACTGGTCAACGTTGCCCAAGCAGTAGCTCGCCATAATTAGAAGTGTCTAAATGCTGATGGGAACCACTTTGAGTGCCTCTTGTAATTGCAGAAGTCAAACATGACTTGTATTCATCTTACATCGGTATATATTGACTATTACAATTTTAATACATTTTTCATTTCTTAAAATATGTATACCTTTTTTTGGCACCCTCTGTACAGTCACTTTAAGGATGAGTGTCCTGAGGCCTGGAGGGGTTAAGTACCTTGTCCAATCAAGTTAAGTACCTTGCTGACTTGTAATCAGCAGAGTCTCGAGTACTTGTCTAAAAACCAACCCAAATGTCCATCAGCCCCTGTGGACTCTCCCCAACCATTCCCACATCCACACGAGCTCCCTAACAAGAACGGCTCTGAGGAAATAAAACAGGACAATGAGATGGCCAGTGATGGCAGAGGCAGCTCCAGGTTGAGTAATCAGAGATGCAGAGGTCAAATGACAAGATTTTACACCTGCTGCAATTGGAGGGAAAGAGCATTCCATGCAGATGGAAAAGCAAATGCAAAAGCCCTGAATGGTATCTCTTGTTCCTCCCTGGCACCTATGCATGAGCACACATGCACAGACACACCTGAAAACACACATCTTTCATTCCCACACTTCCAGGCTTATGAAGATAATTTTCCTTTAGGAACTCAAGTGGAGTTACAGCAAGACCAGGACACCCAGGGATCAAAGTCTCACTCAGCCTCAACCCCTCTGAGCCTCAGTTTCTTCTCCACTTCTCAAGATCATTGTGAAAATCAAATGAGATAAGATATACTCTCAGAATTAATTTTGTCCATTATAGAGCATGAGAATAAGTGACTTACTAGTCAAGACTATAAAGATACCTCCTTAAAATGTTTACCTAGAAGGAGCTGCCAATACTCTGATAATGAGTATTCTTAATTTTTTCAAAATTAGAAGAAAAACTACTTCCGTTTTAGCCAAAAGATAATCCATCATTCCACCTACATTTTGCTTCCTATTGGGGGTCAGAAGTTTTCAGTATAATGTAAAAGGCAAGCATATAGGCCTGGATTTAAATGCTGATTCTGCCACATACCTGCTGTGTGACCTTGAAGAGATTACTAAACCTCTCTGAGGAAAAACAGGACCCGCCTCACAAGGTGTCTGAGGATTAAGTGGGATATTGCTTTCAAAGAGCTCAGCATAGCCCTTGGCACTCCCTACATCATCACTAACTGACAGCCATATTGCTGGCCTGCAAAGGCAACTCTCATTCTTCAGACACTGGGAAAATCCTTCCCCTGGACATTTCAGCTAAAAATATCATTTCATGTTCATCATGTGACCAACAGGCTCCTCTGGCTCTTTTCTCACCATCATTTAGTCTGGATGGCTGGTTGGATGCCTATAAAGTGAAGAAGAACAGTTTGCACTGAAGGCCCAGCCCACTCCCAGTGCCTGAGGAGGCATGTTATTCACGCACCAGCACTGTGCTTGCTTGGGTCGAAGCAGGGCAGTCACTGTGGGAGTGGAAACACATGCAAACCCAGGCAGCCTGGCATATTTGCTTACAAGCCCCGAGCAGCAGATGTGAGTCATATTTGCACAGACGGTGTCCATGGCAACAGGAAAGTCAACAAGCAAGACATTCCTTAAGCTGGTAGAGAAATCTTCTGACCCCACCCTGCACTTCCAGGTGAGGGAAACGTTCCCACACTGGGCACTGAGCAGATCCTCAAAAGCCAAATCATTAGTAGAAAAGCCAAAAAGAAAATCTGGGGCTAAAATACACAAATATTTTGGACAGTGATACAGCTAATTCCCAGATGGGTTTAACTTTTTTTTTTTCCTGAGTGTATAGGGCATTTGACCAAGGTCGGTGCATTGTTTCATTGGTGGAAACAAGACCAAATGTCATCATTCTCGGCTGATAGGGAAGAAGCACAGAGCATAGAGCCCCTAACTTTAAAGGACCCTCTTATAATAGGACCCACTGTATTTTTTTTTGTTCAAAATTACAAAGAAAAGGACCAGATAGACTGCACATCAGCTACATGCCGAAATGCATACCAAACGCCCAAAGTAGGTGCCAGGGTGAGTCCTAGGTGGGGATTTGTCCTCTCCTCATCACTGTTTTCATCCAAGGGCCCCACTGTGTTTCCAACAGGTGTGAAATAAATATATGACAGTCTCCCAGTATTGTTTTCCCTGCTTCCTAACTGGTCCCTAACTGGTCCAGTCTCCATACCGAAAGCCTGAGCTATCCTTTTAAAATATAAGTCAGGTCATCCTCAAAATCCTTTAATGGATTCCTATTCTACTCGGAATGAACTCCAAAGCTTGTGTTGTGGCTCACAAGGTCCTGGGTGCTGTGGCTCTGCTGATCTCATCTCCTTTCCCATCCCAGCCCCTCCTGCTCTCCATGCTCCAGCCTGACTGGCCTCCACCGCATTTCTCCACCTCCCCAAGTACTCTCCTGCCTCAGGGCCATTGCACTTACTGTTCTCTCTGCCTGAACTATTTCACCACCCAGAGAGCTGCATGGCTCATTCCTTAATTTTATTTAGATCTCTGTTCCATTATCACCTTACCACCATCTCATGTAAAACTTCCCCCCACTCTCAATAAGTCTCTATCTTTATTTTTCTTCGTAGGCTATAACAGTTTCCTTAGCTTATAGCACTTCATAGTATCTGATCCATGATATTTTTCTTCATGTATCTGTTTGTTTTCTGATTCTCTCTCGAGAATGGAACCTTCCAGAAAGCAAGGACTTTGTGTGAAACATAGATGAGAGCTTCAAAGGGCCAGCCCGCCAGGCTCTGCTGCCATGTTAAAATAGATGAAGCACAAAGTGAAAAAGGCCTGAGCCAGTAAGAAACACATGGCACAAACAACGCCAGGAAGAAAAAGTAAGATCTGGCAGCAGACTGGGTAGGACATAAAAGAGAAAAGACCCAGAGAGAACTGAGGTTCTGCTCAAGTTGTCTGGAACCATGTTATCCAGCATGGTGACCACCAGACACATGTGGCTACGGAGCCCTGGAAATGTGGCTACGCTGAACTGAGATATGCTGTGAGTGTGAAATATACGCCGGATTTCAAAGACTTTACCAAAAAAATGCATGCAAAACGTCTCAATAATTTCTAAGATACTGATTACATATTGAAATATGTTGGATATACTGAGTTAAATAAAATATATTATTAAAATTAATTTCACCTGTTTCTTTTTGTTTCTTAATGTGGCTACTTACTAGAAAATGTTAAATGACATATGCAGCCTGCACTATATTTCTGTTGAAGAGGGCTGCTGTAGATTATAAACAGTGGTACCATTTGCAGAAAGAAGAGAGGAAAGAAGGGAGCAAAGAAGAAAAGAGACTATTATTAGTAACACATAGGAGGCTACAGTGAGGCTTGACCACCCACTTCCTCAGAACTTGGAAATGTAAGAAATATGCTGTCTTTTGGGAGTTGGGGGGCGGATAGGTAATCACATAATTGGTTCAAAGCTCAAATGGGCAGCATAACCTAAAATGGTTTCAGTCTACAAGAATGGAACCAGAACCTACTGGAATGTATTTATGTAACTTAAGAAAAACTGCATCCATCACAAGGGGCATTGGTAAGCAATGGAATATGGGAAAAGGATGTCATCAAAGGTGACCATGGGTAGTATCTATCAAAGCACTGCCAAGGGAGTAGATGTCTGTCCTGGCTCTCTTAGTCTGACACCCACCCTAGAGACTAGAGTGATGATCTAATTTACTGGTCAAACCAAGCCACTGTTGACAAAAAAAAAAAGGGGCATTATTAATTAATCATTGTGCTAGGACAATAAACCAAGACTGTCCCAAATAAATCTGGGCATATGGTCACCCTGCCTCAACTAATTCGTTCTAATTTATTGCTCTCTTTACAGCCTTCTGATTACCAAATGTGCCTGATGTTAACACATACATTTTCAAATGTAGTGACATTATTAAAAACTGGGATGCTTCTTACAATTGCTGTAGGCATTAATGTCAGGCTCCCCCCCCAAACCTGTTATTAATTTAATAGTATATCTTATGGTCAATGATATACTATTGGGATACAGTAATTTGGATACAGTAATTTGGCTTCCCATGTGGTATAGACATAAAGGAAAACTCATTAATCAGAGAGTAGGAATACCCTCCACCCAGGCATTTACTTCAATTGGAAAATAACAAATACACTGTTTTTAAGCATTGGTTACTTGCGAGCTAGGTTAGTTTGAATTGGTAACCTCAGACTGGGTTCTGAGTGTATAATGCCCAAGTCCAAATCAAGGAATGGGGTGAACTCAGGTCATTCTTGTCACATGGAGACCTGTTTGGCAAGTCCCCCAGCTTTACTCAGGGGACAACCCCCGTTACCACCACGGGCACCATCAGAACCCTTCCCCATTGGAAACTGGTAGAGTCAGTAAGACAATGAGTCAGGTTTAGATCTGTTGGGTTCAAAAGACCAATAAGAAGACATTAAAATGGAAGTGGGGCTAGAACTTGAAAGAGATGTGTATGGGTCACACATGTGTGGAAGAAGAAGTGATTTTGCTGTGTCCAAATATAGCTGCAGTTCAGATAAACCACCAGAGGTAAGAAATAACTATATGCAATTAACAAAGAAGTTTCAGGAGGGTAAACAGGTTCACCCTATGTGCCAAATTGGATAGACTAGTGGTGGCTTAGTGTTTATAGCCTCTTAGGAATACAGAAGTTTGGGGTGAAGCACTGTGATTGATTAACCACGTCTGATATTGACTCAGAAGTGGGGGAATTAAAACACGTTTATATTGGAAGTATTATAAAATGGTATTAAAGATGTTTTTCTTCAACACAATACAATAGTAAGATAATATGTAAAATGAGAAAAACATTTGAAATCAACTTACTTATTTTGTCCAACTGTCTCAAAATCTTTCACAACAATTCTGAGGGAAGATGAAGAGTCCAGTGGTATACTTCTCAATTCAAACTCCAAAATCTGTCCACAGAAAAGTTATGAAACCAAAAAGGCTGTTAAAAGGATCAGGGAATATAATAATATGTACCAACACTAAACGCTGGGTCATTATCTTCACCAATGACAACCTTTTGAATTACTCAATTCTGTAGCTAGGTGGAAGTGACTAAATGCTAAATTAATTCTAAAGCTGGAGGCTGCTGACGGTTGTGGGAAAACAAACCAGACTTAGCCCCAGAAGAGCTGGAAGCAACTCCTGGCTTCCCATTTACTACCTGGCTCTGTGGCTTAGAACAAGTCACCAAACCCCTACTCACAGTCAGAGAACTGACTGAACGCCTACTACAGCTGTTTCAAGAATAAAATAAAATGTATGCATGAAAATGCTTTCTTCAATGGTTATGCTTAAATTACTTGCTCTCCCTAAACATTAGTATCAAAGAGATGAGTAATCTAAGAAAATGTTTTCTAAAATGCCCCTTATTTGAAGTCCCACTGTTGTCAGTGCTGTACACAGAAGAGACTTTCATCTTAATACAACAAATTGCTATCTAATAACACATGCAAAAAAATCAACAGAGCACTACCGGTGCCTGTGATTATGTGATAAATGAATTAAAGCAGCATCTACTGATGATGTGATTCTCCTTGTAATGGGTTTGGAGTGGATGGAGAATATGTCTCATAACTCATATTAGAACACACCCAGTAATTCCAACGGGCTTGGGGTTGGCATTTCATTTGGTTTAGGTTTCAGTTATAAAACTATAACTGGAAAGTTTACTTGGTAAATACATGTGCAGTATGAAGGAAAAAATGCGTTGGGAACAAAATGGGGTGAGATGGATAACGCCCTGTGGAGGACACGCCTACTCACATGATCATACATCTCTCTGCCATTGGCCACAGAGATTGACCTCAAATATAAAGCGGCATGTTAGGATTACTCAAAACCCAAAGCACTAGATGCACACACATACAACAAGAATGTACTTCTATTTGTTATATTCTTGGAGCTCTGTGTGAAGGCTTTGCAGAAAGGCAGGAAGAAGCTTTTTATCCTCATCTCATTCAATGAGAAGGTACAGTCTTTATCGCATAGAGATACTGAAACTATTGGGAGGGGAAGTCTTCACAGCCTCCAGATTTAGTAGTGAAAATATCAAAGACATTTATCACTGCACTCATCCAGGAAGCTTTTGGAAAAAACAATGGGGCTGATGATCAACCTTTCAAAACTTAGCTAGCATAGGAAAATCCTACTCAGTGGAAAGAATTAAAATTTTCACATACCTATAAATATTAAACACTGGGGGGGAAGGTAAATGAATTATATTCCTTCAGTACAATATTACATAGTCATTAAAAATGATTTCGAATGGAATGATATGGGTATATACTCAGGATATAATAGTAAAAAAATAGGAAGGAAACTGTATTTGCTATATGATATTAACATGCTATTTTTAAGACATCATATATTATTAAATATACTGACTCAATAAACATTTATTGATACATCCCAGATATTAACAGTAGTTGCTTCTGGATGATAGGACCAAAGGAAATTTTTTTATGCTGATCTGAAGTTTTTGGTATTTCTAGTTAAATAGAAATTATTTTATCAACCTAAAAACAGTAAATGTCTTGACTCAGCCAGACACACAAAGTATCATGTGATACACTCATAATTAGTCACATGAAGATATGTTTTTAATTATGGAGCTTTTTCTCTGGGACTCTAGAAATGATCTAATTCCACCCCTTGCTCTATGGGATGTGCTCACATATGCAACATAACCCAACCAAGTGTTACACAGCAGGCTCAAGGCTGTTCCAAGCTAGAACCCAACCCTCCTCACTCCTGTCCAGGCTCCACTCACCACACCTATACTGTACAGGAGATGTCACTGTGTTATGTCCCCTTGAACTGCTCTGCTGTCTCTGGGGCCACAAGGGGAGAAGGAGGAGGTGGGGGTGAAATATACAGATTCTCCTCCCAAAGGGAAGAGTTAACCTCTGACCAAACGTGAGATAACCTAGCTTATCCATTGAAACAAAGTTGAAAAAACAATGAAGTTACCTCATTCCAGACAGGGTTGAGTTCATTATCAATTTTCTTTGTTTTCTTTTTCTCATCTGCAAATAAAAAATAAGAGACAGCAATCCATTAGAAATATTTATAGAACATGTACCATTCATTTGTTCACTCAAAGAGGATTTCCCTGCGAGCCAATGATGTGCCTGCACTTTCCCATTCTTCTGCCTAGGACAGAGGCTACCTGAATCAAATTTTTCCAAACTGAACAGCGTGATTTGGCCTCAAGTGTGTTTACCATCGCCAGGTCTAAAGGAGTTCAGGGCTGGGGGACTGAAAACCATGGCAATGCCATGATCCTCTGCTTCTCCCTCACCAGCTCCGGCAGACCAAGGTTACCCAGGGCCTCTGCATCGCTAGCTTTCTGCAGAAAGAAGCCAACGAAGCTAACCTTTGACATGCAGGTGCCCCCATTTCATAGATGAGGACACTGAGGCGCAAAGGAGTTAAGAAATGTGAGTTCATCAAATGCGGCAGCGGTGCCCTGATATAATCTGGTATTTCAGCTCTGAAGCCCATGCTGCCTCTGCGGGTGATAAGACCACAACACAGTTTAAGATTAAGCTGGACTCCCTCCCACAGGCCTCAGCAGAAGGTAATTTATTTGTATATAAACACTTTCTAGAACCCACAGAGAGTTGGGGGCTTCCTTTACTCCTGGCCCACCTTTTTAAAGATACAAAGTCCTTTCTCTGTGTGTGGGAGACTAGATAGTACACCTACCTAGAGGTGTAAATCTAACATTGTAGAAGAAATATTGATAAAAATACTTTTGCATGTTGAACAAATCTGTAAACGACACCTTTGTTTATAGAAAAATGTTTGTACTCGTTCCTAATATTCAGCTCTGGATAAAAATTTGTGGAAATAAATACTTTGGAATGAAAAAAAAGTGTTAATTCTGGTGTTTAAGTTTCCTTTGAGTGAAGTCCAAACAGCAGGGGTTACTATTAGGTCCCTAAGTCTCCAAATCCAAAATAAAAGCTTATGTTTGAGTACAAAATACTTGGTAAGCATTAGATCATCTGTTTTCAGGGGAAAAAAAGAAAAGAAAAGAAAAAGTTTTCTCCTGTGTGTCTCCTTTACTACCACACAGAACACTCATAACGCTTCTGACACAAGACATATAGGGGAGGGGAGTGAAGGGGACAGGGTTTCCCCCGCCAAGCAACTTTCTGCAATACCAGATGGGAGTTCTACAATTTAACTCAATTCTGACACGGTTTACCTGGAGATAGCATCAAATCTCACAGGTTAAGGGGTCAGTCCCACAAGACTGCCCCCACCGCCACTTCAGACACCAGCAGCAAGATCAGGTTCTCACCAGTGCTTCTGACAGATTGGCTATAAATCTGAGCTTCCTGTGATCCCCTGTTGGGTTCAATCAATTTGCTAGAGTGGCTCACAAAACTCAGGGAAACACTTATGTTTAGCAGTTTATTAAAGGCTATGACAAAGGATACAGATGACAGCCAGAGAGATACATGAGCACAGGAGCTTCTGTCCCATGGAGCTGAGGTTTCATCACGTAGGCAAGATCAATTATTAACTCCATTTCCAGCCCCTCTCCCCAGTCTAGAGAAGTGGGGGGCGGGGCTGAAAATTCCAAGTTTCTAATTACAGTCTTTTTCTGGGGACCAGCCCCATCTAGGAGCGCACCCAGAGTCACCTCATTAGAACAGAAGGTCCTAGTGCTCTAATCACTAAGGAATTTATAAGGGTTTTAGAAGCTCTGTGCCAAGAATGGGGTTGGGGTCAGGGAGAATAACATATATACTTTCTGTTCTCTCACATCATCTAATCTCCTTAAAAACCCTAGGAGGTATGTATAATTATATTCATCCCCCTTTCACAGCTAAGGAAACTGAGAACTTGAGTAACATATTCAAAGTCACCCAGTGAGTAAGTGGCACGGGCTAGGTTTTGAACCACTCCTTGGCTTCCCCTCTCCTGCTGTGGGATGTAGGAGGTAGTGTGTTTTGTTCAGCTGAATGTCACATCGCTAAGGCTCTCAGCACACGGCCAGCAGTGGGACTAACCACTTCATTCTTCCAAGACCTCAGCATAGCTAAACCATGAGTCATCCCCCTCACGCTGCTAAGCATTAACTTTTCCACTTGAGTGGGCTCCCATAGCCCTACTGGCTTCCCTTTTAAACTGCAGCATGACCCTACTCGTCGGCTTGTGCCGGGACCTATGCTAGTTCACTCTGACCGTGGCTTTTTCTGTATGGCCTACACAGCCCCTCACTGGGTCTGACTCTGAAGTCACCTAGACGCTGTCCTCATTTCCCCTCCCACACTTCCAGATTGGGCCCATTCACTCCTCTTCTACTCTGACAGAAACCTCTCAGTCTTCCTCTCTGGTTACAATACAACAAAGTGCACTTGAGAGAAAGAGGAGCACAAAGGATTTATAAACTGACAGTACTGAACAAATGGCTTCTATCCACAATTATACCAGCTCTCTTTAAATAGCCATGCACAGGTGCCAGGCTGTGCATTCTACTGCAGTGTCTCCAAATCTTTATGACAACCCTGCAAGGTAGATATTCTCATCCATTTTACAGACAAAGAATTGAGAGAAGTTGCTTAACTTGTCTCAGGTCACACAGGTGATAAAGAAACAGAGCCAAAATCTGAATCTACATCTCCTTGGCTCCAAACCTGAGTGTGCGTTTGCCTTCACATCACAGTGCCTCACTGAAAGCTGCCAGAAAGGTTGGATAAAGAAGCATAAGTATGATATGTGGGATGGGATGGGCACCCTGGGCAATGGCCAAGGAAAGCCCAAGGTCTGGTTTCAGGGCATCCTGAGACTCTCTAAGACTACTAGCTCCAACATAAAAAATACTACATCTGTGAGGTTTTTTTCGGAGGAGAGAGTTTCTTACTCTCATCAGATTATCAAATGAGTTAGTGACCTTGACAAAGGTTAAAAATCCCTGTCTTTGACAAGCACGAAATGGTACCATTAATATTCCTCCAGCTCACCAGCAGCCTTACTGCTATAACCAGCCCTGGGTGGGTGGAGAATTGAGTCAGGAGAGAGTGAATCTGGATCCTGAGACCATGGCAGACTTTCAAAAGAAAAGATGGGCAATTGCAAGAGGTGCCCCAGCAAGTAAGTAAAACAAGAAGGCCGCAAATAATTTTCAGAAATTGGGCACAAGGGCTTGGGGTAGGATTTGGGTCACTGAAGGATGGTATTGAAATAAAATTTTAGTCTTCACCTCCCCAAGATTCTAGACAGGGAGCTAAGGCAGGCACAAGGGCAGCAGAGAGTTGGTGGAAAGAGCCAGTACTTGCTCACTTGAGTACAATCCTACACCAAGTGACTGACCTGGGAATCAGAGTCGGAGAAGAAAGGCTACAAGGCTATCTGGATGCCGAGGCTGGTACTACTGACCTTCCCACCCCCTGTAGGGACAGGGTTATTCCAGAGTCAGCAGTTGAAGAGTGTGACAAAGGTCACTTGTTTATTCATATGTTTTCAAACATTTATTAAACACTTACTGTGTGCTACTAACTGGGGAAACAGAAGAGTGTAAGATAATTCCTGGTTTTCAAACGTTCCACAAATGGAGTGTATGGGCTATAGAATACAGGAAGCAAACAAATCTTTATGCATGTTTTCACCAAGTAGCAAAACCCCCCCACCATACTCTTGCCAAATTCATACTCATGTTGGAGTTTCCTCCCGTAAAAGGGTGAGCAACAGGAATAAGTGAGTTCTTCCATAAACCTAATCAACAACCTCATTCTTTCCCCCAACAAATATCTTTGAAATACAACTTGCAGGGCACTGAGCTGGACACTGTGGTTGATAGAAAGATACTCAAAACATGGTTCATGCCCTCACATGGTCCAGTGGGGAGGTAGTTGTGGTCAGGTGACTAAAATAAAAAGAAGGCTTCATTTGCTGTCAGAAGGGTAACAGATGAAAATACAAATTCAGAAGAAGGGGCAATGACTTCAGGCTGTCGGCACCAGGTAAGGCCTCATGGAGGAGAAAGAGGCTGAACTGGGGATCAAAGGACAAGGATGGATTGAAATGTGGATCTGGGAAGAAAAGGTCACTCCAGGTGGGAGCAACAGGGTGGGTGGGTCAGCCATGGAGGAGGCGAGAATAAGTCAGGTCATGTCTGGGGACAGTGCACAGCTCAATTGGCTGGAACCAAGGGATGTGGAAGGGAGGAAAGGCAACCAGGCTGTGTGGGAAAATTATGGTCACACGGTGAAGCCATGAATGCTAGCTAGGCTAAGCTTCATTTGGTTGATACAAGCCACTTAAGAAGGAGGGTGCTAAAAACTGGACTTTAGAATTTCAAGAAGTTCATAATCCAATGAGAAAAAAAACAAGTTGCCCAACAACTCTTCTAATACATGTTCATGAACTGAATCATTGATTCAGTTGTGTGTCAGGAACAAAGGGGACCAGCTGAGTCCCAGCAGATGCAGGTTGACAACAGATCAGTGGGACTATTCACGTGGAAATTCCTGCTACTCCTGGTACTTGCGCACAATGTTGATGCTAATGACACTACCCTCTAGGGGGCGCTCACTCCCAGCCAGGCATGTACTAAATCCTTCACTATATCATTTCATTTAAACCTCCTAGCAAGCCTAAGTAAGCACTGTTATTGTCCCAATTTGCAGATGAGCAAAGCGAGCCCAGAATGGCTAGGTAAATTGCCCAATGTCACAGAGTTAGCGAGTTTTAAAGAGAAAACCACAGGCCCAAAATGGCATCATTCATGCTAAAGGCCTATGATACCAAACCTACATTTAATACCTGATCTAATTGCAGTTCAATCTCTCTCAGAATCATAACCTTAACCAACCAGTCTGGAATTGTCTGGTCAAGCACTAGTAAGGTAATCTGTCACGTGGGCCTTCTCCACCTCCAACCCCTGCTCCCCTTCTAGGAAAAAGGCAATTTTCATGATAAAAACCCTTCCAATTCTCTTCTCCCAAAGAAAAGATGTCTGGGCCCCAAAATGATCCTTTCTTTTCTTCTGTTAGTAGCTCTCTTGCCTCACCTTTCTTCCTATAAAAACCTTCCATTTTGTACAACCCCTCAGAGCACCCTTCTAGTTGCTAGATGGGATACTGCTTGATTCATGAATCGCTTAATAAAGCCAATTACATCTTCAAATTTACTCAGTTAAAAAAAGAAACACTCTAACTCAGGACTACTTTGATTCTAAACCCCACACATTTAACTACCGTACCTCTTATCTGTCCAGCTAGTAGAAGATAATTAAGTCTGGCATTAGTTCCTATCCTCCTGGAGAAACCCAGCTCTCCCTTCTGGAGAATCCCTTCCAAGAAGGAGGTTCTGATTTTTATCAAAATACTCGGACATTACATTGTGTTGAAAGCCTAGTCTCACATATAAATATGTCAGCCAAAAAAAGTAGATAAATTCCTAAAAAAAAAAGTAGATAAATTCCTTTCTTATCAGCAGCCACAGAGTCATATGTCTATATTATTCAATTGTTCAATTCCACCTCTTTTCTGAAAAAGGTCGAAGTTGCAGGCACTTAACATCCGATTAAATTACAGGAAACTCCCCTTCTCCACATTATCACCTCCCCCACTTCCCACTCTAATTTTATTAAGATGACTGTTCCTTCCTATGGAAAGGAATTAAATACTTTCAACCCAGAACATAACAACTGATTCAAATGCAGAATACACCCTAGACTACGACTCAAGGCATTCTTCGGGACATTTCCTGTTTCCTGATCAGCTTTGCCTGTTTCTCTCTCAGTTCTGTGAAGGTCACCATTGCTCTAATTAACTCGCATGCCAACTTCTGAATAACATTTCCCTGAGAACTGAACAAGCACTCTTTGCCAAGCCACCACGTACCCTTTGGCATGGAACCATTTCCTTTGCTGTTCACCTACTAGACAGTGTGTTGGACTCTTATATTGAAAAGGCTTGAGAGACACCATGATTCCAAAGACTAGATTGCTGTGAGGACAAGTGTGATGGTTAATTTTATGTATCAACTTGACTAAGCTGTGATGCCAGTTGTTTGGGCCAATCCTAGCCTAGATGTTGCTGTGAAGGCATTTTATAGATGTGATGAACATTTACAATCAATTGTCTACATAGAGCAGATTATTCTCCATAATGTGGGTGGGCCTCCTCCAAACCGTTGAAGGCCTTACGAGCAAAATCTGAAGCTTCCTGGAGAAGGAATTCTGCCTCAAGATTGTAACACAGAAATCCTGCTGGAGTTTCCAACATGCTGGCCGGCCCTATAGATTTCAGACTCAGGACTGCAACATCAACTCTTGCTTGAATTTCCAGAGTGATGGCCTGCCCCACAAACTTCAGACTTGTCAGCCCCCTACAATCACTACAAGCCAATTCCTTAAAATCTCTCTTTCTCTCTCTCTCTCTCAGGTAGGTAGGTAGATAGATAAATGGACAGATTTTATATATATATGTATTTATATAAAATCTCTTATTGGTTCTGCCTCTCAGGAGAGCCCATGGTGCTCAAGAAAGTCACACTCACATCTACAATGGAAACACATAGCGTTTCCGGGTGGGAATTCCCGCCCGGAAACCCTAGTAACACATTTTAGAATCTGATCTGTAGTTAGATGTGTTATCCATTGAGCTACTGGTCCCCTTCAATAGTAACACATTTTAAATACTTCCAAAGACACACCATCTCACTGATCCTAACAATCCTACAAGAAAAAGGATAGGTGTTGACCCAGCATTTCTGACTGGACTTTCAAATCAGTGAAATCTCTCTCATTTCTTTGAGCTGTTATCTCTGGGAGACATAGGTTCCTACACTGAGATCAGAATCCCTCCTGTATAAACTGGTGAGTTTCGATTCAATAATCTTTAAGTTTTCTTCCAGAGACATGGGACTTATGAAGTACTCCCAAGTCCTGACTGGTTAGATTACTGTGTCTAACTGAAATGGCCCCAGGAGAAGTGGGGGTGCTATTTAGAAAACTTCTCTAAGTACCTCAGCTCTTTGGCACACAAAGTAGATCAGCCATGCCGCTAAACTTCACCTCCCATTCAGAAGTACTTCTACATCTTTTCTGCATCCCTAGGTCCTGGACATTTTGTGTTGAGAAACATTCACACACATATACAAAGTCACCCGTTATTTGGCCTAGAATTTCATAGACCCCCTGAAGCCTACCCATGCATGGCTAACAGTTATTAAGTAGTCTAAACTACTCCCGGTGTTTCCCATGGACTGCCACATTTAGTCTTCACAATGACCCTAAGAGGTAAATTCTATTATGATCACCCCCAGTTACAAAGGAGGAAACCAAGACGATTAGCAATTTATCAGAGTTCACACAGCTAGTAAGCGGTAGAGCGGGGATTCAGACTCTGGCGACCGAGCAGGGTCCAAAGTTGCAGGACTAAGACCAGATAGTGAGTCCTTGAAGGCTGAAGCTATAGTTTATTAATATTGTTATTCTCCTTAGAGTGCTTATTACATAGTAATTTCTCCATGGTTTGAATGAATTGAACTTCATAAACTTATCTAAGTATTACTACTAAGGTTGCTTTAATGATTACGTGAGAGAATGAATATGAAGTGCTCCTCACAGCCGCAGCACACAGTACGCACAAAACCAACAAGGAGCTCTGATTTCTTACTTCAGCACCTGGGCAGCGCCCCTTGTGGACCCCAGGGGGTATCCCTCCCTGGATCAGAGAAAGTGCCAAGTGATGCTGGGCACAGCCTTGGTGGAGCAATTTTCTCCCATGGCTCCATTCCAGACCTCTGAGGCCCGCCTGGAGCAGCTGGCATATGGGCAGTGACTGCTCCTCCCTGGCAGTCAGCCTGGCAGCCACCAGCATATGGGAGAGTTTCCACAAGAACCAGGGGGCAGACAAAGCTCTGAGAAGGGCCAGTAGGAGACTTCTGCCCTCAGAACTTAGAAGGACTTGGGGGAGCTCGGAGACATGTGGCCCATCCAGGTCGACCTGGCTAAAGGAGTGTTTCTAACTTTTTGTTTCACAGCCCTGGCTGCCCGACTGCTCCAGGAGATGTTGCCAAACAGGTTCTAGGGGAAAGGTATTTTGGCCAGAAGGTAACTGTGATACAAAGCAAGGCTGTTTTGTACATTTTTAAAACAGTCAGGGATATCGTTGATAAACAGAAATGCCCAGACAGAAGGGTAGGTAGGGTGACTCAGCTCCACTTTCCGTGCCCAGTATCCCACTTTCCGTAACCAGTATCCCACTGGCCTCTGGAGATTCCCATTCAAGCATACAAGCTCTTGAATCAAAACCAAATCCTCCAAGGGAACTGCGGTCAAGCCCAGGCTACCTGAACAACCTGTACAGAATCTTCTTCCTAAACGCTGACTTTGCCTAGTGGTCACGTTCCAGCTCTGTTAACTGCCCAGTTGCAGGTGGATGGAGCCCAGGTACCGTAAGCCACACACCTGGATTAGCTGCACCTGGATTAGCTGCCCTAGTGGAGAACAGTACGATATGCCACTTTGGTTTGCTTGTTTGTTTTACATGTGAGCATCCACTCTGTGCCAGGTACTTAAACACATTCACGTCTAATCCTTATAAGAGAGGTATTAGAATCCCCATTTTACAGATGAGAAAACTGAGGTTTTGTGATGTTAACTGATTTACCCAAGATCCTAAGCTTGTAAGTGGCAGAGCTCCTGCTGCAGCCCCAAGTCTCATTGCCAAACCTCTGCAGGCTGAGCTTGCCAGGCAACCTGCCACATTTTCATCACTTACATCTGAGTGACTTTGGGCTACTTACTCCAACTCTCTGCATTTAGATTTCTTCATTAATAAATATTGGTACCTAATGCCCAGGAATAATGACTACCATATATAGATAGGGCTCATAATATGCCAAGGCTTTGCATATGTTACCTGTTACTATTATTATTCTTACTTTGAGACACAGTAAAATTAAGTAGCTAGTCCAGGGTCACATGCTAGTAAGAAACACGCCAGAATTTGAATGCAGGCATTTTGGCTCCTACCCTCTCCTGTCTATGTTTCTGAGACATAATTTGCTAGACAATGAAATCTCTTCAGCAAATTCCATTCAAACCCAGCTTCCAGAGATGGAGAGTTCCTAGACTTTCACAAGGGCCTCTCAAGGCCTAATTGTCCTATAAAAGGGGATGACAAAGCCCATCTCGCACGGCTGGGATGCGGATCAAATGAGAAAGCATGACAGTGCCTAGGATACGGGGGACACTCTAATGTGTTAGCTCAGAATCATAAAATGCCTCCATCAGACAACACGAAGAGGACCCAAGTCCTCTGCCTCCAAGAGATGCTATCAAGAGAAAATAACATAGTCACAGAAAAGAACTTTGAAAATAAACACTAAGCACTCAGTCAACATCTTGATCATTGGATCCTATCCCTCCCAGGTAACAAACTTCTAGCTAAACTAGACTCAATCTCAGATCCGTGATGTCGCATCATTAATAATCTCTTTAAATGGGTTTTTTGCCATCAGCAGCAGTTTTAATCCAGTATCCTCAGCCCTCCCTCTTGTGTTGAGTGTGGCGTTGACCTCTGGACTCTGGCGAGCTAGGTTGGTCCGTTGCTGCAGGTTTGAGGCAGAGCTGGGAATCGGGAGCTTTTGTGGATTGCTGCCTGTTCGTGGGATGGGGATGGAGGCTAGAAGAGACAAGCAAGGGAGATGGATGCCAAGCACAAAGAAAGCCAGATACGCACTCAGCAGGGGGGAAGTGCACGGGACTAAGAGCCTCAGGACTGGGGTTCTGGTCATTCCTTTCCTCTTCCTGGCTGCCCAGCTTTGGCCACTCTTGACCTCTCTGAGACTCAAGCTTCTCATCTCAAAAATGAGTATCAACAATATTTGCCCTGAACACCTGCCAGAGTAATGAAGAACAAATGCAATCAAGTCCAGGAGAGGGCTTCTCATACTTAAATACCCTGGGAAGGGGCCCTTCCTCAGGCCATGGCACACACGGGAAGTCATCATAATGTGTCCAGCACATGAGAGAAACCGGAGTGCATATGGAGCCTCAGACAAAGCGTCTAAGGCCAGAGGTGTGTGGCCCAAAGGCACCCATGCCCCAGGCCTTGGCATTGGTCTGACCACGTGCCCCCCAGGGCTGACTTTGCCCAAGGAAATACAATGGGTAGGAGACAGAGCCTGGATGTCAGCCACAGGGAGCTGAGCCCTGAGCCCACGTGTCTCATTATCCCAGGGTGGGCTGAATATAGATTCCTCAAGACACAGGGGTATTACAGCCTCAGCAGTGGACAGGACTTGTGGGTCCCAGGACCACCTAGAACCTGCTGTGGGACCTTGAAAAAGGCAAGCCACCAGCTCCCTAAGACTTTGTCTCTTCAGCTATAAAATGAAAAACTTCATCCTTGGGTGAGAATTAAACGAATAAATCTATGTGAAGCACTGAGAGCAGTGTTTAATAAACAGCTGGTAAACTCTCATCCTGAGTATAATCTGCCATTAGTGATGATGTCTCCTTTTCAGGAATTTAAACTCCTTGACTCTGAATTCATAGCACTCTCACTGGATTTACAGGACTACAAGCTGCATGAGGGCAGGAGCTAAGTCTGGCTTGTTCCTCATCTGATTCGCAGTGCTGAGCACACAGCCTGGCAGAGTGTGCTCTTGATCAATATTTGTTGAATGTATTTATGTTTGAGAGAAGCAGCAGGAAGAAACAGCAGCAAAGGAGAGGAGGGAAAGAGGCGGGGACTGTCCAGGCAGTGAATTCCGACAATGAGGAGAGTTAAGCAAAAGGAAAAAAATTTTTTTTTTAATAATGAAAGAGAGAGAAGGTGAAGGATTTTTTTTACATGTAATTTATAAGTTGTGCTATTGGGATGTAAAAGGTGATGAAGGTAATAAAGCAGAGAACTGAGGTGAGATGACGTAGAGACTCACCCTGCCATTCAAATATTAAATTTAATACTTTATATGTACAATAATAAGTTAGAGGTTTAGTTTCCACTAACAAGAAGGCTCTAACTTGGTTATCAGAAGAATTGATTCACTGCTAAGCTCTGTCAGCTCTGAGCTTCTGACTCACAGCAGGTCATAAAGGCTTTCCTCACCCTGTGGAAACTCACCCCAGAAGGGCTGGGTTTTCTTTCTCCCTTCTCCTTCTCCTTCTCCTTCTTCTTAGTTCTTCCATTCTCAGTACACAGTCTTCCTCTTTCAGACTGGGTCCAAATGACCCCAACACACTGAACAACTCAATCTGTTCAGAGTGGGAGGAAGCATTCATCATAGGACTTGGTTGTTTGAAGCATAGGTTACGTCTCTTCATCTATGATGACTTTGGGGAATATACATGGAGACTCTGGAGTCTGACAGTCCTGAGTTGAATCCTGACCTGTCTCTGCCTCAGTTTCCCCAAGGGTAAAATGAAAAAGATGATACCTACTTCCTAATAATAAAGTGAGGGCTAAAGAAGATCATATAAACAGGTGTGGACATAAGTGTAAGAATTTAATAAATGCTGGTGCTGGTATAGTAAGTGGTTGTCCCTCAGGCTGTCCACCCATGCCAAAATCTCTGGAAGACCATGGGCCAAATCCCATGGGGATGGAGAAACTTACCGGTAAACCAAAACCAGAAAAATACCAGCACCCCTGGACACACCTTGAGGGCATGCACGGAAGATGTGTTGTGGAGGAAGGGAAGAAAAACGTGCTGTATTAATTTATTTTTGAAAAGGAGTTGTGGCTTTATAAATGACTGAGAGCCTGTAAAATACACCTTTGGGAAATGTACCTTTGAGAGTTCTCATGCTTCAATAAGGTGTGGCCACTTTCCTTAGGTGGTGAGTGAGTCTCTAAGCCCTGTTCTCCCGGAAGTGATGGGAATGACTCAGTAGATGAAACACTTTTGCCTTTCAGAGTGTTTTGTAAATACATGCATATCTCAGAGGTATTGCGGGTTCAGTTCCAAAAAACTGGGGTCACCCCTAAACCAGTTGGCTGTCAGTGCAGCACATTCCCAACCACAGTGTAGGTACCGTCTAACGGGGCCTCACGGTGTCTACATGGCATCACCATTAACACGTCCATTACTTGGACATTCTTCTAACCAGCTTTGAGTTTGAGAAAAATTGCTTATTGCCCTGATCTTTGTTTTGTGCTCCCAAGGCAAAATTTTAGACCTTTCAGTAAACACAAGGGCTTTTTTTGGTGCTGTCTTGATCTTCTGTTTGGGCTTTTTACATCTTTCTTGCCCCACTCTACCCTACTCCACACCAGGAGGCATATCTTTTGCTCTGAGTTCCCTCTGATGGACACATCACAGTACAGGTATCCTCAGTTCTGTAAGAACTTAATGTTAGTTGAGTTTACACAGTGCTCAAAATTGGGAGGCACACCTGGAAAGGGTTAGCCATCACCAGGGTTTTAAACCACTGGAATAGATGGAGAGCAAGAAAAATTACTATATCCGCTCTAGCGCCTAAAGCTACACCTTGTATATCTTCCCAAGAACAGGTATTCAATACATGGTATGTAAAATTATAGACTCTTAAAGCTGAAAGGAACCTTAAGGAGATCAGCTCCCATCATTCCACATGTAAGAAATTTGAGACCTAGGTAGTTAACACTGGGTCATCAGATATTTAGCTTCTATCAGCCAGAGTCCAGATGTTCCTACTGGGAGTTCAGAAGTGTTTCTTCTGTCAAGTTGCTTGTCAGATGAATGAATGAATGACTTTACCACTCAATTTGTACAACCAAAGGAGACTGGAAGATACTAGAGTTAAATAATCTAGATGTCATTGTTTGGAGAGACTATGTTTGCCCAATTTTACTGAAGTTTTCCACTTTCAATTGAGTGTTTATGTTCATAGCCTTAGACATATTTTTAGTCATTTATAATTTTTGAACAATGTATATACACTCCAGATAAAAAGCAAGTCACATTTCAATAAAATGTTAAACTCTAATTCCTTTATAATCTATATGACTTGTCTCAAATAATGACATCACCAGATTGAATCCAACGTATTCTTACTTGTCTTTACATGTCAATGGTGAAGGATACAAACTTTCCACGTATGTCCTTATTATGTAATACATCAAGGAAAAAAATTTTCTGTAAACTTAATACATGTAAATGAACTCTGATATGACATGACTGCATATTTACTAGCCAGATTCTCAAACCACATTTTCCTTTAAGAATCCAACTTTTGCCCTACAAATCTTTCTTTTTTTTTTTTAAACTAACAGACCATTTGGCAGCTTTGGGTTTCATTCCTTTCATTTTCTTGCTGCTCCTGAGAGGGAGCGGTTTGAGAAGAGATATAGGAAGGTAAAAGAGACAAAAGAAAAGAGAAAGGCGTAGATTACCCAGAAACTGGAAGGAAGAAGTAGTCAGTTTCCTAGAGGAAGAGAGAAATGTGCCAAGGTGTGGTCAGGAAACATGGGCCCATCCAGACTCCAACACTCTCTGGCCTCCCCTCTCGGTCTCATTCCTTCTGCCAAGAAGTAAGCTGAAAAATCTTACCAACGATCTTGGTCAAACAGAAAATGATAAAGGTCCTAAACTCAGATTTAGACACATAAATCCAGCCCAAACTGGAAACATTTTACAATGCCGGGGAGGGTGCCATCACACCAACCACTCCTGTCCCCCTCCACTGAAATTAAATATCATAGAACAATAAATAACCTTTTGGAATTACAGTGGCCTTTTAAAGATGATCTAGTTTAACCTTTCCTCACCTGTTTTGCAGAAAAGTAAACTGACATCCAGAGAAATGAGGTCACTTGCTCAAGGTCATTCATCAAGACCAAACTACAATTAGATCCCCGAACTGCAGACTTGCTTTGTTCAGAGCTCATTTGTCTATGAGCAATTTCAGAGCTATAAAACATACAAAAAACATCCCAACTTCGGAGAGATGAAAAACATTACATAGAGGCACAAAGTAACAGGAAAACAAACTAATCCAAAATAATAACTTCATCCCACCTCTCAGAAGACCAGTGACAATAAAAGCAGCAGTGAACTAACTATTTTATGGAGAAATAGCACCTCAGACCACTTAATTGCACTTTTTCCTCCTTTACCCATTTCTCACAGGCAGAGACAATAAAAAATGCATATTACTCTTACTTTGAACCAACACAGACCATTTTGATACCTGAAATTTGGGGGTTAACAAATGGAATATTCCCTCCAATGGCTTACAGAAATCACCTTGTTAAAGTTCAAATAACAAGTCTCAGATTCCTGCGGAAAATTAATTAATAGCTGTCCACAGAAATTGGTCTTCTACCCTGACCTGCCCAGGTAATAAACTCGAGCTAAAGCCCGAGACTTGGCTTTATCAGTCTGCTAAGGGCAGACTTTGAAAGAACGTGACTCCAGAAAACTAACATTCCAAAAGAGGGCTTGAGAAAAAGAAGAAAACTTTTCCTTACCCTTAAAAATCACAGAAACAATAGGATCCGGTTTCCCAAATTTCGTTTTAGGGATATTGCTTGCAGATACCACAATCACACGAAGCATGGCTCTGAATGGGAGAAAGCAAGTTTCAGCAGGCGAGGTTAAGGAGACGTGGGCGCTGGAGCTCCGGCCGCACCGCCCCAGGAAAGAAGGCTTGGGAGGACTTCAGCGAGCAGGGAAGGGGGAAAGGCAATGGGTGGATCTCTGACAGATTATTTGCTGAAGGTTAGTGTAAACTGATATCCAAACTCCCGGGAGTCTCCGCAGTGCCACAGGCACCTACTTTTGAATTCGGGAAATGTGGAAGTGAAAAAAACAAAACCTCAACTAAGAAAAATTATGTATAACAAATGAAACTGAAATGGATTCAGAGCTAACATGGGCAGGTCACGAGACCGCTAAGACCCTGCTGCTACCTTTAGCAACAATTTGTGAAACCGAATTAGTTTTCTGCCCCTGCTTTTATTGTTTTCTGAGTTTCACAGAGTTTTAAAACTTTACTTAGTTATTTTTTAAATTTTAACTTTTGCTGGTTCTCTCATGCTGTTGAACACACTCGGCAACTACTTAATAGAAGTTTAAAACAAACAAAATTAGTTAAAGGATGCCACCTACTGTATAGCAGAGGAATAACTGAGTTTATTTCAAGCAAGCCCAATTCTGAAGAGTAATATGGGTTTACAAAATTGGTATATTGGAGTCTGATCCTTTGCTTTCCAAAAGGATTCACCATAGGATTTCTTAAAATATCCTTACGACATGAGCTAGGCACTTACGTTTTCCTGCTCTATCATATGCTTCTAAGAGTCTTCAATAAAAATGGAGAAGCGGCTCTCCACTCTTTCAGGGCGTAAACCTGAGAGCTGTTTTCCCTTTCTTGGTTAAAGAAAAAAAAATTAAATATATATATATGTATATATATACATATATACATAATGATACTTGTTAAAACACGACAAGGAAGACTATTCAAGGAGGGGGAAGGTTATTGAGAAAGGTATAGGGACGACTGCAATGGAATTTTGCAGTGGAAGGGAGAGATTGGGTTCAACTGCATATAGAGCATGGGCAAGTCGGAATTTATAGCCAAGGAGCAGTGTGAATGGATGGAAAATTACTAACAGGAAACATCAGGGAAAAAGGGGATTCTGGCTAAACCGACCAAACAGGATTCTTGCTGAACATAGGTTGGGAGATCAGAAATCACATTAGGAATGGTAGAGAATGAGGAACGCCATCAGGTAATGAGTGTGATCAGATGTGGCGGGTGTGTGTGGGAGGGCGGTTCTGGGTAAACTGATTTAGCAGGGTTCTTCCTAAAACTAAATTTTATAAGGAAGTGAACAAATGAGCCTAAGAGAAGGTTCAGGAGGCTGGCTAGAGTTTAGTCAAGCAAAAAAAAAACAATCTTTGTCGATTTCCAGCCAAGATGGTAGCAGAGTAGGTAAATGCTCACCTCCTCTCAGGACCACATCAATTACAACTAAACTACAAAATAACCATTACTGAGAATCACCTGAAGTCTACCTGAACCAAAGCCCTAAAACTATGGACATACAGAAGAAGCCACCTCGAGACTGGTAGGAGGGGCACAGATGCAGAACGCGCTGGTCCCACACCCATGTGTGGCCATTAAAAATCAGGAGGGATCTCAGCTGCAGAGGTCTTTCCCTGAAAAGCCAGGGCTCCCAGCCCTTCCTCAGCCCAGAGTGTCAATGCTTACTCACTAACAGACTCACTTGATCTCACTCTGAGCTTCAGCGCTGGGGCAGCAGCTCGAAAGGTGCAAGGGACATACAGGGAGGAACTGAATTGTCTATATTCAGGGTGAGAGCTGGAGGGGCAGTTTTCTCCCAGACAGAGGAGCTGGCAGAAGCCATTGTTTCTTTGTTGAGCCCTTCCCCTCCCAGCATGCAGACTCATGCAGATGCCATATCTGAGTCTCCATCAAACTGGCTATCACAGTTCCTCTGCCCCACCCTACTGATTCCCTGAGACCATGCCCGACCCAACTTTCAGGCACACTCAGGCCATTTCCAGTGGCTTTTCTATATAAATGGCCTGACTTAGTTCATGCTGCGGACATTCCTAAAAACTCTCAAAGGTTCACAAAACCCAAACAAGCAGCATCTGGCTTTGGCATGTCCTGTACCATTGGCTGAGCAGCCCTAAGCCCGGCACTAGCGACAGCCAGCCTTGGTTCATGGTATGGCCTCTCAAGGCACCTCCAAGGACAGTGCAGGTGGCAGCCATCTCTGGATTGCTTTGTGGCTCATGCCAGGTGGCCATGAGCAGGATACAGGCTGTGGCTGAACTTGGCATGCAACGGGTCCCCTCCCAAGTGATCCTGGGGCTGGCAGCAACAGTGGCCATCTTCAGACTGGGCCAGAGCATCACTTGGCCACCTCCAAGGATGATACACCCAAAGGGCAGACTCGGCAGGCAACAGAGCCCTGCTAAATCAAATCCTGCTCTGTAGGGTCAGCTCCTATACAACAGCTCCTCCACTGTAGTCATAGTCAGTCCTCACAACCAATTAGCCTGAGGGTCAATCCCTCCCACTGATGTACAAACAGCAATCAAGTCTCAACTACAACAGGAGGACACACAAAATCCACACAAGAGCACCCGGATCTGGTGACCAGGGAGACTGCATCATTGGGTCCCACAGGACACCTACTAAATAAGACCACTCTAGTGAAATCAGGAGGCATAGCAGCCCTACATAGAAACAAACACAGGGAGGCAGCCAAAATAGGGAGACAGAAAAACATGTCCCAAATGAAAGAACAGAACAAAGCTGCGAAAAAGGAACTAAACAAAATGGAGACAAGCAATCTACCAGATGTAGAGTTCCAAACGCTTGTTATAAGGATGCTCAGTGATCTCAGGGAGAATTTCAACAAAGAGATAGGAAACATAAAAATGAATATATAAAACATAAAAAAAAAGTCAGACATAAAGAATACAATAACTGAAATGAAGAATACATTAGAGGGAATCAACAGTAGATTAGATGAAGCAGAGAATCAAATCAGTGATTTAGAAGAGAAGGTAGCAGAAAACACCTAAAGAGAATAGCAAAAAGAAAAAAGAATCCAAAATAATGAGAGTTTAGGGGGCCTCTGGGACAACATCAGAAGTCCAAAATGCACATCATAGGGGTACCAGAAGGAGAAGAGAGAGAACAAGGAATTGAAAACCTATTTGAAGAAATAATGACAGAAAACTTCCCTAATCTGGAGAAGGAAATAAATACACAAGTCCAGGAAGTGCAGAGAGTCCCAAATAAGATGAACTCAAAGAGGCCCACACCAAGACACATCATAATTAAAATGCCAAAGGTTAAAGACAAGCAGAGAATTTTAAAAGCAACCAGAGAAAAGAAGTTAGTTACCTATAAGGGAGCTCCCTTAAGACCATCAGCTGATTTCTTAACAGAAACTTTGCAGCCGAAAGGGATTGGCAGGAAACATTCAAAGGGAGGAAAAGCAAGGACCTACAACCAAGATTACTCTACCCAGCAAAGCCATCATTTAGAATTAAAGGACAGATAAAGAGCTTCCTAGACAAGAAAAAGCTAAAGGAGTTTCTCAGCACCAAACCAGTATTACAAGGAATCTTAGAGGGACTTCCTTAAGACAAAATAAATAAATAAATAAATAAATAAATAAATAAATAAATAAATAAATAAAATGGCAATAATTACATACCTATCAACAATTATTTTAAATGTAAATGGATTAAATGCTCCAATCAAAAGATATGGGAGCTAAACGGATAAGAAACCAAGACCCATACATATGCTGCCTACAATAGACTCACCAGATCAAAAGACACACACAGACTGAAAAAGAGGGGGAAAAGGTATTTCATGAAATTGAAAACTGACAAATAAAAAAGTTGTGATAGCGATATTTATACCAGACAAAATAGATTTTAAAAGAAAGGCTATAACAAGTGACAAAGAAAGACTCCGTGATCCCACTTCTGGGTATTATCCAAAGAAACCCAAAATGCTACTTCCAGGGGATATGTGCATCCATATGTTCACTACAGCATTGTTTACAGTGGCCAAGATGTAGAGGCAGCCTGGATGTCTTTTGATGGTTAAATGGACAAAGAGTAGGTGGTACATATATACAATGGAATATTGCTCAGCCATGGAAGGAAATGAGTTCTCACCAACTGTGGCAGCATGAATGGACCTGGAGGTTATTGTACTGAGTGAAATATGTCAGACAGCAAAACACAGGTGCAATGTGATTTCACTTATATGTGGAATCTAAAGAACAAAATTAACAAACAAATGAAACAGAAATCCATAGATACAGAGAACATTTTGATAGTTGCCAGACGGGAGGAGGGTTGGGAATGGGTGAAAATGGAAAAGGAATTTATAAGTACAAATCGGTTGTTACAAAGTAGTCATGGGGATGTAGGCGATAGCATAAGGCATATAGTCAATAACATTGTAACAACTATGTATGTGTTAGATGGGTACTAATATAACTGGGGTGATAGATGGGAAAGGTATTGGGGGCAAGGTGAAAAAGGTGAAGGCATTAAGAAGTACAAATTGGTAGTTACAAAATAGTCACGGCGATGTAAAGTAAAGCATAAGGAATATAGTCAACAATATGGTAATAACTCTGTACCGTGTTTCCCCAAAAATAAGACCTACCCCGAAAATAAGACCCAGTGAAGATCGTCAGCCAGATGGATGGATGCATTTAGTATGTTATGACGATGTTCCAGAAGAAGATGACATGACTGAATTTGAATAAATGTAGATTGTCGTACATGAAAAAAATAAGACAGCCCCTGAAAATACGCCCTAATGCGTCTTTTGGAGCAAAAATTAATATAAGACCTGGTCTTATTTTGGGGGAAACATGGTATAGTGCCACGTGGGTACTAGACTAGTCAGGGGAATCACTTCATTAATTACATAAATGTCTAACCACTATGCTATACACCTGAAATTAATATAAAATATTAAATGTTAACTGTAATTGAAAAATTTAAAAGGGGGGGAAGATAAAGGAGAATAAGAGGTTCCAAGTTCCATGTATAAAACAAATAAGTCTTGGGGATATAATGTACATCATAGGGAATATAGTCAATAGGATCATGATAGCTTGGTACAGTGTCAGATGGCTACTGGACTTATCATGGTGATCACTTCTTTAGCATAGGGAAAATAATCAATAGTATGGTAATAACTCTGTATAGTGCCAGGTGGGTACCATTGAATAACTATGATGTACACCTGAAACTAATATAATATTGTATGTTGGTTATATTTTAATAAAAATCTTTAAAATAAATAAAGACATTTTCCTACAATATCACAATAATATGGCCATGTCTGTGTGTATTCAAGTTATCCAATTATGCTAACACCTACTTATACTAAAATATCTTTAGATTTGTGGTATATTTTAAAATTAGGACCCAATCAAGATACATGCATTGCATTTGTGCATTTCAGTTTTGTTTCTTTGATCATGTTATTTTTAAACAGTCAGTCTTCCATTATTTATCTTTTTTCCATGACATTAACTGTTTTGAAGAGACTTATTATAAATTATATATATATTTTTTAAACTCAATTTTTTTTTTTAAAGATTTTGTTGGGGAAGGGGAACAGGACTTTATTGGGGAACAGTGTGTACTTCCAGGACTTTTTTTTCCAAGTCAAGTTGTTGTCCCTTCAATCTTAGTTGTGGAGGGTGCAGTTCAGCTTCAAGTTGTTGTCCTTTCAGTCTTAGTTGTGGAGGGCGCAGCTCAGCTCCAGGTCCAGTTGCCGTTGCTAGTTGCAGGGGGCACAGCCCACCATCCCTTGTGGGACTCGAGGAATCGAACTGGCAACCTTGTGGTTGAGAGCCCACTGGCCCATGTGGGAATTGAACTGGCAGCCTTCGGAGTTAGGAGCATGGAGTTCTAACCACCTGAGCCACCAGGCCGGCCCCATAAATTATATATTTTAAAATTCTTAGTTTTCAATTATTGTTGGTACAGCAAAATACATTTGCTTTTGTATATTGACCTTGTGTCCAGTAACCTGGCTAAGCTTTCACTTTAACTTTTATAATTGAGCAGTAAATTCTTAGGGATTTTCTATCATTATAATTATATAATCTGCAAATAATAACTGTTTTGTTCCTTCCTTTCCAATCCTTGCATTTACTTTATTTTTCCTTTTCTTACTCTATGAAAGGCTAGACATTTCATTACAATATTGGCAAGGGTGGTAATTACAGATATCCTTACTCTTTCCCTATTTCAAAGAGAAAGATCTCCATATTTCACCATAAGCATATTTTCTGTAGGTTTTTGTAATTAGCCTTTCTAAGGTTAAAGATGTTCTATTTATTCCTACCTTGATAAGACTTTTTAAATAAATAAAGTTGCATTTTATCAGATGGTTTTACTTTAGTAAGACATGATTTTTACATTGAATGTGGTGAATTATATTCATTTTCTAATATTAAACTAACCTTGCATTACTGGAGGAAACCCAATTCAGTTGTCGTATTTAAGGTTTTTATATTGCTGAATTTGTATTGATAATAGTTTTTAACATTATTTATGACTTTTGCTCCTATGTTTATGAATAAGACTGACCTGTAATTTTCCTTCCTCATTTTGTCTTTGTCCAGCTTTGGTATCAAGGTTATGTTAGCATCATAAAATTGAGTTGGGCAGTGCTGCTCCCTGTTTTTCTATTATATGGAAAAGTTTGTGTATTTGGTATTATTTCTTCCGATAAGTTACTATTTTATAAGTCTTACCTATATTTATTTTAAAGAATCAAGATATGATATGATGGAGGTGTTAGCTAATGCTGTGCTGGAGATCATTTTTCAATGTGTAAGTGTACCAAACCAACAGTTGTACACCTTAAATTTACATAATGCTATATGTAAATTAGATCTCAATAAAGCAGAAGGACAAAAAGAATCAAGAAATCCTACTACTAAGCTTGTTACAAAATTAGTAGTTCACTTCTCCTCACCTCCACATTTTCTAGCAGCATTTCCACTCCCAAAGGTCCCCACTTTCAAATTTTTCATCTGATTATTTGGTTATTTATCTCCAAATAACATGCTTTTATTTCTACTTTTTTATTTCCCAATTTGGGGCATTATCTATTTATTTCCTAACAAAGAAAAGGAGGACTTAACTTTCCTTCACTGCCCCTCAATCCACCCAGATATGCACACACTTCCTATATCCCATCCACCCAACATAGATATATCATAAATTTATCAAGGCCAAGTATTTACATTATTGTGACTATATGAACACTATTTACAACTGAGTCATGAAATATACTATGATGTGCTTTATACAATGTTTTTAATTTTTCTTTTGATTTAATACCTTGTGGTTGCCTTTTGTACCTTAATCTCTCGCCAAATTGTGCAAATATCTCAGTATGTTCAAACATATTAGGTATTATATTAATTTCATCTTCATGAAGAAACCTGTCCTGGAGTCTTCTGAATGGTTTTGATTTGAAGGTTTTGCTCTGAAGCTAGTGCACAGGTACTATTTTGGGGTTTCCCTTTCTATCATCTGTCCCTTTGTATCTCTTATTTGAGATCCCATGTTTTCCTCATTCTTGATTTACTTTCCTGTATTGGTGGAGCATATACCTCCCTTGTCTGAATAGCTTTATTCTACTGTCATATTTGATTGACAGTTTGGCTAGTACAGAATTCCAAGTTCAAAAGCATTTTCTCTCATAAAAGTGTTACTCTGTTGTCTTCCGTCTTCCCATGTAGCTCCCTCTTCTCTAGGAGAGTATGTTGTCAGGTGACTTGCAGTGCTTTTCTATGAAAAGCATGCTCTGCCCACCCCATTAATGGTAAATGTGGTCATGGAACTGGCTTTAGAGGAATATAAGAGTGTGATGTATGCTGCAATACGCCACCCAGATCCCCCTCCGAGAACGAAGACTGCATTACCCACAGCTGCTGGGAAAGCAGCCAGAAAAGTCCCTCCACTGTCAGACCTCTTTAGGGATTACCCACACTGAAGAAAACTTCCTGTCCAAGATCGTGTTGTTTTTCTGGAACAATCTACTTCAAATGACTGATCGATCAATGCAGGGGTACAAGGGCCTGGCCCCCTTGCCCCAAATGGTGACAAACTACAGGGTCATCCCAGCTCCTGGGTTCCCCCTGGCGTCAGCTGAGGCTCGTGTTGGGACTACATCACTGCAGATGCTACCTTAAGTATGGGAGAAATACCTGGAATGCTCTGGCAGACAGTGGAAAGTAGGGACTAAAATGACTCCAAAAGTGGGCATGATAGAGTAGATAGACTATGTAAGACCAGAAAACCCACCAGATGACTGTCCAGCGGAGACCTGGAAACACATCATTTACCAAGGCAATCAGGTTTTAGATATAAATCTGTAAGATTCCAACAAATAAACTATAAAAAAAACAACACTTGAACCATATTTCCTTTGGAAAATCAAGAAAGAGTAAGAGAGTTAAAAGTAAATTAACACAGTGATCAGCCATTTACTGATCAATAATATGTTTGTTTGTTTGTTCAACAAACACTTGAGAATCTGCAAGTACCATGTGTCGGGTGCTGGGGCTTCAGTGGAGAATAAGCCAAAATTCTGATCTGATGGAACTCCCTGGCTAGTGGAGACCACACGCCAGGTCTCACACATCTCTCATGCACTGCTCTCAACAACTCTGGGACCAAGACCTCTTGAGTTTGTCTTTCCAGTTGACAAAGTTGAAGCTCAGAAGAGTTAAAAACTTGAGCCAGGATTCAAAATCAAACCTACTGTCTTTTGAGCTCTATTCCCTTTCCAACTTCACCTCAACTGAGATCTCATATTTTGCTGTTTCATTATTCCTCACCTTTTTTTGTCAAGTAAATCTGTGCATTAATCTAGGTGAGTGGCCTTAGGCCTGTCCTGGATCATTGAAGCAAAAGGGACAGAGAAAGAGAACTATTTAGAGGAGAGGAGAGACTTGACAAAAAATCTAGACATGAGGAACAAAGCAATCAGGGTAGCAGAGAGGATTTAATAGAAGAGAAATGAATGAAGATAGATTCATAGTATCTTATTCTAATTCCAGTTTTACAGAATCCTAGGTATTACTTAACAGCAATTGTCAAACTGGCACATACTGAGGGTCCATTGTTAAGATCTTTTTGCTGAAATACTTTGAGAATTATTTTGGTTGAAAACTAAAAAAATATTTTTTAGTAGCTTAATTATAGGGTTTTGCATAGTGGTAGGTACTATTTTGAAATAACTTAATATATAGCATATTTAAAGTTCATTCCTTCAAAAAAATTGCCTGGCAGTGACTAAGTCTACATAGGGATCAGGAGGGGATAAAGTATTTTATAACAGTTGGCACCATTATATTGTCATTATTCAAGGCAATTGGAAGAAATATAAGACAGCAATGAACCTGAACTTCTCCAAGTACGTATTAACGTATTTTCGAAAATAAAGCTAGAAAAAAATGGAACACAAAACAGTAGAACATTTTAAGTATTGTGCTCCCTACTATGGACAAACTTAATGTTTAACAGACGAACATCAGGCCTATAACTCCCCTAGTAGAAGGTTATCTTTGCCTTAGGCAAGACCTGTCCATTGTTTTCATGCATCCCAGTTAAGACACCTTTGAAATGCCTCTTTTTCAGACCCCTGCAAAGCATTACCACCCTCAAGAGAGCATGTAATCTTGTTAACTATCTTGTAATCCAGTCATAGATTATTTTTCTGCCTTGTTTTCTAATCTTCCTTATATTCTCTCTCTCATTCCAAATGTACAAAAGAAACTGCAAGCTGTGATTCTGGGAAGCATTTTTTCAGTCTGTTGAGATCTTGCTTCCAGGAGTACCCTCTGTTTGGCTCAAATAAACTCTAATAAACTTTTATAAAAATTCTCTATCGGTTTGGACTTTTTTATGTTGACAATTTTAATAACCTCAGACTTAAAATTAAATTTTAAAAGGAGCTAAAACAGTCAAAGCAGTCAGTGCCCCGAGAGCTGCCCTTTCCAAATGGAATGCACCCTGAATTAAGAAGAAAGTCAGGAAGTATCACTGACTGTCTACTAAGAATTTTCCCATATGAGATTAGCCAGCTAAAGAAAATATCCAGTCTGCATGGTTGTTAAATTTCTCTCTATAAATTAATAAAGATGAATTTTTTTTAGTAAAGATGAATTTTGAAAGTGGCAACATCAAAGTACTATCACCTTCACACTTCATGCCGCAGCAGCACCTATCTGTGAAGAACAAACATTGATTTTCAGGTTTAATGACAATTACAAAATTAAACAAGCTATCAGGCCAATGCCCCTCCTGCCTGCTTCTCTTCCCCAAGGGTCCCCAGTCACAGGTGTTGACCTGAGAAACTTCCAAATCTGTAGAGAATTTTTATAAGAGTTTATTTAAGCCAAATTGTTTACATTGCCAGGACACAAGATCTCAAGTGCTTTGGAAAATGAGTTTTGCACTTTCTTTTATACATTTGGAATTAAGGAGGAAACTACATGAAAGTGGGAGAAAGCAAATACAGGATAGTTAACAAAATTATGTGCTTTCTTGAGGGTGTGAAAGAGAGGATTATTCTGGCATTTCAAAGAAGTGTTAACCTAGATATACAAGAACAGTGGACAGGGCTTGCTTAAGGCAAAGATAAACCTTTTACTGGGCCATGACTACCCACCTTGCCCTGCCCAGTTAAGAATTTATGATCAAATCACCCTATGAGGTTACTTTTGGTCACTGGACTGTCAGATTTATTATAGGGCCCCTTTTTCATCCACACAGGTGGTACTCCTGCCAGAAGAGAGGGACTGTCATGAAGGGTCTCTGCTCCCCGCTCCCCACATAAGAACGCAGGACACGGTGAGGCCAAAAAGGAACACCAACAGAGCCGTAGATAGGGAAGTCACACCACTATAGTCTCACTGGTGGCTGGGTTGGAGACACAGGAAGCAGGATCCACAAGATCCGCAACCTGCTGTCCGCTTCTCTGCCTGCCAACCTCACTTGCTAACTGCAATCCGCAATCCCCACTTGCTAGCTTAGCAGTTATATTAGTGACTAATGGCTAACCAGTAACAGCTGATGGCCAACTAGTCACAGCTGATGACCATCTACTACCCGAACCAGCACCTTTCCATGTGAGGCTGAGAGCCTGGAAACTGCTCTCTGGGACTCCGTCCCCACAGGGACCTGGGGAGCAGATGTATAATTGGGGTGTCTGGCCCAGTGTGCCCAGCCACCAGGCCCCCAGCAGCCAGGTGCCATCCGTCTTCACACAGTCTCTCCCATTCCCTCCCATCTCTGCTCCCCATTCGGCTCAAAACTGAGCGGGGAGATTTCTCTTCTCTCTCTTTCTAAAAATCTTTGTAAATTTCTATAGAAAATAATTTTGCCCTTGCTCTCAACTCTGGGCAATGAGTAACATTTACACCCTCACTTATCTTTTGCCCTGACTTCCTCCCAACCCAATCCCATCTGATATTTCAACACAACAGACACGAGAAAGCCCAGTTCTCTTCACCTTTCCATCAGAAATGTGAACTCCTTGGAAGCAGGGACCAAACTTTATCTTCTTGCATTATATAGAAAAATTCTTTAAAATTCTCTACATGGTTTCTCATCCATTCTGTTTAGTAGCATAGAAGTTGGTTGCTTTTTGTGTAACAATGGCTAACACTAATTGAGTATTTACTAAGATGGATTTTCTCATTTAATTCTCATAACCACCTTATGAGATAGATATTATTTGCATCATTTTACAGACCCAGAAACTGAGGATCAGAAGGTTAAATAACTGATTTAAGATTACATGGGAATTAGAGGCAGTCAGGAGCTAAACCCAGAACTAGAGTTCAACTGGTGTGCCACATTGCTTTCCTAGGATGTTTTGCTACTATATCTTTATATCTATTGTTTTGAATCTCTGATAAGTGTTTATGCTTGGTCTGAAATGTACGCCAGGCCAATTTCTGTTCTTCTTCGTTTTAGCAATCAAGTCTTCAAATCCGCTAACCATGACCCAGACTTGACGGATAGATCTCAAACCAGAGGGCAGCAATCTGAAGCAAATGCCAGACTCGCTGCTTCTAGGGCTCAGAATCTGTTTTCAGCCTGGGCGTGCCTGTCAGTTCTCCCACTGGTCCACCCTTGACTTTCGTCTGCATAAAGGCTCCACGAAGACTAGGAGGCTGTACTTCCTTGAGGGACCCACTTTTTTTCCATTTTATATAGCGCGAAACTGGCACTTACAAGGGCGAATTATGCTCAAGGACACAGAACGAGTTAGTTCCAGTTCACCGTCACTGGGTTTATCTCACTGAGCACGGGAATTTGCTTCATCCCCAAAGCGGATAAACACAACTCAGCTCCTTACAAAGAAACACCGGGCTTGAGGGCTGACCTCTCTCAAAAACCCAGAGAAAGCCCCCGAAGAGAGTGGCAGAGGCGGGTGGAGGAGTTTCTCGACCCCGCCCCGCCTCTTTCCCACCTTCCTTCCGCGCTCAGGTTCCAGGCCCCGCCCCTTGGAGGCCACAGCCAATCGGGTAGCCGCAATTCCATCGCGTGTGTCGCCCCTCCTTCCTGCCAGCTTCGTCCCCGCCGGCAGTGACGTGCCCCGCCCAGCAGCCGCGGGATTCAAACTCCCGGAAGCGGCGTTGGCACCGGGGTGTGAGTCGGCAGACGCGAGCTCCGCGCATCGCCTCAGGTGCTGGCTAGCTGCAGGGAGGGGACTGCGGAGGGTGGCAAGGGGCGGACAAGGGGCGGCCAGGTCCCGCAGCCCCTGGCCAGGGTCGGACCGCGAGGGAGGCGGGGTCTGTGGGCAGATCAAGTCCGCTGGGACTCAATCTCTGCCCGTCCTTGATTTAAGTCCCCTTTTCCGGGACCTCATATCGTGCCTGGTACCGTGCCTGGCGCCTCAAGGACCGTTGTCGTTTCGATCCCTCCTTTCAGCTTTGCAGTGGGTATTATCATCCCCTTAAAACAGGCACAGAGAGGCCAAGGTCTTTCGTTAGTACAGCATTTTGCCGATTAGCAAGCACTTTCATGTCTATTCCGCAAACATCTTCATTTTAGAGGTGAGAAAAAAGTGCCTCTTTTTTGCAGTTTTTCTTTGCCTGTCTGTCTCCCCATTGGATGTCTTATGTGAGAGTATTGTAAGATTTGCCTCTACTTGTAGACGACGTGGACTGTAATAGATGACTTTGGGCAGTTTGCTGGATTGAACTGTTTCTTTGGTCACCTCCTGTCCAGCATGTCTTAGATCACTTCAGCCAATCCATAATTATTTGTTGACCACTTACCGTTAAGCACTGTGGGTGACAAAAATAATTCAAGATTCAGGCCCCACTTCCTCTCCCATACCCCAGTGGTTTGGCTGTGTCACTTATTTTCGATAGAAAGTTTCTATTTAGCAGATAGGTTATCAGACCTTTTCAAACCTGATATTTGACCTTTTAAACTCACTAAATATAATTGTATTTTTACTTTTATGATTTCAGAGATGTCTGCCAGAAGCCCCAAAGATTTAATTAAAGGTAAATGGGGATCAAAGCCTAGTAACTCCAAATCAGAGACTGCATTACAAAAATTTAGGGGAAAAACTGCAACCTTACAAACATCGGTGGATGAAATCACAAGTGGAAAAGGAAAGTTGACTGATAAAGAGAGAGACAGACTTTTGGAGGTAAATGGCCTTAAAAAACCTTTAAACTATAGTCAACTGTATGGTAGGAGATGAGAAATTATTTTCCCAATAATGATATAATCTAGTTTTTCTGTTCATTTAATGTAAAAAATCAAGTCTAATCATTTCAGTGTTAAATGGAGTTCAGATTTTAATATGAATGTTTAAAAACCCATTTTATCACTGTGTTCCCAGTAATCTTTGTTTTCAGGTTTTTTGAGGTAAAATCTTTACATACATTGGCATTTTGCATTCTGTAAAACTATATTTCAGATTACCTAATTTAAAATTTGTTATGGCACAGTCAGTAAAGCTGTTAGGAATTTATTAGAACTTTAAGGATTTTAAAATGTTATCATTGATTTTAATTTATCTTGCCAAAGTACTTTCATTGTTCATAGAAAATAAATGACCTGTATTAAATAGTATCATTGGATTACTCTAAATTCTATTTTATAGGCACATCATAAAACCGAATGATTTATTCTTTTTAACCACACATATTGAAGTAAATACTTATTCAAGCATTGAGAAATGTTCTATCACCAGTTTTTAGACATAAAGGTTATTTTGCAATCTGGTGAAGGACTCTAATAGCTTCCCTGAGAGATCTCTTTCCAGTTCATTCCACTTTTGAGGAGCACCAGTTGTCACATCTCTGTTCCTTTATAATTAATTGAAAGTAAACTTTAACCTCTACCCATGTGTTCTAATTGTGCCCATTAAAACTACACAGAGCAAGTCTGTTTTTTATCCCAATTGACAACTTTTCAGATATTTGAGGAAATCTTGCTTCCTGTTACTTTTCTGTAGACCAACTCCATATTCTTCAGCTTTTCTGGTTTCTTATCATCGTGGTCACTTTCCTGAACACTTGGTAGTGTGTTCATATCCCTTCTGAATTATGTACCCAGTATTGTACATGGTGGCATACACAGATTGAAATGGTACTATTATTTCTATTGATCTGGATGCTGTACTCCCATGAAAGCCTAAAATTGTATTGGCATTTTTTTGTAACTGTGCCATACTACTGCCTTATCTTAAGCTTGTAGCCAGCTTTAAAACCACCTCATCATTTTCACACAGCCATCCAACTCAGTTTCCCCATTTTATATTTGAACAACTGCCTCTCTCCTCCCATACAAGTTATCCGTTTTATGATGTTTTTACCTTGTTAGCAAGTAAAGTCGTTCCATTAACTACTTCTGTCATCTCTATTGGTGCTTTCTCCCTTAATCCAGCCGCAGAATAACAAGCATGGCTTCTTTATCTTTCAAGTCCTTGGAAATGTTGAACACTCCTTTGACGATCACCTAGATTTGATACCAAATCATTTGTTAATAAAAAGCAAGTTAGTGAATGCATTTTTATCCAGCTGTAAACATTCTGTAATTTTTAAATTCTGTTGCTTCCAGGTCATCAATGAGCATATATCTCTTGTGTGGCTCACTTTTAGCCTTTATGATGATTAGAACTGGTATGATGGAGGGATGATTATCAGATACTCACGTGAGAGCCAGCTTTTCTTTAGCCTTCTCTCACCACTCTTTGACAGAGCTGACTTCTCCTTTCTGTGTCTGTGTCCCATCTATTTTCTATATGTCTTAACTATAGCAGTTACCATATTGCATTAATGTGTTGGTTTACCTCTCTGAGCATTCCTCTTTTTGGTATCTCGTATAATGCTGAGTTGATATATAACAAATACTTCATAAATGCTGGCTTTATTATATTGTTTACTTTTCTGTTTGACCTGGCTTTGCTCTAAGAGTCTTGTTAGTTTATATCTAGAAAATTCGAGTCCTTGAAGCTGAGAGGGAGAAGAATGCTCATCACCTCACAGAGAAGGACAAAGAACTACAGCGACTCAGAGACCAGCTGAAAACCAAATATAGTACTACTGCATTGCTTGAACAGCTGGAAGAGAAAACAAAGGAAGGTGAAAGGAGGGAACAACTGTTGAAATCCTTGTCTGAAGAGACAGATGTATTGAAAAAACAGTTGTCTACTACAACAGCAAGACTTGCTGAACTTGAAAGCAAAGCCAGTACACTTCGTTTATCACAGGTACTAATGATTTCTTTATCCCCATTTTTCTTTTTTTGTCTGACACAGTTGGAAACATGCTTGTCAAATGATGAAACAGTATAGTATACTAATAGATTACTTCTTTTTATAGCCTGGAACCCTCTCTATAAGCAAAAATAGTTAATATGGCTCCCTCCATGCCCCACACCATTGTTTTGCCCAAGGGAATATTCAGAATATAGAATCCACTGTGTATCTAAGACAGCCAAGAAGATTTTGTTGAACTCTTTTTTCTGTAGTTTGCATCATAAAAACAATAGGCTTCATTTGTTTTTTAATTTTTCATATTTGAGAGATACAGTTACAATATTAAGTATGCTTTTCCTAACTACATGTGCTTTTTCTCCCCCTCTTTTGTTTTAGAGTCACTAATGTTGCAGAAAGAGCAAGGATTTGTAGGTAGGCAGACCTGAGTTCAGTTCTTGGTTCTGCCACTTCCTAGCTGTGTGACTCTAAATAAATTCCTTAACCTCTGTAGTCTTAGAGACTGTTAGAATTCACCAGCCTGCTCCTAAACCTCAGTGTCCACATTGGTAAAATCAGGAAAAGAATACTGCAGATTAAATATGATAATATATGTAAATTGCATAGTGCCTGGCATAGTAAGTACTCAGTAAATGGGTTTCTTATTGATCAGACCTTTGATTCTTTTGGAAATTTGGACATTTGAATAATATTAACTATACAGCTGTTAATACCACTTATAGAAGAAAATCTGTAGCTTTCAGATTTAATATTTTAGAGATAAGGGGTAGTCAGAGTGATCAGAGCTATACATTTATGTGTACTCTCATAGCTGGGCAAGTGAGTATTTCTATAGATGAGTTCAAAGAGGTTACGTTTTTCTAGAGAATGTCCACAGAACTGAAAGGCTTGAAACATAGTTGGATCCAAAGTGGGTGACTAAAACCTTTCTTTAAAACTCAACAATTAGTTTCCACACTTTTGAAGATGGAAATACAAATCTTGTTAGAAATTATAATTTTTAAAAATGTATTCTTATAATCATTGTGTGGGCTATCCACTGTTAATATTTGTATTAGTCAGCATGTCTGACTGCTATAACAAACCTCCTAATCTCAGAGTCTTACACAACAAATGTTTATTTTTCTCTCAGGTCAGTCTAGTGCAGGTTGGAGTGGAGGAGGCTTTGTTCTACAGTCATTTAGAGATCCAAGTTCTTTGTTTCCCCAGTCCCTTGTGGTGGAATTCTCTACCAGACCCTCTGTATACAGCTGTGAGCTAGAGAGAGCATGACATACTTGTATTTCACTTCTGCCCACATTCCATCAGACAGAATTCAGTTTCATGGTCTCACTAACCATAGGGAAACCTGGGAAACATTGTCTACAATGTGCCCAGGAAACAAAGGAAAGGGGTTTGGTGAACCATCTCTGTCATTGTGTCCACCTAGAGAACTAAATTGAGATGGAGGGAGAAAGAGCTACAAATTAAGGTGAGTATATAGAGCACCTTTGGAGAAAAAGAAAATATTTTGCACTTCCTTGCCAGTGTTCACACAAGTCTCTTTCCTTGTATCTGTTAAAAGACTGGAATACAGCTTTTTATGGTTTTCATTGGCTATCCACCTACTTCCCGTCTTTTTTTCCCCACTATGAGAAAATGAAGAGAAAAAGAGGAGAGAAATTATGTTTTGAATTCCATATAATCTATATGAATTTAATAATACTATTACTAATACAAATATAACTCTAGAAAACAACTTATCTTTTGTTTGAAAATTTAATATTTTCCAGATTTCATTTAAATAGCCCAATTGTTTTTCTTTTGTCTCCTTTTGATGAAAACTATGGGGCTATTCCATATGTACTGAGGGCTATTTTGGTGATCCTGGGGTCCAGAAGACCTCAAAAGTCAAATTAGATACGAAATATCAAGTTTTCCAATCTGCTTGGACACACTTTCAGATGATATTAATTCTCCTCTTGAACCCTTCATCTGGCTTGCGGTTCACCAGCATATACTAGATCTGGATTTGGGGATACCCCTATAAAGTATGCTGTATTATTATTCAACTAAATATAATGAGGAAACTTCTGTTATTAAATTTATGATGTTAACTACTATTGGTCTATTTACAGACCATGGCTACAAGCTGCTTCAACTCCTCAATGAGTAATATTCAGGAGATGGAAATACAGCTGAAAGACGTAAGTTCTTTTTCCTTTACTCAGTTATGACTAAAGAGGACTAATGCGTTTATTTTTAAATTTCATGGAAAGTGATAGCATTGAAACTGTGATTTGAAAAACATGTTGAGGAGCCAGAGAGCTGAGTGGTTTGAGATTATTTCTCTAGATTCCTACCTTTAAGTCTCTTTCCAGGTTTTAAGACAGCCAGTTCCTCTAAGCATGGTGTTGTTAGTCTAGAAAGTCCTAGAAATCACCCATCACTACCAAATACCTTAATAATATCCCTTCTCAATCTAAATCTAATTTGCCCAACCATTTTATTATTATAATGTAATTTAATTTATAGTTGTTTCTGTTTTTGTTTATCCATGCAAGATGTACTCTAGTTTGAAATTCTTCCATTGGAACCAGGATTTGCTTTCATAGTTTGAGAAGGAAACACATTCTTTGTACTCAATACTTCTTTTGTCTAGACTTTGATATGAGGTGATTTTAGATATAATGTAAAGCTATATTATTTTAAACTTATGTCTTAAATGGATTGGTAGATTTCATAGGGAAATAAATAAATTGAGGACACAGGACTATTCACAGTGTATTTTTTCAAGTTTTAAAATTAGATATACCAAGTATGAAAATCTTGACTTAATTGTTAGGCCCATAGGTAGGTAGGTATTTTGATTACAGAAGTATTACTGGCATATCTACCCTGATCTAAGTACGCTCTTAAGATTCCTGTTGTATTTAATCTAGCAAGTGTACCTTGAGGTCTATTTGATCTTCAAAAGAATTTAAATCTGTTGAGTGTCTGTATAATGGGGTACTACAGTAATTAGAGGTAACTAAAATAAAGAAGAAACATAGTTTTTAAAGAACTATCAAAATAAGTTTTTTTGTGTCATGTATTATCCCTAGCATCTAGAACAGTTGAAAGTTTGACTAAATGGAATCTTGTGAAGCTTCTTGAATTGTACTAGTGCCTCTTTTGGCAAAGTACCTGAAAATATACGCTATTGTCCTAAACTCATATGTAATTTCTAGACTTTTCAGCACTAACTGCTTGAAATATCAGCTAAAATTATTTTTAGATAATGATGATTCTTTTTATGAAATTAACTTTGAAATGTTATACATTTATACCCAATCTCTTTATTCTGTTCTATCTTCTCAGCTTATTTAAGGATGACATTGTACTTCTTTACTGTGTTTTTAGAGAAGCTTTTATACAAGTGGAGTAAAATTTAACCCAACTCACCTTCCAATGGTGATGTAGAGTGAGCCGTGCCTCTCAGAGTCTAATGTGCGTATGAACCTAGGGATCATTATAAAGTGCAGATTCTGATTTCCCCGGGGCTGGGGTAGGGAGTCTGGCTCTCCAACGAGCCCCAGTTGCTGCCGCTGCTCCCGCTGGTGGTCTGAGGACCACTCTTCGACAACCATCAACTTACATCTGTGGAACAAGAAGTGGTTTAGTTCTGGTTGTCCCTTTGGAATCTCAGCAGATCTTTTAGACCAGAACTGTAGTTGGAGGGTTTAGGGAGCAGGGATAGAGAACTCACACTCACCGTCCGCAGTCACACATTATTCGGCTTTTGAGCGCTCAGCGGTTCCAGTCCCACACCCCTCCTCAGAGCTCCCACAAAACTTACTGTAGAAGTTTGCCTACCTATTTTAAGAATCAGTACATGTTATGCTAAAACAAGCCCTAAAAACTTGTGTTTCCCTTTCTTGAGGTCTAGCTGTATCATTCCTCAGCTACCATTTAGGTCTGGCTGACATTTTGAAATAATTACGTGGAGTTAATGCTGTGAATATTGTCTGATGTCAGCAACTTTCAAACTAAATCAAACCAAACAGCGAAAAGGCAGTTTTCATAGGCATTTCGTGCTCGTCATTTAAAAAATCTGATTTTTAAACATAGGCTTTAGGGAAGATAAGTAATTATTTTTCAATTTTCTATTTGGAAAAATATTCAAATTTACAGCAAGTTACAAGAATGAAAATGGTACATAGAACACCCATATACCCTTTACCAAAATTAAGTTAACATTTTATCCCATTTTACACTTTCTCTTTGAATACCCGCCCCCCCGCCCCAGCACACATGACATATTTTTATCTGAACCATTTGAGAGTGAGTTACATATATCCATAGCCCTTGAAACCTGTATACTTCGATGTGCATTCCTAAGAATGAGGGTATTCTCTCACACGACTAAAGTACAGGTCGCGACTTTTTTTTTTTTTGGTAATTTTTAAAACTTTATTTTTCAGTTACCATTGACATACAATGTTATATTCAAATATCAACTTTAATAAATTTAACATGGACACCATTCTTCTGTGTAATCTACCATCCATATTCTAGTTTTAGCAGTTTTTATTCCTCTAGTACAGGCTAACATTTTAATCTATTAATACAGTGAAATTTTTGCCCAAGGAACATTTCATGGTTCTTTGTCAAGCCAGTTGCATTCCACAGAGCTTCACTTTTGCCCACACTTAGTCTGTATATTTCTTTTTTATTAGTTTCAGGTGTACAAAACAACGTAATAGTTAGACTATATTTTTATTGATAACTTGGATGGAAATGTTAAATGTATGCCTAACAAATGTGTAGATGACACAAAGCTGTAAGGAAGAGCTAATGCTGTGATGACTCTAATTGTTGTGACGCAAAACTATATCAACATTTATTGATAGCTATCAAATCCGTTTTTTGATACTATTAGGAGACAAAAGCAGATGCATAGGGTCAGTGAGAAGAGATGGGGAGTAAAGAAATGTTTACTACTTTAAGCAATATCACCATCATGTGGCCTTTTAGAATATTGCCTCTCAAATCTTAAACCAACATGGAGTCTTGTTTCTCATACTTAAGTAATGTATGGACAGATTCCTTTAAAAGAAGAAAATTTTCATGCCCATTCAATATTGACTTAAATTATTTATATTAAAATATTTCTTAAATATGGAAAATTTTAAATTGGTATAAAATTAGGTTTTTAAGCATCAAACACATAGGATTTATAAGTATTTGGATGTGTGTGTGCTTTTTGAGTTATGCAATGCCACCTCTTTTAACTAAATTTGAGTATATAATGCAGAGTGAATATACAGTTTGCCCCACTTGATAAATGAACTCTTAAGCCATGTGAGGAGAACAAATGTTAGAACTGCCTGACGGGTGCAGAAAGACAAGTGTCTGGTCGAGTGGCAGGAGGGCCCTGGACTAAGTCTTTGATTCCAGAAGTTGCCTCTGTCTTCCTAATCCATTTCCTAATTCTATAGAAAACAGAAATTGAAAATCCTTTGAGCCCCATACCTAAAAGCTTTGCTTAGGAGTTTGTGAAAGGAGCCTAGCAAAGGTTAGAGGAACTCTTCAGACGAGTTTTCATAAGTATAGGTCTTTTTGGACATGCAACTCAACTGCCTATATCTTTAAAGAATGGAAATTCTTCCCTCTAAGAAGAAGCTCTAATATACAACCAAAACCCTCCAGTATGTTCCTTACCATTTACCCTATCTCACTGCTTTAGAGTGAGATTCCAGCTTATGGGGGAGGGGAACCCCTCCTTTTACATTTCACCTACAACAAATGTAGGGTGATTCAAAAAGAACACTTTGGAAAATATATTCCAGTGTATATGTTTTACTTTAGTAAAGTTACACCATGCAACTTTTTTTGTCAAGAATTTTGTGTTTGTACCTTCTCTTTCTAGCAGCCCCGAAGGATATGAAGTTATACATCCTGGCTGCTACTTCAACCATCGATAATAATAAATTACAACAGGTATGGGATTACGACACAAGGGGTACATATTAAGAACTTATAAGATTATAGAAATAGCTGTGATACTTTTATTACAAATGGTTTGTTAATGTAAGAAATGCCTAGACCTGTAGAGAATTTTTATAAGAGTTTGAGTTTATTTGAGCCAAACTGACGACATGTCAGGAAGCAAGATCTCAAAGCTCTGGTGAATGACAGTTTTGCAGTTTTTTTTAATACATCTGGAATTAAGGAGGGAAGTAGGGAATATTACATGTAAGTGGGAGAAAGGAAGGCGGGGGAATACAGTTAACCAGATAGGTGCACCCTTTAGAGGGGTCTGAAAAAGAGGACCACTCTGACATTTCAAAGATGTGTTAATCTGGATGCACAAGAACAATGGACAGGGCTTGCTTAAAAACTTTTACTAAAGAAGTGATATGCCTGGGGTGTGACTGGCCACCATGACCTGCTCTGTTAGGAATTTATGATCAGATCACCCTGTGAGGTTACTTTTGTCCACTTGAACTTGGCAGATTTATTATAGAGCCCCTTTTTCTTTCACAGGTTTTTTTTTTTTCAATTACATTTTCATATATTAGTTAATGAGTAAGAGAATTCTGAAAGTGTTTGGTTCTTTTTGAATCACTCTAAATGTGTTGTTTTACTGTGTGTAAGGAACTGCTCGATTCTTTCATGCCTTCTCTTCCCTTCTCTGAATACTCTCAAATTTCAGTTTGGGGTTAAAAGACTTACTTGGGTTCTTGCTAACTCTCGCAGCCATTGTTTCCCCACTTTATTTTGTCATCCTCATTCGCAAACATTTATCAGGCAGCCCCTTGCTATAGAAACAGTGAACACATGCACAGAACTGTAAAAAATTGAAACAAGCCTGGGCCCAGCTGTCCAAGGGGCACATGATCTAGTTAAGATAAGTATCAGTAATAATCAAGGTCATGAGTATAAGAAGGCAAACAGATTGGATGGACAATAAAAGTACTATTGGCTTACAGAGGAGAGGGAGTTTGGTCAGGGCGGTTATAGTGAGGAGGCTTGAAAGACAAGCCTGGACTCACTGGAACTTGATGAAAAGATGGGCTTTCAGTGGGCAGGTGATACAGGAAGGAGGTCTAGGGCACCCTGGGAAAGGGAAGAGTTTAAGCAAGGCACAGAGGGTGTGCGTAGCTGTATAGACAATGGAGTGGCAGTGGAGGAAAGAAAGGCCAGGCTAAAACCTGAAGACATGGGAAAAGACAGATTGTGGACGATTTTAATATCAGCGTAAGGGAAGATAGCTTCCGTTTTAGCAGGATGTGTCATGAAGTTTTCACAATTTCTCAGTTATTAATATAATTAAAACGGTGTAGCACTTCGGGGGACCGAGGAAGATATTGAACTGAACTTATTACCATGTTTCCCCGAAAATATGACCTAGCCGACAATCAGCTCTAATGCGTCTTTTGGAACAAAAATTAATATAAGACCCGGTCTTTATTATATCATATATCATATCATATCATATCATATCATATCATATCATATCATATCATAGACCCGATCTTATAGTATAGTAAAATAAGACTGGGTCTTATTGATACATTATATGAATTTTTGATACATTACTTGATACATTATATGAATTTTGCTCCAAAAGATGCCTTAGAGCTGATGGTCCGGTTAGGTCTTATTTTCGGGGAAACATGGTAGGGTTAGCTCTTTTGCCCCCAAATGTAGGGTGATCATTGTATTAATTAACCTGAAGCTTTTGGTCATGGCCTGTATCTCTTCTCATTCTCTGAATGGGGAAATCACTCTCCAACTGAGGATTTCTATTGTTGAGCAAAAATAAATAAATAAATGGACACATCTTTTTTCTTTTGTCTCTTAGTCCAAAATCAGTCAGGGTTTACCAAGATCCAACAGCAAATCATTGCTCAAGTAGGCATTCCAGTGGGGGCAGACAGGCCATAGCGTACGTACCAGGCGCAGAGGTCTCAGTACAAAGGAGCTTGGCCATCGTGAAGGGCCTTTCCATCACTATGTGTGCTCCTTCTGGGACTCTTATTCCATAACATTTTACATGTGTGACATCAGGTTTAGAAGTGGATGCCCTCTCCACACAAATAATCACTCAGGTCTATTTCCTTAGCCTTTTAGGTACATAGAATGAGAAGGGGGCAGGCCCATCCTTTTGGACTGAACACCTCGATTGGAAAGGAGACAGGGGTTACAATCTCATTGTATGTTGGTGGTGTCATATAAGAGTTTCTAGGCTTTTTTCCCCTAGCACCAGCAGATGAATCGTCATCTTTGCTAGCTTTCAACTTGAACCTGTATCCCACTTTCAGTAACAAAACTGTCACCTCTTCTGGCAAAACTGCTATTAGGGGAGAAAGCAGCTAGTGTGTGATGGCTGGCGATACTGGACTGCCCTGTCAGACTCCTTTGGCTTTACCTTTCACTGAGTTTCCAAGGATTCAGTGGTTAAGAACAGTGACAGTTAGAATCAAAGGATATGTGAATTTGTCCTAGTTAACAATAATAGACCACTTCATAAATCTACATACCTTTGTCCATATAGTCCACCTTGTTTTATCCACTGAAGTTAATGTAGCTTCTTACGTAAATATTTGTTAATGTCTTGCCAAAAATCAGGTGGTATGATCCACAGAAAATACAGATAAAATTTTATAAGGTTTTCAAACTTATATTAGATGTCCTGGTAAAAACTATCAGAGCATATTTAGTTTCTTGAGGGAAAGATGTAACTGAAATGAAAACTAATATAAGCAGTAACAGTAAAATGCATGTACCAGCTGACTTAACAAACACTGCCTATTTTATTAGTATTATCCCATCATCCAAATAATTTCGTGCGTATATATTGTGCATAAAAGCCAGAGATCCTTTCAGAAGAGCGTGGTATGCCACTTCAAGGAGTTACTATTTAGAGTCATAACAAACACAGATAAAAAGCTGAAGGTGGTTGATAAAATAATTTTTTTTAAATGTGTAGATATTTACATAAAACAACTGAGTTCATAAGCCCATAAACAAACCAGGTGAGTGATCCCAGTTTGGGATTTTTAATTGATGAGTGTCTGTCGCCACATGGGAGCTTCGAACAGAGTTCTATGCTGGGCAGAAATAGCTCTTTCTTAAGGGTATCTGAGCAGTGCATCTCCACGTCTGCCACAAAGGCGTTCTGCTTTGTGGAGAATGACGTGGACACGAAGCATATTGTGTATAGGGGACAGCAGACAAGTGAACTTAACCCTGTGTAAACATGACTTGGACACGTTGTTAGATATTCTAAAGATATGTGACATGAGAATGTATTTCTGTATCAGAAGCCACTGGTTGCCTAGAATTATTCCATTATGTGAGCCGTAAAGAGTTTTTATGTGCTGGAAAAGATGGGCTCCCTAGCCCATTTTAAGATTTTGCTTTTTTATTTTATTATAATAATGTTTATTATTGATTTTCGTTTCATTTTCACATCAAGGCTCTGGAGAAAAATCAGCAGTGGCTTGTGTATGATCAACAGCGAGAGGTCTACGTAAGATCACTTTTAGCAAAGATCCGTGAGTTGGAAAAGAAATCAGAAACAGCTGCTCATTCACTCCCACAGCAGACAAAAAAGACTGAATCAGAAGGTACTGGTATAAAAATACTCTTTTGGGCTAGGCCTGCCTGACACTTTCCAAAAGGAGAGATTCCTCAAATTTAGATTTTTATAGCTATGTGTCAGACAGTAAAATAATGGCAAGTTTTCTAGCACTGAAATAAGAAGTACCATTTTAGCAAGTCAGTTTTGTTCCCATTGCTTTCTGATAAAAGAGGGCAAAAGGCACAGGGTAAGAGGGATCTCTGGCAGCTCTGAAGACACAGTACATTTCCTGCATCATGCATGTCCTCCCCACTCCTTCAGAGCCCTTCTCCAACTGTGTTTCCCCCAGAGCTGGCCTTGTCACTCTGTCTTCTTTTTACTCTGCTTCCCTTCAACATTTATTCATCTCAATCCCAGGAGAAAATACATTTTACATATGATACTGGAATCATTTGAATCTCAGCATAGAACTGAGATGAAGTTTCTTATGAATGATGCTGTCTTTTCGCCAAGTACTTTACAGTTTCCCTAACATTGGTCTCAGTTGAGTTTCACAAGAACCCTAAGAGGTGGGGGCAGAAAGGTCATTATTCTCATTTTACAGATGAGGAAATCAGTTTAGCAATTCCAGGTGACAAGCTTGGAAGAGAAGAGAAACCCTATGCAGAGCACTCATTAAATGCCTGACGGCCCTAACCGGACTGAGACCTTTATACAAAGAGAAGGCTGACGAGAGGGAAAAAATATAAAAGCAATGTCTCTGGAGATAATTCAAAGCTGTTTATCCCTAAGGGGACAAAGCTATTGCTGTAATGCCTTTATAAGTTTACTGCACATGTAAATAGGATTTTAGTTATGGGCTAAGCCTAATTTTTTCTTTGGTAATGAGTGTGTATGTGTTTTATCAAAGTGATAGAAGCTTGTTAAAATAATAGGACAGAAGGACTCTGCCCTGCCTTTTTCACCCCATCCTAATCTATTTCCTCCTCCCATCAGGACAGCTGCATTTAACATTTCTGTTTTTAATTTTGGTAATTATCTCCTTATCTATAAATAATGAGTTTATATCTCTATTTGTTGATTTATCTTCTGTATACATTAGTGATGTTCTCTCCCCATAGAATAGTTATGTTACTGATTTTAGTTCTTCCATTGTTAGTTTTGTAACTTCAAGTAATATACATGAGCTTCTGTTTCTTGTTCCATCAAATATCAATCCTATCTCTTGACTCTTCATCTTATAAGGTGAAAAAATAATGTGATCCTGTTTATAGAAACAGTTTATGTTTATCTTTTTAGGAATATTATCTGTTTTATAAAGTGAGTGTGCCCTGCTGTGTTTGTCATAGGTTATCTTCAAGAAGAAAAGCAGAAATATTACAATCATCTCTTGGCAAATGCAAAAAAAGATCTTGAGGTTGAACGACAGACCATAACTCACCTGAGTCTTGAACTTAGTGAATTTCAAAGAAAATATGAAGAAACCCAAAAAGAAGTTCAAGATTTAAATAAACTATTGTGTTCACAAAGAAAGGCAGATGTCCAACATCTGGAAGACGATAGGCATAAAACAGAGAAAATACAAAGACTCAAGGAAGAGAATGATATTGCCAGGGAAAAACTTGAAGAAGAGAAGAAGAGATCTGAAGAGCTGTTATCTCAGGTGAGCCTAACCCAGAAGGTTTCCCTTGATTCATAATTCAAATTTTTCATCGTACTTACTAAGTATCAGGGACTATTTTAACCACTAGGGAATCAGCAAGAAACAAAACAAGATCCTGCTCCCTTGTGGGTGTTCATATTTAGAATGGAAACAGACCATAAAAAAGTAAATTAACAAAAATAAAACAGGGTAATATAACAAAGAGAAATTGGGAGCCACTCGCAGCCTCACTGAGGAGATACTTGGACAAAGAACTGATGACAAGCAAGGTGAGTGACTGTGGGAATTCTCTCCAGCCAGGGGAAATCATATACACTTTAAAGGCTCTGAGACAGGAAGTAAGTATGTGTTAGAAGCCAAAAGATATGAAGTAAAGAGGGGAGTCAAGGTTGATTCCCAGGCTGGTGCGTCAACCGTGATACTCAAGTTAATTCATGTGGCACCTTCCATGTTCTCATACTCCCAGCTTTATGCCAAGATGTCTCTGTTGAAGTTACTGAGGTAGGATTTTTAGAATTGAATGCTACTTTGACAGAAACTCATTAATTTAATTTTTTTTGGCAGCATGGAATAATGGAAAGAATGGTATTTGGACGCCATACCTGGTCTCTAGTCCAGGATGTGTGGCCTTAGGCAAATCACCTAACTTCTGTGACTGCCAGGTTCATCATGTGTCAAATTAATAATAATAACCTTTTCCTGCTTCATAGGGTTTTTGTGAGGGTCAACTGAGAGAATGCGAAAGAGCTTTGTAAACTAAAGGGACGGGTCAATATTAGTGACTGCTACTATTAGAGTAGTAATTTAAAAAATTCTCCAAAATGAGAGGGGGGGGGAAATATAGTCTGTAATATTTGCCTTCTTAGTCTTTACCACCCTCACTTCTGTCTACAGGTGCTGCAAGCAGTGTTTCTTGTCAAGATTACACAGAAATGATTGAGAATTTTGCTCCAAGAAGGGGAGGCGCTGCCAGCTTTGTTATTCTACCCAGAAGTATTAGTAGATTAGATGTCAGGGCCTCCAGGAACATGGGTGTGGCCCCTGCAGAGTTCTGTGCTGTTTATCAGCTTTCAATCTGTGCCTCAGCGAGCTGTCAGCCAGGAGGTGCCGCTCGCTCCCTCCCTCGCTGCTGGCATAGACAGCCACCAGCAACCAGCTGGAATGACTCACTCAGACTAGCAGGTGGTGTTCTGATTAGAGATGAGACTTGTGAGCTGCTTGCGTATCCAGGTCAAGCATAAAAGGTTGGATGTGACAACATTGTCTCTGTTTACACCCTACAGGTCCAGTTTCTTTACACGTCGCTGTTAAAGCAGCAAGAGGAACAAACAAGGGTAGCTCTGTTAGAACAACAGGTACTCACTGGGGTTGCTTCTAAATTCAGTTTAACCCCTTAGAAAATGGAATTTCTCCTCATGTTTACTATTCTATGAAGAACCATTTGGAAGTTGTGAAAATTTTTTTAAAAAAACTTTATCTGTAGTACCCATATATTCCTGTGACTGCTGTTAGGCTAAAAGAGATTCTCAGAAGTGAGATGGCAGTTTTCTTGATGGGTAGATGTTCACCTTGGCAAATTTTACTCTTCCCAACATGGCGTCTATAGTTCCTACTATAGCCTAACAGGGTCTCCCTAATCGGGCTACCTTATAACTTCAAGCAGAACTCAAACACCATTTATTCTCAGAATATAGACCAGAGATGTGTAGTATATTTCAAACCAGGAAACAGCCATTTCTTTCCCTTCTCCCCCTTTCCCATAAAAAAGGGGTCGGGGGGGGGAACCTATACCTCAAGCATTGGCTTTCCTCCTTAGCTCAACCAAATCCTCAACCATAAGATTCTTTCTTTGTCAATATTTCACTGTGTTCAGATGAACTCTTGCTCTGATGGTAAACAACAGATGTTGACTTGTGCTAATTAAAAAATGCAAGCATCCAGTCAAGAGAACTAGACAATTTATACTAGCTGTAATTTTCTTGTCCTGATCATTTCTCCAGATGCAGGCATGTACTTTAGACTTTGAAAATGAAAAAATTGACCGTCAGAATATGCAGCATCAATTGCATGTAATTCTTAAGGAGCTCCAAAAAGCAAGAAATCAAATAACACAGTTGGAATCCTCGGTGAGTTTGGCTAAACTAATCTTATTTTCTTTTTCTTTCTGCCATCTCTCCATTTATATATCAAACGTAGTTGTCAGACTACGAGGATACAGCTTAAAGAATGGCTGTTTCTCAAATCAATAGGCAGAGCCCCTGCCTCATTTGATGTAACTGCCCTTTGAATATCAGTTCAGAGCACCAGGAAAAGGGACATCATGTACCTCTTGGTGATCATTACATTACCGGCACCCGGGATCACCCCCACTCACCCTAGGCAGGTGCTGTGATGCCAGAGGCACTAAAGAGTGCCTGGCCTGGGAGAAGGAGGGGGGAAAGCAGGGCACTCGTAAGTCCTGAACAGAAATTATGTGTTTCTTCTTAAAAAAGAAAGAAATGCTGTTTTTAGGGATAATGGACTGTTTCTGCTAATACACTAGGCATATTGAGTTAAGCACATTTTGTGAGTCACCCTGAACACATAATCTTTTGAAACATAAACCTCTTAAATAACATTGTTTCTATGAGGAAATGGTTTTTCACGTACCTGTTTTCATCTTCCTGATAAGCTTTTGGACCAAACCTGTAGGAGGCTGTGTTTGTGTGTGTATGTCCCAGAAGTGCATGATACCATCCTAGTACTGCAGAGTGCAGAGGGTGACATGTCACAAATATTAATAGAATTCCTCGGTTTTCAAAAAAGAAAACAGTTGTTTTAAAAAAATCACTTGTAACTTCCTTATGAATAAAAGACCGAAAATATGTTTTTGGCTCTATTTAGTATGATATTGATTTTGACCATTTATAATATTTGAAATTGAAATTTATACTTCATTTCTATTAATGACTGTTTTTCAAAGTATAGGAATCCAGAGGGTATACAAAAGAACCCATACTTTCCCTGTACTTTTCTTTGTGTTTCTCCTATCCATCTTCTTTATAGTATGCTGTACAATATTCATTTTTAAGTTTTAATGACTATTCTAAGTTCCTCAGAAAACATGCAAAAGGCAAGTGTCAGAGGTATTACACAATATCTTAGTAATTTCTGTGTATAACCTGTTTGATCTGCTAAAATTCTGTGATCTTAATTCCATGTAGTTCTTCATTGCTGAAAAGCTCCTCTTACAAGCACATTTCGTCAGCCTTGCACCAGGCCAATCTTTAAATTTGGCTCTAAGCATTTTAATAAAATCTATCCATATAAATACCCAACCCCAGTACTTCCTGGGTAATTCAAGGTCCACCTTATATGTTAACCACCATAATATCAACAAGCAGAGATCAAAAGAAAAATCTGTCTGCAGGGCGGAAGCAGCTGTACTATCTATGGAGCAGTTAACGGTGTTCATTTGACATTTATTTTTCAGAAGCAGCTTCGTGAGTTTGCCTTCACAGAGCCATTAGTCACTTTCCAAGGAGAGACTGCAAACAGAGTAAAAGTTGCCTCACCAAAAAGTCCTACGGCTGCACTGAACGAAAGCCTGGTGGAATGTCCCAAGTGCAATATCCAATATCCAGCCACCGAACATCGAGACCTACTTGTCCATGTCGAGTACTGTTCAAAGTAGCAATGTAATTGTTCTCTGTTTTTGTGTCAAAAGATTCAATACTGTATCTTATGTTAGCTAATGGACAGCTTGAATTCTGATTTCACCTCTTACATAAGAAACTGTCTATCTACCTTTCAGATTCTGGTATAGAAGTGAATCACTGTATTTTTTTGGCTGCTTTGCATTTTCCTTGGCAGTGATACCTCCCTGAGATGGTTCATCTTCAGGCTCCAGTAACAGAATGTGGTGAGCAGCGTATGCTGACACGACTACCATTTTGCACTGTTGAAGTACTTGAGGGGGAAAACATAGTTCAGGTTATTGCTTGTGGGTTAAATCTGTTACACAAGCAAGCAAGTATTTTTATGTTTTGTGGACTTTTGAAAATCAAAAGTAATTAACCAAGTGTCTTACTATCTTGGCCTTTTTATTTTTTTCAAGCACTTGTTATACCTACAATCGAGCCATTGGTAAAAGATGGTGATACTTTTTTCATTTTTCCTTGCTACTATAGAGCAGTTATTAGAAAAGTTGGGAATTTTCTTGATCTTTATTGCTGCATACTATTGAAACTGTAAACCTAGCTATGCTCTTAGCACAAAGCAGATTCTGCTTAAGGAATACTCCTAAAAAGCCATACACAATGTTTTCTGTCATATTAACTGGCTATAACTTTAACTTGAATCTCATTAGCACATGTTCGCTAAAATTGTTAAAATGGATTTAAAAACAACAATCTAGCCCTCTCATTTTAATTTCCAGATATTTTATTTATTTATTATTGGCACTCTTAATTAAAACTGGGTAATGTAATGAGCAGATATTTGCATATCTGAATATATATTTTTATGCATGTGTATGTAAACCAAAGTTGTTTTTTTTTTTATTTCTTAAGGTTTTCTAAACTGTTTAACACTGGACTGCTGTTAGTAATATAAAGGAAAAAAGAATAAAATTATTTAATAAGTTTTATCATGTCTAGCATATATATACATAGAAAGGTATTCTAGAATTTCTACCCTGAGAGGAGTGTCAGAAAATTACATGTTAACATACAGTGTAAAATAAGGTAGTTAAAGATACATCGGAACCAAAATCTACATGAAGCTCAGAAAGGTTAAGCAAAATCCCCACAACCATTTAAAATAAAAAAAGACATTCTTGGGTTTCAAACTCCTAGTCAACTCCAATGTCCATCTTCTCTCCACCATGCCAGCACCCCACATGAATCCCCTGAACTCAGTATGCTTACACAATATCACAACTGGAGTTACGGGATGTTTTCGAGTTAGAGAGACAAAGCAGAATACACTACCTGGTTTCCTCCATCCTTCTGGTCTGAGAAGTTCTGCCTTGTCAAACCCCTCCACCTGTTCCATGGATCCCTGCTATGCCAGTTCTCTAACATCTTTAGTTTCACCTCCAAACATTTATTAAATGCCAACTATATGCAAGGCTGTGGGCTAGGTATTAGTGACACCGTGATCATAATACAGTCCAATAGAAGAGACCCACAGCTGAACAGATAAGTATAATGCATTATGGGAAGTGCTATAATGAAGTTATATGTAGGGTAGAGGAGTTTATTTATTTAAACCCCACCTTATTCTAATATAGATTGAAGGTCTGATGCTTCAAAGATACAAATCTTAAAGTAAGATAAAATAAATAAAGAAGAAGTAGGGAAAAGTAATAGTAACACAAGACTAAGAAGTAAAATGGAGCCACTCATAAGGGTAGCCCCAAGGCAGTGCTGAGAAGTGAGTGAATTTGGTGCTGAGTTTTGTAGATGTTAGCACAGAAAAACCATCCTGTACACCCTTTACATGACTTAACAATACAGCTGATCTTCAAGAGAAACTACACTGATCCTGGTATTGAGACTATAAAGAGAGTCCCTACTGTGCCTTTTTAGAGAAGAAGCCCTGTAGTAAAGGTCTGTAGCCTCAACAACCTTGCCATAAACAGCAGTGAGTTCCACTCTACTGGTTTCTTAACAATGACCTTACATGTAGGTGAAAAACGTCATACACAGAATCATGTCCGTAATCCTCAAGTGCAGGCAACGCCATGCCCTCCCAATACGCAGCTCTGCTGCTCTGGCTTATCCCAGAGCACATTTTAGAGTCAGGGGAGCCAACTGAGAAGCCTCTGACAGCGGCCCCTGACTGTGGAGGCTGGACAATGCCTGCCTTCACCCAAAGGGGGCGCAGCTGCTCAGCGGCAGCCAATGTCCCGTGCACGTGTGCGTCCCGCGTGGCTAGCTTTTGGATTTTCCAAGAGAAATCTAGAATTTTTAAATGTGAAATCTTTCAACTTTTAAATGTTGGGAAACAACACTGGACCAAACTCATTTCTAGTTTTTAACCTCTGTTCGGAGCATCTGGACGAAGCCAAAGGATTGGCTAGCTCAGCCTGAGATGGGCAGGAAGCTAAGGCAGGCTGTCCTGCCTGCTGTCTTAGGACTGAGGTCTTCTCAAACCCAGTTCAATCAAACAGACACTGTCTGAGGGACATAGAGTGAATATGACTCTGGGGCCATCCCTTCCATCTTCCATCTGGCTTTCTTGGTTACACTTCCCAAATAGAACTGGTTGGCTGCCAGCATTTTCTCGCCACCTCTGTGAGGGAATGTCAGAGCTGGAAGGGAGCTAGGTGGTCTTCTACTCCACCGTTTCTGGTCTAGGAAATCACCTTACACCTGGAGCATATTGAAAATGTTGATTCCTTGGCCTCCCCACATCTAAACCAGAATGGGTGTGACGAGCATGAAATAATGCAATTATTAACTAGCTCTCCAGCACATTCTGGTGTGTTACTGAAGATTGAGGCCCACTGAGCTAGTCCAACCTTGACTTCCTGATGAAACAGCCCAGAGAGGGCAGTAACTTATCCAAGGTCACATAGTGTGTTTGCAGGAGAGTGAGGGAGACCCAGGCTCTCAAAGGCAGTTGTGAGAGCCCATACATTTTCCTGTGTGCCATGATTTCAGCAAAATTACTCTTTCTGAGATCCCCAGTGCTTTGTCCAGCCAAGGTAAATCCAGTTGTTTGTTGGCTTGGTTCTCTATTTTGTTGTTGTTGTTGTTCTCTTTATTTTTCCTCATCCTGTGCTCTCTGTTTTGAATCAAATGGTATTTTCACTTAACCAAAAAATATTCCAATATTTTTTGGTTAAGTGAGAACTGTTAGGAAGGCATCGAAGAGGCCAGTCTAGTGATGGCACCCAAGTGGGTTAAAGGTCAGGATCAAGCTAGGATTTTGCATAGAATCTGGAGAGATGACGTAAAAAGGAGCCCTGGGGAGCATCCTGTGGTCCAGAAATAGATAGGAGCACTCAGAGTCAAATTAAAGTTGTGTCTCCAAACCAAGCAACCAAACCAGAGAAAGAAGGAATGCCATGCACCCAAGAGAACGAGTTAGCATCTGATAATAACCTTCACCTTCTTGCCTGCCAGACTCACTGTATTGATTTAACCCCAAGGCCAGCACGTCTTCCACTAAAATGTTTTAACAGGTATTAAACAGCTAAGTCTCCCGAAAGAAACTGACCCATTTCAGGGGATGTACCAAACACAATCTCATTACTTGATTCAGCAAACAGCCCATATGCAACTGACAAGGTAGGGAGAAGAGTACAGCAGAGCCACCTTTACCAGAGCCAAGGCAAGAGGGACACCAGTGCAGATCAGTGACAGCACAGTGAGGTAAGTGCCCCATAAGAAGTTACCTCACAGTTGAGAGAGGAGAGGCTTTCCAAAGGAAGTGATGGCTGAGCTAGGTTTAAGGAAAAAAATAATGAAATTTTAATAGTGTTTGTTCCTGGACTTAATGTTGAAAGTGAATCACTAAGCAGAATTTAAAGAAAAACATGGGCAGAGTGATATCGGCCACTATGATGACAAAGGCTGAGGGTGTACAGGAAGGGCAGTAGCGTGGATGAGATCAGATTGTGATACAGTGAAAGGCGTTCCTTCATATCTCATTAACGCGATGATATTCTGAGTCACATAGCTACAAAGATACAGAAAGCAAACTTCTGAATGCTAAAATACCAGAGGAGATAATAGAGGTTTTAATGAAGGAGAAGAAAGAGACTTAGGAAAAAGGCAGCTTTGCTGTTTGAGCCACAGATTTTGCAGAACGGCACCTATGCCTCCTTGCATAAGTTTGAAGGTTGTGCATTTTCACTTGATTTTTTTTATAGGGTAGAGGTAGCTGGGGAAAACAAGTTAATACTAGAGGATTAAGAGAAAACTTCCAGAGTGTATTATTTTCAGTATAAATTTAACAGTCTCTCACATTTGCTCATATGCTACAGTAATAATTCCCTTCTGAAGAAGTGAACTTTATGGAAATTATTGCTTACTGGAGATCAAAAAAGAAGCATCTGAAATTTAAATTTTATTTTGTTTTACTTTGGCAATTTCAGGGGAGCATGTAGCTACAGAAAGAGCCCTGAAATGAGAACCACCAGGCCCGAGTTGAAATTCTGGTTCTGACTTTACGCAAGTCACTTAACCTCCCTAAGCCTCAGCTTCCTCCACTCTAAAACAGGAATGCCTGCCCCAGCTATCTTTCCAGAGTGTCATGAAAATCAAAAGAGAATTTATTTAGGAGCTCCTGTATATTAAGTGTTTTCAGTATCCCAAACAGTATGCTAAATACTTAATAAACATCATGTCATTTTATTCACACAGTAACCCTTTATGGGAGTGTCTATAATTGTTCCATTATACAGATGAGGAAGCTATGGCTTAGAGAGCTTAAGTCACTTGTCCAAGGTCACATAGCAAAGAGAGTGACAGAGCCAGTATTTGAACTTGAGTGTGTCTGCTTCTAGAGACTGAGCGCTTAGCCCCTATTTTATGCTTTTCTATCATAAAGCCAGAAAATGTACATGAAAGCACATTGCAGGTGAGAAATACTGTCCAAGATTGTTTTCAGCAATGATTATAATGTGGATGGAGATGAAGAGAAGACAAGAGAGTGGCATTACCGATCTCCAAGAACCTCCATTCATTTCACTCTCCCGTTAGAACCACATTTCCCATCCCTATTTGCAGCTAGCATCAATGCAGATGCATTCAGACGCAAATATCAGAAAAGCCGGACACCATCAGGACATTAATTGTTTGTTTAAAAAACAAGTCCAGAATCGGATAATCCAGCTTAGATCAGCACTTCCAGCATGTTAAGGTTCTGGGACGTCATCTCTGTAATTCTCTTGGTCCCCTACTCATGCTCACATAATGGCTGCTACAGTTCCAAACGTCACAAGCTAATGAGATTTTTTTTCAAAACCAAGAAACAGACCGCTAGCTAGCATGTAATGAACATGCTTTATATGCCTCTTTCCTTTTATCCAACAAGAAAATTTATTGGAAATGGAAATATCCATCCACAAACGCCACAATACACTTCCCTTACATCTCATCCACTAGAACTGGATTACACAGTGTTTTTAGGATGGGCCAAGCTAGGCTCCGTTAACAAGTAAGCCCTGGGGCGGCCGGATGGCTCAGTTGATTAGAGCTCTTAACAACAAGATTGCCGGTTCAATTCTCACATGTGTGCCCCCTGCAACAAAGATTGAAAAATGGCAAGTGGACTTGGAGCTGCGCTGCGCCCTCCACAACTAGATTGAAAGAACAATGACTTGGAGCTGATGGGCCCTGGAGAAACACACTGTTTCCCAATATTCCCCAATAAAAATATTTAAAAACTACAACAAAAAAAAAAACAAGTAAGGCCTGAAATCTCTGTGGCTTAACCCAATATAGGTTTATTTCTCTCTCACCTTTGTGGGCTGGTGGCTCTCCTTCATCTTGTACTTATGCCACCTGGAACACGAGGCCTCCAAGGTCTCTGCAGTGGGAAAAGAGATGGAGACAGTGGCATGAGCTCTTCACTGAGGCAAACAGGAAATGATGCACTCTGCTCGTGTTCCCATTGGTCAGAACTTGGTCCTGCGGCCCCACTTCCTGCAAGGTGACTGGGGAGGACCAGCTGCCCCGCAAAGGAATCAGTATGAGGAGCACATAGCAGTGTGTGCTGCTCATGGCGCACACTGTCAAAGGGGCTGCTGGGCGGGAGTCTGCCCCTCCTTCTCATGTGCAGTTGCTCCCTCACCAGGCCAGGAAGCCTGGGTAAAGATCTGGCAGGAAATGTTCTTGGGCTTCCTTGATTATTTTAATTTTTATTTTTATTGGGGAATATTGGGGAACAGTGTGTTTTTCCAGGACACATCAGCTCCATGTCAAGTCGTTGTTTTGGAGGGCACAGCTCACTGGCCCATGTGGGAGTGGAACTGGCGATCTTGGTATTATGAGCAATACACTCTAACCACTGAACCAACCGGCTGCCCCTTCCTTGATTTTTATGCCTCTTTCTTCCACAGCCCTGTTCTCTGAATAATATAATAATCTTTCACTTGCCTGTCACTCCCCCTCATCCACACCACCCCCAAAAGACTGGAAGCTTCTTAAGGTCAAAAGTTATCTTCCCTTCCCATCTCTCATGCCTTGATCGGGGTCTGGCACGTAGTAGGTACATACTAGATGTTTTTAGAACTAGCAAATGAGGGCCTATTAGAAATAATGATTTCAACTATTTGACAGTCTTTAAGAAATACCTGACTCTTATCTTTACAGTTTCCAGTAGAACTGAGGAACAAGAAGTATGATTCAACCTTTAAACAAACATGGGTGCAAAAGACTACACAGCAGACTTCAAGAATGTGGCCATAAATCAAGTAAATATTTGTACAGTGACATCAACATATGTAAAACATTTCTTTAAGGAAACTTCTGGAAACCCACTTAGAATATCTTCAGTCTGGCTTTAGGACTTTAAAGAAAACTGGAAGCATTGAAGTGTTCTTTGCATGCCCAGAGAATGCTTCAGTGATGGGGGCTAAGGCAGTGGGTAAAAAACATAGGGTAGTTTGATATATACTCTTTAAGAAATTTAATTAAGGAAGCCAAATAAGTGAGGCACTCTATCAGCCGGGGTTATCACCACCATTATAGTTGAAATGTATTGAGGACTATGTACCAGACATGATGCTAAAGACTTAGTGTGCGTTATCTAATTTGATCCTCTCAACAGTGCCATAAGGTAGGTACTATTATACCCATTGGCTACTGATTGGCAGAATAAGGCTCAGAGAGTTTAATAATTTACCCAAGATCATATAGTTGTTAAGAGGGTAGTGACAAAAATTGAGAACCAGGTCGTCTTGTTCAAAGACAACAACTTTTAACCATTAAGATTTGGACTTGCTCCCAGATTCATGGTACGGGAAGAAAATGTGGCAGGTATTTTGCTCATCCATTACTGTGTAACAACACAGCCCCAAACCCAATGGCTTAAAATAAAAATTTATTACCACCTCTCATGCTTTTGTGATCGATGGGGCCAGCTGAGTGGTTCTCCTTTGGAGTCTCTTGTAGAGTTTCAGTCCGAGACTTGTGGCCTAGCTACAGAAGTCACACAATGTCACTTCTACTGCATTCTAGTACTCAAAAAATGGGGCAACGGACCAGCTTAGATTCAAGGGGAGAGGACTACACACAAGGGAATGAACACCAGGAAGCATCCTTCCTCCGGACTGTCTGGGAGACTGGCTACCACAATGGACAAAACTTAATGAGCAAATGAGAAACATCTCCAGTGTGTCTGCAAAAGCTTCCCTCTAAAAAAGGACCTTCACATCCACTTCTCTTTTGGTCTTTTGTAGCCTGTCAGGCAGGCAAGCAGACCAGGCTCAGGACTGATCTCTATTTTACGGACATGGACACTGGTGCCCAGTGAAATGGGTGCATCTACTATTAATACTTCTACATCACTGAATCTCCTGTTGTGGACCCCGCTGTTGTTTTAGCCTACCCCAAATCCCTTCCCCTGTCTTTGTCTTTGGTCTCAGCACTCTGATTTTCCCTGTGGAACCCGCCCTCCCTCAGTCTCAGTGCAGATTGCAGGGACGGGCATACGGCCCCAACCCAGCCAAT